>NC_061110.1:31735512-31783012 GCF_015104395.2 Macrobrachium nipponense | reverse complement strand
TAAATTTTTCAGAGACAGATGTGAGTCAGGTTTTTTTTTTAGCTTTTGAAAGAAAGTAGCTAAACAGTTAGACTGGGAGAAAGCAAGTTGGGCTCTTATTGTGCAATCAGTTTTTGTAGGAAAAGCTCAGGAAGCTTATGCTACACTTAGCTTCGATGATAGCATAGATTATGAGGTAGTGAAGAGCGCTGTGTTGTCTGCTTATCAACTCGTTCCCGAAGCGTACAGACAAAAGTTCAGAAATTATGTGAAAGGAGTAATCCAGCCATTTTTTGATTATGCGAGGCATAAGTCTGTATTGTTCGATGATTGGCTCCGGTCTAGGTCAATTACTGATTTTGTAGATCTTAGAGAACTTCTTTTGCTTGAAGATTTCAAAGATAGTATGTCTAGGGATGTCAGAGTACACTTGGAAGAGTTAGATCATAAAACTTTAGAAGCAGCAGCCAGGTCAGCTGATAGATTTGTACTAACTCATGGTAAAACTTATCAACCCAGAACTTATAAGTATAGTTATAGTCATTATCAGCCAAGTAGAAAATATGTAACTTAGAGATCAAACACAGAATAACTCCCCTAAAGTAAGTAAGGATAAGAAAGAGATAACATGTTACAAATGTGGTAAGCTAGGACATTTTCAGTTTGAGTGTAAACAGAGACAAGGTAAAGTAACACTAATCTCAAGATTGTCAAAGTTAGTAACGGATGAGTATGAGTAACGATGAGTAAAGTTGATTTTGAAAATGGTAAGAGTGATGTTAAACGAATGAAGTGTTTTGAAGAATTTTGGACAGTATCTGCATGAAGGTAGAATAGTGTTCAATAGAATTTCCAGAATTTGTTTGTAAGTAAAGCTTTAGTTATGTTGTAAGGAGATACGTGGTGGCAATCTTCAGTTCCCATGTGTATTTAAGAAAAAGTTTACCAGAAAATTATGAAGAGTGGAAAGAAAGATAACTTTGTTCTGTTAGGAGGTTTTCCTAATTCGTCAGTGTCATGTCCACTTGTTGAATTTAAAATTGAGTCAGAGCTAGTTCAAGGTACCCATAGATTTGCGATTGTAGAACAATTGCCCATTCCAGGTATAGATGTGATAATAGGTAATGATGTAATATTGTCCAGTTCAACAGAGAGGGGAAAGAGTAAGTAAAGAAGTAGTTGAAGTGGACCAGTAAACCTATAGCACCCGAACCAGAGCTCAGAGTAAGTTGACGACAGTAAAATGAGGATGAAGATCTCAACTTGGCAGATTTGGAAAAGGAAGTGGTAATAGGTAATATTCCAGTGCAAGAGTCACTGAAGTGTATAGGTGACAGAAAAGATTTAGTAAAGGCGAACATAAAGAAGATAAGGTTTAAGTAACATTTTTGAGAATGCTATTCCAGAAAATGAAGTATCGGATGTAAGTAAAGCCTGTTTTTTCATTAGAAATGAAGTATTGTATAGATTGTCCAGATCAAAATTAGCAAATGCTAGTAATGCATCGGTAGATTATCAAATTGTAGTCCCAGAGAAGTATGAGAAATGTAATAATGCAACAAGCCCGCCCATGATAATCTTTGTGGAGGACACTTTGGTATTGCCAAGACTATGTACAAAGTGAGAAAGCATTTTTTTTGGCCTTCATTAAAGAAAGACGTAAAGAGATATTGTAAATGCTGTCATACATGCCAAGTTGTAGGTAAGCCCAATCAAATTATACCTAAAGACACCTCTTGTACCAATAACTGTACTAAACAGAAACCTATTTTCGCAGATTGTGATAGATATAGTGGGACCGCTACCAAAAACATCATCAGGTAATGAATACATCTTAACTATCATGGATCGCACCACCAGATATCCAGAAGCTATCCCGATACGCAAGATTTCTAGTAAAGTAGTAATCAAACATTTAACAGATTATTTTTCTAGATTCGGCTTTCCAAAGGAAATACAATCAGATAGAGGCAGTAACTTTATGAGTAAGTTGTTTAGTAAGAAAATGCTAGAATGGAATATTAAGCATGTTGTATCTTCGCCATACCATCCAGAAAGCCAAGGTGTGTTAGAACGATTTCACCTAACTATGAAAAATGCTTTAACTAAGTATGGGTCTGAATTTCAAAGCCAGTGGGATGTTGAGTTGCCATATGTTTTGTTTGCAATTAGATCATCTCCAAATGAAAGCTTAGGTTTTACCCCTTTTGAATTGACTTTCGGTCACGAGGTAAGAGTACTTTGAATATGATTAAAGATTAGTGGAGTGATAATGGTGAGAGTCAAATTTGATGTTTTAAAACATGTTACAGAATTTAAAGAGAAGTTGAAGAGGATGATAGAATGGTCAAATAAGAATGTAGTGAAAGCGCAGGAGTGTATGAAGCGAAAGTATGATAAAAAATGCAGTGTTGAGACAATTTAAGGAAGGTGATAGTGTACTTGTTTTTATACCCATTCCAGGACAGTTTAAAAGCCGGTATGTTGGACCCGGTATAGTAAGACGAAGAGTAAATAATTTAAATTACATAGTAGAGTTGCCTAACAGACGTAACAAGGAACAAGTCTTTCACGTCAATTTACTGAAGCCATATTACCAACAGGAAGTAATTAAACCAGTTGCAGTAGTGCATAGTAAATCTATTAAAATTGAGAATGAGATAAATGAAGATATGTATGAAGAAGAGGCATGTGTGAAAGGTGATTTAGCAGAACTGGAAGAAAGATTGTCATATTTGCCTGATTCACAAGTTAAAGATGTTATACAGGTACTTAGGGACTTTCCATCATTGTTTCAGAATCGGCCTGGTAAAGTGAATTGTCTTCAACATGACATTAAGTTAGTCCCAGATGCTAATCCGATTAGACAGGCACCTTATCGATTATCCCCACCTAAAGCATTAGAAGTTAAGAAACAAATAGATTACATGTTGCAACATGACTTAATTGAACCAAGTAACAGTCCATGGAGTTCTCCGGTAGTATTGGTAGATAAGAAGGATGGTACTTTCAGGTTGTGTATTGATTATCGGAAGGTGAATGAGTTGACTATCCCTGATTCATATCCATTACCACGCATAGAAGATTGTGTTGACAAAATTGGGCACTCAAAGTTTGTCAGTAAATTTGATTTGCTTAAAGGATATTGGCAAGTTCCGTTGACTGAAGAATCCAGAAGTCTCACGGCTTTCATAACGCCTGACGGTTTATTTCAATGCAAAATTATGCCTTTTGGTTTACGCAATGCTGCTAGTACGTTCCAACGACTTATGAATTTTGTGATCAGAGATGTAGAGAATTGTACAGTATATTTAGATGATGTGGTTGTGTATTAGCAAATTCTTGGTCGGAGCATCTAAACATATTCGATCTTTATTTTCAGCTTTGCTAAAGTACGGATTAGTAGTTAACTTGAAGAAGTGTGAGTTCGGTAAGGCAGAGATTACATATCTAGGTTACCAAGTTGGAAGTGGAAATATCTCTCCTAAGAACAGCAACATTGAATCTATCATTAAATTTAAGACTCCGGAAAATAAGAAGCAAATTAGAAAGTTTTCTTGGATGTGTAGTTATTTCAGACGGTTTTTTTGTTCCTAATTTTCAGATTAGCTGCACCTTTAACGAATCTTCTAAGTAGTAGATGTAATTTTAATTGGTCAGATTTGGCTGAGAAATCATTTTTGCAATTGAAGAGTATTTTGTGTGCCAAACCTATTTTGTGCTCACCAGATTTTTCCATACCATTCCAGATGATGGTAGATGCAAGCGACATTGGTATCGGAGCAGTGCTGATGCAGAAATACGATGACATTCTTTTTCCTGTTAGCTATTTTTCCAGAAAATTAAATCACAGCCAGAGTAAATACAGCACGATCGAGAAGGAATGTTTAGCATTGATGTCAGCCATACAACATTATGAAGTATATGTAAATTCAAGTCCTGCAGAGGTAGAGATATTCTCAGATCATAACCCTTTAAAGTATCTACATCAGTTCAACAATAAGAACAGACGTCTCATGCGATGGTCTCTAGTATTACAAGAATACAACATGAGTATCAAGCATGTGAAAGGAAAAGATAACGTAATAGCTGATGCCCTTTCACGTTCTTTTGTATATTTTTTTTTTATACCCGATTGTGACTTGCACTCAATTGTGACGACTTTTGTATATTCCTGTTTTTAAAAAGCACTACCCATGCTTTTTAAATTTGCGGTGGAGGTCTTACAAGTTTATGTTTATTTTCATTAATTTTGTTTATACTGTTTGGTTACGTTTATTCTTTTTGTTTTCCTATATTTTTTATTACTATTCAAGAGAGGCAAACTGCTTGTTTGGTATAAAAGAATATTTACCATGTATAGAATACCATTAGGTAGTTCAGCCAAAGTTACAGGGTTCAGCATATAGACCATTACAGCAGTCGATACCAAGAGCTAAACCAGAGAGGTTATCCTGACACTTGAACCAGAGTCACGAAGAAGGGACAAAGGATAATACGTATATAACGAGTCAGAGAGAGAGAGAGAGAGACAGAGAATATCGGATTGTTGCCATTGTGTTTTGGTATTTCGTTGTCATGTCATGTTGGGCATGATAAGTGTTGTTTTATGTTGATATTCTCTGTGTTCATTAGTGCCATTTCTATTGTTTATATTCCTGTGTTTTGGAATATTGTCGTTAGTTATTACCAGTGGAGTTGGTATGGTTGCATATGCGTGCACGAAGTCAGTGGCTATATGTGTTATCATTTCTGTAGGTAAGAGGTGTTGTTATTATATAGTCAGTTTCTTTGCCCTTGGTAATTAACGATAGTTAGCCAGTCCATTCGCTAGTTGATATCTTGTATTGTTTGTATAATTGCTTGTCGGCACTTTATTGACGAATACGTTGATTCGTTGCTGTAGTGGTTGTCTTTATTATGATGGATCTCTCATTTTGATATATATCATAACTTGTTAGCGTACATCTTAGTTCTATTATAAGTATTATTGTGTGATGGTTTATTAAGTATCAATTAGTCATTGTGTATTTTAGTTATACGTACTTTGTTTATGATTGTCTTGGACGTACTTAACTTTGATGAATCGTTTGGTACTTGCCTTCGCTATTTACATTAGTCCCGTTGTTTGTGTTCTTCTCTTTATGATAAATTTCTTGTAAGACTGCTGTTTGTTGACTCGTCTCTCGTACCTCATATATGCTACTTGTATATATCATTATACCTTTATAAAGGATATCCAACAAAGGCAAGTCAGAGTATATTTAGGTTAACCATTTTTTATCTCATATTATATTCCCTTAATATTGAATTGCATTGATATTACCATACATTTATATTGGGTTTTCTCTTGTCAATTGCAGAACCCGAGTATGGCGTTTTGGATAGTGCCGAATATATTTTAATAAATATAATAAGTTTTGTCTTGCATTTAATTGCCCTCACTTGAGTTTGTGCTAGTAGGTGCATCCCACTTTATCAACTATATTATATTTCTAGAGTATTTAACTACTCTGTGTTACACCTGTCATAGGTTCACTGTCACCATTATCTAGCAAGAACCTGGATATAAAATATCACTTAAAATCTATACACAGGCACGGAACTATATATATATATATATATATATATATATATATATATATATATATATAGATATATATATATATATATATTATCATATATATATATATATATATATATATATATATATATATATTATATATATATATCTATATATATATATATATATATAGATATATATATATATGATCTATATATATATATATATATATATATATATATATATATATATATATATATATATATATATCTATATCTAGTATATATATATATATATATATATATATATATATATATATATATATGTTATATGTATATGTATATGTATATGTTATATGTATATTATATGTATATGTATATATGTAATATATGTATATATTATATTTATTGTATATATGTATATGGTTATATATGTATATGTATATCTGTATATGTATAATAGTATATGATATATGTATATGTATATATGTAAATGTATATATGTATATGTATATTTTTATTGTATATTGTATTTATATCTATATATGTATATGTATATGTATTATTTATAATATGTATAGTATAATATGTCTATGTAGTATGTTTATATGTATATATGATATGTATATGAATATATATGTATGTATATATGTATATGTATGTATGATATATAGATATGTGTATATATGATATATGTATATATGTATATATGTGTATATATGGTATATATGTGTATATGTATATGTGTATATAGGTAATATATGTATATATGTTATATATTATGTAATATGTGTATATATGTATATATTGTTAATAATGTTTATTATGTGTATATACTGTATATATGTGTATATATGTATATAGGGTATATGTTTATAAGTGTATATATGTATATATGTGTATATGTATAATATGTGTATATGTTATATATGTATAGTAGTATATGTATATATGTATCTATATGTATATATGTATATATATATATATGTATATCTGTATATATGTGTATATATGTTATAATGTGGTATATATGTATATATGTGTATAATAATGTATATATGTATTAATTGTATATATGTATATATAGTATATATGTATAATATGTAATATGATATATATGTTTATTATATGTATTATATAAGTATATCTTATATATATGTATATATGTATATTATGTATATATGTATATAATATCGTATATTATGTATATATATGTAGATAATGTAAATATATGTATATATGTATATTATGTGTATATTATGTGTATATATGTATCTATGTATATATATGTATATAATTATATATATGTATATATGTATATATATTTTATATGTATATATATTTGTTATATTTCATGTATCTATATGTACTATATGTATTATATGTATATATATGTATATATGTATATATGTATAGATCTATGTATATATGTATATATATGTATATCTGTGTATATATCCTGTATATATGTGTATATAGTCCTATATGTGTATATATGTATATAGTGTATATATGTGGTATATGTATTCTGTATATATGTATATAATGTATATATTATATATGTACTATGTATATATGTCTATATGTATATATGTATATATGTATATATATATATATACATATATTATATAATTATATATAGATAGATTTAACCCCCATTTTTTTTGCTAATTTATACATAATATACATATGTTTAAGAACTGTTGGTTGTGGCTCACAATTATACATTTTATAAAGTGTATAGGTGAAATATGAACATACTTTAGTTAGTGATAGACAGCTCAATCTCTTTGACTGGAAAAAATTCAGTGTAAATATAATCTTAAAGTTTTGGGTGAGAATATAATATAAAAGTATTTTACATGCCCAGCATTACACTTGGCTGAATAAATATCCGCAATTTCATTTCTGTCAGCTATAATGGTAGGATAGTAAAGCCCTTCAATTTCTGAGATAGCAACGAAAAGGACGTCGAAGAAAATTTTCCTCACAATTACAGTCTTCGCTGAATTACCTTCCTTCTTTTTCTCGTCTCCAGACATAACCAGATCTTCGTTGTCTGCTAAATCTGTTTTCCCTGGCTCCCTCTAAAAGTCCCTTAAGGATTGTTGGATGACTACATACAGCTCTCCAGGATTGGTTTCCTCGGTAACTGTATCGGTCCAGATCCTTCTTCGCTTCAGTTCGATACTTTCCAGGAGCACACGCCTACCTCAAGTGGCCAATTAGAATTGGAGATGTCGATTTGTTTCAGCTTAGCGCTTCTGCTAATGGCGGATTCACTGGTTTCTATCTCCGCTATTTCGATAAGCCCCGGAAGCTCGCTTTCATGGAATGATTCCATGTGTTACATTATTATCCAAGGTTTACTACAACTTTGTCTAATTTGATATTGTATCGAAATTTAAAAATTCATGTTAGATTATTTACTTTTTGATGCTCTCTTTGTGCAATACACGTGATTTTTTTTAGCTTTTTTCACGTCGTTCTTATGGCGCATATCGCAATACAGATGGATATACAAAGCCAGAAACATTATTAGTAGAATTACGTATCACCAAGCGTTGAAAATTGAACCTACAGAAAACAATATTAATTTAATCAAGTGCGACATCCTTCTGAATCCCTTAAAACACTTTGATTAATTGGTCACTTGAAAATATTTCCCAGACTATACAGGTATTTATCGTCTATGGTATAACACACCTTTGTTTCAGGCCCACCCTTATGAGAAACCAACCAGTAACTCGGCTTTCTCTCTCTCTCTCTCTCTCTCTCTCTCTCTCTCTCTCTCTCTCTCTCTCTCTCTCTCTCTCTCTCTCTTTTATTTTTTTCCTAAACCACATTTCGTTCTATTACAACTATTGGTCTTTTCAAACATATTCTCTTACAGATTTTGTCCCAATTTTTTCCAAGTTTATATAGGTCACATACGGCGTTTGTAGTGAATTTTTAACCGTCTCACAAAACTATTGTATGGAAAAAATATATAGATCCACACACTGTCTTATCTATCTATACCCATGTTGTTCTTTCCTTAACTGCTATATCATTTGTCTTCCACTCTGGACCCATTCCCTGGCTTATTAGATATACAGTATTATACCCCTACATTTCCCATAGTCGCCTCTGTAAAATTTGTCTCTGTAATACAATAAAAATATTCCTCTCACCCTTTCCTCGGGAGCCTTTCTTTCTCTCGTATCGACATTCTTTACACGCCTGAATGAGCCGTAAAATCATGGCATCTTTACTACACCCAGATGTGTTGCTCATTGTAATTCACACACACACACACAGGACAGAAAACTCGATTCTTCGGCGCCTTTTTTACTTGCGTTCTGCTCCTCCAAAAAATTTCAACCCGTTTTATTTCAACCCGTTTTATAGCAAATGTTTGAACACCACGGCCGTTTCCTTGCCAGAGAAATGCGCCTCTTGTATTGCAGTCCTTCATTATCCGCCTTCCTTCATCAATCACTACTGGACCACGTGAATACTTAACATTGCCGAAACTCCATAATTCTTTTCTACCAATTCCATTGTTACTTCCCCCCACCCCCCCTCATGACATTGATTGAACACCCTGGTAAGCTACTTAATTCCATTTCTCATACCATACCGCGGCTCTCTCTCTCTCTCTCTCTCTCTCTCTTCCAATCCCATCAACTCAGAGTGTCCTTCGATTCCTCATCCTTTCAGTGACCCTCCTTTAGATCCTCAATAGTCGCTCCTATTCTCGATGGTTACGGTTATCAAATTTTTTATTTATAAGAGAGCAATTTTATGATGTTCCCCGAGGGGCCATTGAAAGCCTTTCTGTGAAAAACGGCTTTCCTCACGAATGAAAAATTGCCCCGATATGATAATACATTTTTTCGCTCCGCCGAGAGAGAGAGAGAGAGAGAGAGAGAGAGAGAGAGAGAGAGAACACAAGCCTCGGTAAGGTCACGTAGATTCAGTCTTATATAATCTATTTCGTACTTCGAATGTTACTGCTGAGAACGAGAAATGAACTCATTTTAATCGTCATTTTCTAGAACAGAAAACAAATTCCGTGAATGCGCTTCTCGAAATGCAAAAAGATCCCTTCCGATTAAGTCGTCTAATTTCAGTAATAGATTCTTGAATCTCACTCGATTTAATAATATAAAAAAGGGAGATGCTCTGTTTATCATCAGTCTTAAGATGTCCTCTGTGAATGTTGATACAGCATTAGGTATCGTGTCCACAGCTTGGAAATCAGGATATGATAGTTTCGAAAAAGGAATTGCTTCTCCATTTTCTTCTCTCTTTCCTCTCTCTCTCTCTCACACACATTCCTTCTCACCTGCGTCAAAGATGCCATCAACGTAATTAGGTTACTCGCAGTCTAGCGAAGTTGCAGTAAAATTTTCAGTATTTTACGCTATTTTACTTGAAGGCGTTTTTATACCAGAAAGAATAAGAAGAAAGAAAACGTGCTATGAATTGGTGATTTACTAAGTGAACACATGAAATTGTGAGACAGTTTTGAAGATTGGGCAAAGGAACACAGCAAAATCAATATAGACGAGGAGAAAGTTAAAGATGAAAAATATGAAATGAATAAACTGAATATTCAGAGAGGAATAGAAGCAAAAAAGATTAAGGGAATTAGTGATTAACAGAAACGGGATAGAATAGGTAAGTGGAAACATTAGAATGAAGAGAATGCACCACTGTGTTAACAGAAGTATTATTTTGAATCATAATTGTTGAGTTTAGAGCTTACAAGTAAGACAATAATAAACGAATAGTCATTTTGGTATTAACTAGGTATGTAACCACCTACGCATCCCCTTCAAGGTGCTATAAAAAAATATAAAAAAAAAAACATTCCTTTCCATTTATTATTCGGAAACCAATTCCTCATTGTGATAAACGTTAGCTTTTCAATGACAGCATGAGTACACTGCAAGTCATCTCGACTGCAATCCTATACACCAAACCGTAATCTTATCAACTCCTGAGGGATACGTCTTTCAGGAGAGATGGAACAAACCTCCTGCCTTTGAGAACTCTCGAGAGAGACTGAGAGTTTCCAGCCCTGTGATTGGCTTATCAACAGGCAATCAGGAGCGTCGTAAGGGACTGGCCTAGATTTTCAAATGCACGGTTGATGTGAATCTACTAAGTACTAAACATGGCGGAAGCTCAGTAGGACGCCGCGTTTAGAAATATATAGAAATGGGTTTATATAATATTTTGATCACCGATTGTCTAGTGCTAAACACGACGTCCCATTGAGCTTCCACCATGTTTAGCACTAGCACCTCGGAAGTGACACGTAAGTGATACATACAGTGTTAATACGGTTACGGTTTGGTTATAGGATTGCAGTCAAGATGACATGAGGTTGTGCTTATGCTGTCATTGAAAAGCTAACCGGGATTCGTAACGTTCATCAGAATGAGGAATTGGTTTTCGAATGATAAACTGAATTGATGCTTTTCAGTTTTTTTACTTAGATAACGCGCAGGGTATTGGTTGCAAAGCAAAGGACAAATGAAAGAAACCCTCTATAACATAATCAGTCTTCAACACCTTATTCAGAAGAGCGCATAAGTTACCATATTCTTAAGAGCAGTGCTCGGGAATTGTGCAAGTTTCCACCCAAGTTTTTTATTAGTATTTGATTCAACACCACAGTAACATTTAAAGACAAATATCGTTTTCCCTTTGGAAACTTGAAATTCAAATATGAAAATGTGTAACAACATAACTATTAATATTTCAGGTTATAATAAACATAATAATAATAAAAATATTAATGCCAATATGATGCCGTTTAAATGATTTGAGTGTTAAATAGTGTTAGAGAGAGAGAGAAAGTAAGAGAGAGAGGGAAGGCAGTGAGATGGCAGTCGAATGGCACGTTTATGAAAAAGCAGCTTGACTACTCACAATGTCTGTACAGAGAAAGTGTCGATGCGAGAGACTTTTCAATTCACCGCTTGACGACATAGTATTTATCTTCTTTAAGGATGCTGGATTTTTTTTCCAAGTATTTTTTTGAAGATTCGTCTGTCGGTAAAATTGTGTTTTTTGCCATGTTTTCGTTTTGCCTGACGTTCGATGTTAAAAATGTGTTTGATTGCAAGTGTTTCTCACCGGGTTGGGTGTTGTTGATGTTGGTGATTTATCACTTGACGAACGCCATCGGACTGAGACATAAGTCTCATAAAATTATGAGTTGCCTGGACGATACAGCATTTGTAAAAAGACATGCATTGTATTTAATCCGAGGTCCTTTTTATGAAAATGATGCGAAGGTAAAGAGGAAATGAGACATTGTAGCCAATATAGAAATTCACCATTCCCATACTTAATAAAACATGTATCTTGGCAACTGCAAATTCATTCCTGAAGACTGATGTCATAATCTGGTATTTCAATGATATTAAAGAGGGCACTTTTAATTTCTATTTATTCCTGAATTCTTTTTTTATTATAAAAGAAGGTAGAAACTCGTACAGATAATGAGTACTACTACCTACGACACTGATTTTGGTAAAATCGCTCAAAAGAGAAAACATCCATAAACAGAAAATATTAGCATAGCAAGGCCTTCTTCCCACGGCACGTTGAGAGCACGCTTCTTGAAGCTGAAATTTTGAAGCTGAACTTTAAGTAGGCCTAGAATGACTATGAAGGGTTGTTACCAAGTAAGAAACTGTATAGGACATATTCAGAGAAAACTTCAGGCGACCAACCTCCAGAATGACTCTTAGTTTCTACAAGAATTAAACCAATGGACTACTACCACGACCCTTCCGAAAGGACGAACATGGTTAGGGGAGGCTCCATTCGGAACGAAAGCCCCGCTGACAGAAATCAGCGTTGGAAACACCAACAGCTCAGCAGCTTAAACACCAACGACGATGCAAGACAGCTCCATCAGCAGCATCACAACCGCAAATATATTCATTCGAGAAAACCAGGTTGATCCAACTAAGTCCACAGTATCATTTCAACAGCAGGAAAATGTTGGCCAATAGATTGTAATGGCCTCTCCATTTCCCGCAATGAGTCTTGATTTTTTCAGATATTACAATAGTACCATCCTCAGAAAGAAGATTATAGCATACCATCTCTCAATGTAGCGATAGAGATTTTCTGGCGTATCGCAAAAGGAAGCCATTGAATAACTGAACAACTAACAGACACTCTTATTTTATTTCTTTAGTTGCCCACTGCTTCTTCGATCCTCTGTAACTTAGTGGTCGAAATAGTTTAACTATTGCTTAACCCTCTCCTTCCGCTCGTTTCTGAAGACTTGGGAATATTTTCATAGGTTCTCTTTTTTTTTTTTTCTTTTTTTTTCCTGACATATTCCCTTTTACCGTCTACCCTAGTGGATTCTCCTTTAACAAGAGCTTTACTTTTTCTTGTCCTTAAGATTTTTCGTTTGCCCTCCTGGTCTTCTCTCACTTTGCCAGAACTTTGCGAGGTAAACTTTCTCTCTCTTACGGTTGTGTACCGTTAACTTCAAAGGGCTTGATAGCCCCATGTTTTTTTTTTTTTATTATTTTTAATTAATTCATCACTGTTCTCTTTTTATCTACAATAAGACAACTTATTGTAGATATCACAACTAAGAGAAGAATTGTCCGTCAGTAGTTATTGTCCATTTTTATAAAATGAAAAAAAAGCGAAAATTTTTCAATTACACCTGAGAAATTTACGTAACTATAAAAGAATATTCAGATAATTAAAAAAAAAATAAATAAAAAGATAGTGTCTGTTGGTAATTGCGTTGATACAATTATGATTACATACATTATATATGTATATGTGTGTGTATGTGTGTGTGGGATATTTTCTTTGATTTATGAGAGACCAAAAACGAATCATTTTGATGTCTTTTTGAGCATCAGTGTATAAAATGTTTGTAATTACTTTACCCTTCCTAATTTTCTATAATATTGCCCTCGAAACTAGAGCCAGAGTATCTGCAGGGGAGGCTAAGGAACAAGTAACCATCGCTGTCTCCTCGAAGGTGATTCCATTTACTTCCAGTTTGTTAAGGAACAAAATGCTAACTCCATCTCTCGTTCGTCTTCGTATCTTTTGGTCTTAGAATCATATTCATTTATCAGACAAAACTGTTCGCGTAGACACTTTGGTCAAAACCTCACTTTGCTGAAGAAAATAATAAAAGGAAAGCAGCACTTGGAACGATAAAACATCACCCCCCCCCCCCCCCCCCCCCCCCCCCCCCCCCCCCCCCCCCCCCCCCCCCCCCCCCCCCCCCCCCCCCCCCCCCCCCCCCCCAGACCCCCCCTCTTTTCTTATGTTGTTACCGGCCAGAAGTTTCTGTGGTAGCGCAAGAGGAAAGAAATCTAGTTGGTTTCCTAAGTAGATTTACCGACTTGTTTGTATTCTCTCAGCGTCAAATATTTCAACGGATTCGTAGCAAAGAAATTTCTCTGGTGTTCAGGACGTTTCTCCAATATTTCATAAAGCCTTTCGCCCATAATTTCCATGTGTGTAAATATTTCTAGAAAGACGCCTAAAGGCTCTCTCTCTCTCTCTCTCTCTCTCTCTCTCTCTCTCTCTCTCTCTCTCTCTCATAGATCAAACTCCGGCGAAGAAAAGTGACTGAGGCACGTTCTCTTTTTTTTTTTTTTTTTTTTTTTTTTCTTTTATTCGACTGTTAACCTAAGTTTTTACTTATGTATCTGGTTGACATTATATACTGTGGATCACGGATCCAACTGGAAGATGGATTATATCTAGTATACTTATCTATTTATCTATCTACATAATATATATATATGTGTGTGTGCTTGTAGGTGTGTCTATTTGTTTATCCATTCTGCAAATCATGCTTGTACTGACCTCCCGATAAGCATATACGCGGTCATTCTCACAGCACAGAAGTAGCATAAGGCCTCAAAGACCCTCCCTCTCTCATAACACGACCAGTCACCCCAACAAAGACCAGAGTGACACTTTACAATTCAACTTTCAACTGCCTTTGTTTTGTGACATATGATCGAGAAAAACTTGATGTTTCAGGTAAAGTTTTCAATGCGCCTCACGCCGAGGACTCATTCGTCTTCCGAGATGAAGCACAATAAATAACGGCGCAATACTTCAGAATCTGAAGATGAGGAGAATTGAGGAGCAAAGTCTTCCTTTTCATTATTTCTGCAGAACTTCTGGTTATCAAAGGCTCTTTCGGAACGGTTAAATCACCTTTATTCTACCTGTGCTTTATTTTTTTCTCGGGTTTGAAAATGTTATATTATTGACCGATGATTTAATTTTCTGGAATTTCAGGTGTCAAGCCAAGCAAGGAGACACTTTCGGCCATTCAGCAATTGATACAGTGGAAGAAAAGATGGAGTTGGAGTGGTTGGACAGCAAGGTAAAGGGATCTAGAAAATGAAGAACATGAAGCACAAAGATCTTCAGTGGAACTGGGATGAAATCCCCCAGTTGCACTAATAACTAATAGTTAGAGAAGTTGGACACCAAGATTAAAAGATGTTTATACGCATGGAATTTTGTTTTACTAACTAATTATTTCTCTGCACTTTTATGCAAACTAATATCCTACCGTTTTAATTCAGGTCACACCCAATGCTCGAGATGATTATCTTTTTAATTATTCAAATTCAAGCACAAATATACCTAGTGTTTGTATAATCGATTCCCCACCTATATCGAAGAAATGGTTCCCCTTTTCTTGAAGGTTGGATGTAATCCGCGTATTTGCTTAAATAATAGTGAGTTTTGCTTTTCAAGTACCGGACAGTTGTTATTGTAGAAAAGAAATGCCAATGAAATCTAATCTACTGCTGAAATAATATAGCATGTTGATATTGTCTTTCCTCGTTTTAATAACTGGGAAATCAATAGATCACGAAAATGATTGCTTCAACCTTTACCCAGATCTAAGAGCTTGATGTGTAAGAACTTCAATAAAACTAACTTACCAGTGCGAAAGTTGGGTGCCATATATGATTTATCATCTGCGATTCGTCCTCATATTGAAGTAACAGTTACTAAGGTCTGTTTTATTCAAATCCATTTGATCATCTCAATTGCTTAAGCGTCTTCCTGTTTCTCCGGTTTTATTGTGTTTGGGAGCTTCTTCTTGCGTGACTGTAGTGAATAGTAAAGAAATAAATGAGAATTTCAGCACATGACAAAAAGAAATGTTGAAGACACATAGGATGTTACAAAAAAAAATGTATTGTGAAGATCTTTAAGATATGAGAGAGAGAGAGAGAGAGAGAGAGAGAGAGAGAGAGAGAGAGAGAGAATGAATCACGTATCACCATAAAAAGATGGTATCGAGTATAGCATATCGTATGTTAAAGATAAAGCACTAGGACTACAACATAGACATCATATGTTCTCCCAAACACCTTCATCCCCATCGTTCCACTGACAACTTGTTCCTTTAAAGTTCTCAAACATTGCACTTTGGTTATCTTCTCTGACATTTCCCTTTTATTTATAGTTAATAAAAGCTTCCTTGTTTTAACACAGCAAGTTTCATTTTGAGTTCTTGGCAGTTTCACTCCGAAAGTACAAATAAGTTTTAGCGTCTATACAACTTTGTACAATAAACTCTTAATATCTATCAATATATTTCATAAACAGATTTCAGCTGCAAAGAAATTTCAGTATCACCATTCACTAGTGAACAACGGAACGTATTTTCATTTACTTTATTTAGTTTTGTATTTTGGGATATATCATTACATACTGATGACTTGTTGCTAACGCTTCTTACCTCACGCTTCACAAGTCGTAAGGTAATAGAATAGATTTCCGTACCTTGTCTTCAAGCCGTGGTTTGCACCTCGTGCAATTTGATATGGCCATAACTCTTTCTTTTGTAAAACTAAAGATTCATTTTAATTGATAAATACGCATAGTAGCATGAGTCTTGAAATGGAAAAACAAATCCACGGTTATGTATATGTTCATATATTTAAAATTAAAACTATACAGAAATCTTTCGATAAACTGTTCGATTCGCCTTTTCAACCTCGAGATCGAAAAGGCTTATCGAACAGTTTATCGAAAGCTGTCTGTACAGATTTAATTTTAAATGCGTGTATATATACACAACTGTAGATATGTCTCTCCTTTCATTTTAAAACTGAGCTATATGGCTCCGGAAATAACAATCCTTAACAGACGATGCACCAGAAAACAAAAATGGGAGGACAAAATGCTCTCACAAAGTAACTACCTCGTAAAAATTACGATCCTCCTCCAACCGTCTAGTTTATGGCGAGAGATGATGAATGGTCGAACAACCTGCAGCAAGAAAAGTCAGCTGCTCTTGTCGGTGATTATCCCTTCTATAACTGTCTCATGAAAACCAGGGATCAGAGAATATTCCAGACTTTCTTCTTCTTCTTCTTTTTCTATCTCGTTTTACTCATAAAGACCAAAGCAATGATCCCACAACCGAGAACAGAATCAGTTATACATAACACATAAAAGTCAAAGAAGGGGAGAAATTTATGAATTCATAAGGACCTGTAATGGTGTTTTCTTCCCTTCTGTCTCCAATATTAAACACATTATAATGTGCAACCTTGTCCCTCCCGAAGGCGGTTTATGGTTTCAGGAGACGAAAATTCCACCTTTCTTAATAGGGTAAATTACTGTACCGAGATCGTTAGTTTTTTTATTTATTTTTTTTTTTTTTTACAGGAGTATCTCTCTTTACGGGTTATCCACATACAATAAGTTAATGTTAGGAAACCATATGAATAACTCATCTGAAAATAAAGTATTCGTGAGAGAGAGAGAGAGAGAGAGAGAGAGAGAGAGAGAGAGAGAGAGAGAGAGAGAGAGAGAGAGAGAGATTTTGAAGACACGATACAGTGGTGTGAGTTCTTACGAGTTCTAACTTTTTAGATTGAAGGAATGAGGAAAAGAACCACTGGCACTAAAGATTAAACTATTATTATAAATAAAAAGTGGGGGGTTGGGGGGAAAGGAAAAGTAAACGGAGAACAAATAAGAAAAACCTGGAGCTAGATCAAGATAAAAGCTTTCTAGGAAGGTTTTGATGAGAAAACACAAAAACGAAGCCAGCTAAGGTACTCCTTTAAATAGAAGTATGTCTACTGGACATAAATACCTGGTTTGACTGGGTTATCTTATAGCTTCTTTGGAGCCTGATAATGCACCATTTGAGTTATCAGGAAAACTTCAAACGAATAAAATAAAAATCAAGAAAATGTGGCAATGGTTGAATCATTAAACATTCTAGCTCAGGCTTCCCTAAATATGTAAATAACTTTCTTGATATTCTTTCATCCATCACTTTTTAATCTATTTTATGTACAATTTTACATATACGTTCTTGGGATATATCTTTCAACATTTCACACCGAGTGACCATTTCTCAAGTTAATTACAAGGGACAACCTTAATAATGCAAAGCTGCTCCAATGAGAGTCTATTTGAGTAATGCTGTTAATTGGCTATAAAATATATTCTTATTAAATATTTCCATTTGAATATTGATTTAAAATAAGTTCATGTTTATAAAAGAGTCAAATCTTCTGTTATGAATGCACTGTTTAAGGATACTTGCATCTAACAACTTAATTACTTTTTCATATCTAAATGAAAAATACTTATTGGAAAATCCATTGACTTACAGATTTTTCTTAATTTTCATTGATTTTTCTTCATTTTCATTGAATACACTTCTCTCTTTTTGCAGAATACTTTGTTCTTGGCAATCTAACTACTCAACGCATTTATTGTTTTGTTTTAATATCAACACCAATTTCGAAAATCCTCATGATAAACATGTATATTTTCAAAATCTTTCCAGTCCCGCTTTTAATTATAGAATTCTCTCCTTTTCTCAAGTTTATTTATTATCTCTGTCGGGTGTAACTATTACCCATTTTTCATGCGCTTTTTTGGTATCTTCAAATTACTTCTGGTCTTGGCGATACCTTATTATTAGATAAAGATTCATATTCATTCCCACGTGTATTCTTTACATCTTACGCGTTTGAGATGATTATCTGACTAACCATCTGTTGTTTCGATTTTTATAACCTAGGTCTGTTGCCTCATTTAGAATTGAATCAGAACATCTTTCGTTTTCATTTCTTGTTCTAGTGTCACTGCACTAACCTGAAGGTTCATATCTCCTGACTCCTTGGGCTGAATTCAAGCCTTACATCAGTGGGCACTGTGCTGAATCACAAGGATTTGCATTTACAGATATTCAGTAAATGCTATCATTGACTGAAGGAAACGAGAAATAAGAGAGAGAGAGAGAGAGAGAGAGAGAGAGAGAGAGGAGAGAGAGAGAGAGAGAGAGAGAGAGAGAGAGATGATTCATATTTTACATCAATCTTTGGACTAAAGGACTCATTTTTTTTCCATCATTTTTATGTGTACTTTCATTTGCTAAGTACTTCTTCCTGATCTTTTCTCTATCTACATGTCCAGTTTGTTTTTAGTTTTTTTGTTTTTTCTTCTTTCCTCTTTCCCTTCCTTCTACTTTCGTTTGTTGTGGTCATGTTTACTCACTAGCATTTTTTTTTCTTCTACTATTGATTACGCTACTATCAAAACGCCCTATATCTGAAAACTTCTTTTATCTTCCACTACTTTCAAATAAAGCTTCTCCTCGCGGAAAAGGAACCTTTACCAGACACCCTGGGTCAGACCATTTGCTGCTACCATTAATAATGTATATGGTGTCCGCGTTCTGGTACTTCATCTATCAGCTGGGCGATTTCTCATTCTCTCTCCCTGTTGGCCTGTCGCTATGAGAGCAACTCCCGTCCATCATTTGAAAGGAGCCCAAATTTCATTGATGTTACTGACTAACCGCTGTCATTTTCGAAATATATTATTTTTGGTATCGAATAAATCTTCCAAGAATTTATTTATTCTTTATTCCTACAAATCATACTCTCCCCTGCTAGAGGACCTTAACATAACTACACCGTCTTACAAGTACTTTATTTTTTTGGGGGGAAACCCATCTATTTAAGAAATGTGGTCAAGCCACTGGAATATTTTAAGATATAGTATTTCAGGCAGCCAATTACTCTTTTATTTCAGGAATAAATGAACAAAGTGTTCACTGAACTATATTTGATAACAGTATCGAATGCCACAAATCAAGCAATGATTAACCATGATTTTCGAGAACACGTAAAAGGTGTTCAGAATGTATAATTCTTTATTGTTTGTGGATATGCGGGCTGACAAAATGACCTAATTAACCCCAAATCAGTTTCAATACAGAATTTTATCAGGTGTTGGATATACAAGATAGTACCTGATTGCGTACTACGTAATAGACTTAAAACCTTGCTTCTAGTTCAGAAACCTGCACTTTAAGACCTATATGAAAACTTACTCGATAAAGTCATCTTATTTTTAGGCAAGATATAAGATTTCTAAACTGTTTCATCTGCTAAGATTCCATTAACAGAAGATAGGATGAGTTGGAAGACTACCAAGAATTATTCTTGGCGCATTCGAGACTGCATTTGTTTTTTTCCACAGGGGCCTATTTTCACAGGAAAATATAATAGTTTCTTCTCACTTTTCTTTCCACATATTTTTCCGTGTATCAAAAAATAAGGAATTAATTTTTTCGTCCTAAAGACAATGGCGGCTACCTGTTCGATGTCCGGATATATCATTAACCTTAAATTCATCAACCATTTACTGCTTGCTGCCACATCATAGAGGGGAAAGGATGGCGTACAGTAAAAAATGAAAAGGTACACTTCATGATATTTTATAGGAGTTAATGAATGAGTAACAAAATAGAGAACATAAATCAATAAATAGATAAATGGATAAAGATATTATAAAATCGCCAAATACATATTCGTAGATAAATAGGTCAATGCAAAGTCGAATAGGTAAACAAAATAGAATCGTGTAAATAGATAAATAAAGGTATAATAAAATCAAAATCTATGAGCTAATTCATTACCAAATACATGAATAAATGGGTCAATGCAAAACTGAATAAGCAAACAAAATATAACGTGTAAATAAAGTATGTCAAGTATTTTTCCTCTTTTTTTCTCTTTCCAGAGAGCGAGAGACAGAAGGCCACATAATCCTCCTCCTCGTTCTTCCGAAACGACAGACTTGATTTATCTTCTCTTCAGAGATGCGAAATAAATTGCAGGTTACAAAGACAAAAGCGACGCTCGCTGGGAAACTTATTTTCGTTAGAGGTCGAGACTCAGCGGACAAAAAGAATAAGAGAAAAAGTCTTTCATGCTCTCGTGTTGTTTTTCAGTAAAAAGAAAAAAAAATGCCACTGCACACGAATGCACATCAGCTAATGGTATAACTTAATGCTCAGTAATCTGGTTAAAGCTCATCTTCATTTTATGCACACAGAGAGGGAGAGAGAGAGAGAGACTTTACTAACAATATTAGTTTCGCTAATAAACAGATAATTGCACTCACTCAAATATGGTTTTGAGAAGCATTATTTTGAAAGAAGGCAACCGTCCAGTGACAAAGTCTATTTGGAGTCTTCAAGGAATTTACAGAATCACTCTTTATGCAAAACGTCTTCAATAGAAAGTAAATGAATACACAGAAACAACAGAGAATTATTTCACAAGTAAAGTAATGAAAAATGTCATCATAAACCTAACAACTCAAGTACATCACCGAAAGACAGAAAACATGAATAGCAAACAGCAAAGCAAATCCAATTCTCTTTCAAAGTTTTCATTTTATTTTCTTTTTTCTTTTTTTTTTTTTTTTTTTTTTTTGCAGCACAACCCGGATTCACAAAGAACAGGCTATGAATTTCATCAGCTGTGCGAAGGGTATTTTGCCTCTTCAAATATTGATATATTTTCCTTTATGCAGTGTGGGCTCTTCGTAATTTTTCCCAAAATTCCCTTATAAACTGGTATCGGTATTACCCTTACAATATAAACCTTTCTGGGTATATAAAGAACTTCTATGCTTTTTCAAATATTTTTTGAGGTCCTTTTTACTTTGGTCAAAGTTGAGAGATCTCTCATCTTAAAAAGTATAGCTTGCATATGCTAACCAGCCAGGCTTTATGTACTAAAGTATATGGCTGGTATATGCACTACATTCTTTTACTCCATAATTCGATAAATATTCTATAAGTTTTCTTGTGCCCCTTTGCAGTGTGGTATAAATGTCCCTACATAATCCTCTAAAATTCTGGACACCGATGAGCGCAAAAAAAAAGATATTCACACAAAGATAAAATAGAATAAATGGAGCTTTATTTTATTAAAGATTTGGTCAACTAATATTTTCAGTAAAAAAAAATCATAGTGGGCAAAATATGCTGGCGACTATCAAAATTTCTTGCTTTTGAAGCATTTATATAACCTCTCTCTCTCTCTCTCTCTCTCTCTCTCTCTCTCTCTCTCTCGCTCCTCTCTCCTCTCTCCTCCTCTTCCTACTAAAATTATTTTAGCAGGGAATGCTACAAAAGCTATCTATGGTTTTTGCCTTTTATATTTAATGGCACTCGAATGTACTCATAAGAAACAGTTACGTTTCAAGTTACGTTTTCTGCGCTCATTTTTTTTATTTCAATCTGAAAATGCATCCTCAATCTATGGACAAATTTGTTACTATATAATAAACTTACTAAGTGTGAATTGTCAGTGAATAACGAGACACATTGAACAATTTGCGTTCTTAAAAAAAGTGACGAGAAGAATTTCACAAACACTTTCTCCCTTAACAGAAGCACTATAACAAAAGGGAAGGGGAATGCATATTATTTGCATCAAGGAAGAAGCATAGATCCGATATTACGAGCCATCAAACGTCCCACAATCTCCCAGGAGACATTACTTTGCGTTTTGTTGAGAATTGCCACCCGATTTCGGTCGAGGCCATCTGCACCCGGAGCGTTGGTGAATTGAATTCCATTCGGCTGAAAGAATTGATGTAAAGAAAAACCCACCGGCCAATAAAAGCAATCTTTTTTTACAGGTTATCCATGTGAAAGGAAACGGGGATTGAGTGGTTAAACTGCCAAGAAAAATGCATACTGTAGAAATATACATATATATATATATATATATATATATATATATATATATATATATATATATATATATATATATATATATTATACATATATATATATATATATATATATATATATATATATATATATATATATATATATATATATATATATATATATATATATATATATATATATATATATATATATATATATATATATATATATATATAGATATATATATATATATATATATATATATATATATATATATATGTATGTATATATATATATATATATATATATATATATATATATATATATATATATATATATAGAGAGAGAGAGAGAGAGAGAGGAGAGAGAGAGAGATGACGAGAGAGAGAGAGAGAGAGAGAGAGAGGAAAACAGATAAGCGGGCCAACTACAGTCTTTCCTGTTAGTAATATGTATATATATATATATAATATATATATATATATATATATATATATATATATATATATATATTTTATCTATATATATATTATATATATATTAAATTAAACTAACTGTAGATATATATATATATATATATATATATATATATACTATATATATTATATAATATATATATATATATATATATATATATATATACTAACAGGAAAGACTGTAGTTGGCCCGCTTATCTATTTTCCTCTATTACTGCTTCAAAGTACATAATGATTTACAAAACGTATCGGTGTTTAACTCATAAACAAAGAACTTCAAAGTTTGATCCGCGAAATATTAGGTCAGCCGAAGGTCAAACTACCATTCCATAACAAGCAGTTATAAAGACCTAATTAATCTCGTTAGACTGAGCCGTCACGAGCGTTTTACAATTGGAGATTTATTTTTCTTGTTTCCAAGAAAATCGCTATTGAAGTTTTTGTTCTTGATAATCATTTTTTACGTAAAAAAATACAGAGTAATATAGATTCAAGTCATTTCTCATCGTTCTAGTTGACGGCCTTTAAGTGATGTTTGCAAATTGAAAGTAGCACGAATGAAATTTTCATAGTCTAATCTTTGAAATAAATAACTATCCATTGAAAGTCATCGCTATAAAAATAATAAGGAGGTGCGAATACACAAATCCAGTTCATATTGAATGTTGATTTTGTTTAGTATTCATTCAATATCTCTTATATGTTTATGATAAACATATAAGAGATATTAATTTTACTATCTCTTATATGTTTTAATTTTTTCGAAGAAAGACGGAGTGGTTCATCACCTGCTTATGATTCTTTTTAAAGAAGCTAAGCAACGGAACAAGAACTTGATACTACAGTAGATTCACATCAACCGTGTATTTAATGTCTAGGCCAGTCCATTAAGACGCTCCTGACTGGCTGTTCATTAGCCAATCACAGGGCTGGAAACTCTCAGTCTCTCGAGAGAGTTCACATAGGCAGGATGTATGTTCCACCTCCCCTGAGGGATACTTTTGAAAGACGTATCCCTCAGGAGAGGTGGAACATAGATCCTACCCATGTGAACTCTCGAGAGAGAGAGATTCTAGCCCTGTGATAGCCAATCAGAAGCGTCAAGCAAATTACAGTCGCTCGTTGGTGTTGTGGGGAACAGCCTGACAAAATTCAAGCTAACTGCTATTGGGGTAAGGGAGCCAGTTACTAAAAATAACAAGTATCCGTGTTAAATGCTGTTCTTATAAATTCGACCATCCCTTAACATACGAGCAGTATTTGAAACAACAGAGTCCCTTTAAGGACACTCTTTAATATTTGGCGTCGCTCATCTTGTAAATTATAGGCTGATGCAATCTCCATTCTCTTTTGGTGGGTTTAGCTCCTGTTTAACGAAGTGATGAAGTTATTAGTGGAGGACCTCCAAGGGACCATCAAGGGTCGTTAAGGGGGGACCCAGGAATTTGTCTAATGCTGATTCGTAATTCTTTTTTGATTAGAGCAGTAAAGCTCAGATATTTTAATGATTAATCAATTCCTTGGATCCAGCTTTTCTGATGAGCGAGGGTTTAGGATATTTCACACAGAACTAATATCTTTCCCTTGTAGTTTCATCGTGTAATCATTTAGGTTCAGAAATAGTAAGTCATTGAAGAAATATTTGCTGTAACGAGATATATGTATAATATCAGCCCTGCAATTATGGAAAACATGCAGACTGAATACCATACATGAACATGAAGAACAAATAGCTATAGTAAGTGACACAGAGTATAAATTGACACCTTTACTTTTATTTATTTATTTTTTTACACAAGGAGAATCATCTACTTTCGTTCTCATAAAAAAGTGAGTTATGTGCAAAAAGCTAGTTATTAGATATTTTATCATCAATTGTCTCTGAGACAATTAACGCAATAATCTTAATAATATACTGACAATTCAAGGTGCAAGGACATCGACGACCATTTTAGATCGTTTCTGAAAACTGGATTAATCGGTACTCGTCTGCCAACTATGAATGATTGAATGTTTCTAAATCCACTTTGTCACAAGGTATTCAATTGGAATCCGAAGGTCTAATTCAAAGACTGTTCAATATGTGAAGAAAGTAAATAATCTAAGTTTTCCATTACGTTTTACCTCGCGATTCGAGCAATCCATAGCCACATCCGTCCTAAGGATGCAAACTTTCATACAATAAGCAGCTTACTTTGTCTTTTGTGCATAAAGACATGTGGCTCTACTGTTATTCAAGAGGTGTATTGACAAAGCAAGCTGCGTTTTCTTAAAAATGGAGGTATTTTATGAAGTTGCACTTAGGTTTGAAAAGCAGCTCCACTATTAATTTTTTTATCCAGCAGTTCGCGAAATCCTTGCGTTTAAGTCAGCAAATAATGAAACGTTATTGACCTTACAGAATTCTGTTGCCGATGATTATGTACTGGTAGTAGCTATGAGGTAAATATGCTGCAGTATCTAGCCCCATCAGTTCATGGGTGAGGTAAAGCAATTATTATCGCTAAGAAATTGGATGCATTCACTTTAAATGTCTACCAAGATCTACCCTCCAGTCCAAATAAGGAATCTAGTAAGACGATAACTGGTGAAGACTGGGACCGTTTCATTTAAAAGGAAAACTTTTCAAACCTCCGAAACAGCTATTTTTCTAACCCATTGCATCAGACTAGTATGGTGACAAATTTGCACGATGACCAAAACAAGTACATGAAAATATATGCTTGTAGTAAAATCTTATGATTCTCTGATAAAGATGAACTATGCTGCCGTATTGTTAAGGATATAATAAAATATGAAAATAATTTTCGTCAATGCTTCAGTACGTTATCGTCATTTCGCAAGTTCTGGATTTCTCTGAATATTCATCACGTTATTTAATATGTTGCGACAACGTCTCTCAAGGTCAATTTCTTCAAGAACCTTCCATAAGGATATTGGGGAAGAGATGATCATGAGAGAGAGAGAGAGAGAGAGAGAGAGAGAGAGAGAGAGAGAGAGAGAGAGAGAGAGAGATACTTCAGGTTTGCTGGTTGTCCCGTTGCCCAGGGATGCTGTAGTCTCGAGGGCAGTACCCTGATCAGAAGGCTTCCACGATGGGGGCATTGTAACCACTCCTTAATCTGACTGCCTAGACTGCAAGTGTTCTTTCATTGCGAAAGTTGAGAAGTGATCTTTTGGTGATTAGTAACGTTTATCATACGAAGAATCAACTTTTCTGTAGTTTTTTGCATCAAATAACACTTCCTATATGCAATCATTTCTTTTATCATCTCAGCTAACGAAAGCTTCTCGCTGCCTCTTCATTAATTCGAATTCTTGGAACCAAACTTCCCAGAGTCGCTTGTTTTCTTTTATGATAATGAAGAATTTAGCTCCTGGAAATTAAGGCACCAAAGGAAGTTAAAATTCCCATTAGGGTTAACGATCACAGATATTCCATTATGAAAATCGAAGAAGCCTACATCAGCTGAAGAGAAACAAAAATAATTCTTAAGCTGTTCCTTATTCATGGCTGCACAAAAATAACCCTTGTTGGTCTTTGTGGGAGTCTTCCAGTAATGAGCTCCTCACTTGGTTAAACCCCAACAAAGACCACCCAGTGATAAAGGAAATTAAACTGCAGCACAATTTACCCCAAGAACGCCGACAGAAATGAAGGAGAGCCCATAAAGGAAGAACGGTGCTTTGATCCAAATGTAAAGAGAGAGAGAGAGAGAGAGAGAGAGAGAGAGAGAGAGAGAGAGAGAGAGAGAGATAATTCGTTTATTGTTAGATTACAAACTTGTCGGCAAAAGTGAAGATCGGATCTCCTTGCTCGTTGCAAGTAACTTAGTGGTAATCTTCAACATCCTGTTACGCGAAACAAAGAAGAACATTCCTGTTTGTTCTTTCTTCAAGAAGAAATAATCCACATTGAGCAACTTCATTTGCACGATTTCAGATCACTTTAATGCCTTAATCATTCATAATAACAAAAGTGGCAGTCTTGACAAGAATGTCACGGATAATAGCTGTATTGGAAATAAACATAGAACTAGGAATGTGTTCTGTACAATTTACAGTGGTCATTATGAAATTCGATTAAATAACGAAGCTAATAAAAGGCTATGCTCCAGCAATAAGTATGTCATTTATGTATGTACATGAGAGGTTGTACTAGGAAAGATGACAAATAGTCTATTGTTTAAGGTAATAATATAATATATATATATATATAGTATATATATATATATATATATATATGTGTATATATATATATATATATATATATATATATATATATATATATATATATATGCATTAGATATTTATGTATACACACACACACACACACACACACATATATATATATATATATATATATATATATATATATATATATATATATATATATATATATATATACAGTATACACATTTTACGCATAAAAAGTTCAGTTTCTACTCAGCGGAATATGCCCCACCTACTATAAACATAAAGGAAATATGGCAAATGTAAGACACGCAGAATAAATATTGACTCCTGGAGTTTTATTATCAAATATCAAATCATTCACTGTTAGCAATCGAGTACCAACTACTCCAAAATTTTTGTTCAGAAACCATTCAAAATGGCTGTGGATACTATGACACGTGAATTCTTAGTATGTTATCAAAATTATGGATTAAATGTCTCAAGGACAATTAGTTATAATGACTTTGAAAACTGTAGTTACCTGTACAAAGACAAAAGCATTTTCATGATAACGAACGTAGTTGGTGCTCCATATTCAAAAACTTCTGAAACCCAGGTGTCAATTTCTATTCTGCGTCTCTTACATTAGCCATATTTCCTTTGTGTTCATAGGTAGAGTCATATTTCGCTGAATAGAAATTGAACTTTTCATTGCATAATTCATAGTATGTATTGTTATCGTTACAGTGAGTACTGCATCAGTGACTTATTATTTTCCGAACCTAAATAGTTGCACGATAAAGTCCCAAGGATGCAAGACTACTTCTGTATGAACCTTCGATCATCATCATAGCTGGATCTAAGGCCTAAAGTTATCGATCACTAGATGCTCCGTCATTAGGATGACTGAATATCACTCTTCTAATCAAAAAAGAATTAGGAATCAGCGGTAGATGAATTCCTGGCTTCCCTCTTAATGGCCCTAAACGGTCCCTCGAGGGTCCTCTACCAATTACTTCATCACTTCGTTAAACAGTAGCCAAAACCACGAAAGGAGAATGGAGATTGGATCAGCCTATAATTTACAAGGAGAGCGACGCCAAATATTAAAGAGCGTCTTTAAAGGGACTCTGTTGTTTTATGTACGGTTTATTTTTCAAGCGATGGTCGAACTGATATGAATATAGTAGAGGCAGGGACGCCGTCGACATTTCTTATATTTTGCTCCGAAAAACTCACGAAGACTGACTGTCAGGTTACTCCCCGAGACCAACAGGGAACTGAAGACGGAAGATATAACCTGTAAGTTCTAACGATGAATTCACGTTTTCGGAAGTAATCCTTCGAAATGTTTTGAATTTGCCTTTTATTCTATTTGTAATAAAAAATACTGATCCGAATTTTGCACAATTCTCTATTCATGTACTTTGGTTAGTTAAAGGGTATAGGATATAGTCATGAATATCCTCAGCTATTTTCCCCTATTCCATTCTGATATACATACTTCTATTTTAGCAAAGGTAGAAAATTAACTCTCTCTCTCTCTCTCTCTCTCTCTCTCTCTCTCTCTCTCTCTCTCTCTCTCTCTCAGTATTGTTCACCATCTCAAAATCGGTTACGAATGGGAGGGGAATACGCCATGCCAAAATATTTCGCCATAACCAACTTTAAACTTTGTCCGGAGTTATCAAATGGGGCTTGAGCCCGAGAGCGTTCATTTGCTAAAAGCAACATCCTCCCCAGTTTGCTCTCAAAGCACAGAAGCTGGGACCCCTCCTCTTTCAGGGGGAGGATTATGCACAAGCGCATTTAAAGAAGGAGGAAACGATGCCAAAGCACATAGGAACATCAAACTTCGGTAGTTTACGAAGTTTGGACGACGATTCCTTCAAATATGTATTGCATCATTATTTGCCTCTACTCCTGCGGTCTTTACCTCATTTATTTTTTCATTCCATCAATTCTTTGTATATTTTGGTCTGGTTTCTTCCATGAATTATATGCTGCCATCTTTTAAAAAATGTGGAAGCTTCCCCACAGGGTTAAGGGATTTTAACATGTTCTCTAGAAATAAACGCTGCTATACAAAAAGCAGTCTTATTGTTGATGACAAGTATTAAACTTCCCTTGACCTGAAAGTTCCCAAAGCCTTTACTAAAGAAATACAACAGCAATTTGTAAACATCAGTTAAATCCCACAGTATTCGACATAAGTCATCAGAGACACTTTTCACCTCTTAAAATTTCCCACTTTTCCAAGAACCATTACAAATTATCTGATACATTTACACCTCATTCCAGGTAAAACATTGCTGAATGACACAAACAGCATCGTTTCTGATTTTGACCGGTCTCTGAAAACGTACAATGTCGTAATTCTGCTGTGCGGGAGATTTCCTCAAGTTTCAAAATTGAAGTCTTGTATATTCTTTAAGTATCATATACAAAGGAATACTTTTATCGGCTTTCACAATTTCCGCCAATTTAAAAAAATGCGTTATAACACATGATTCAAATAATCATTGATCGGTGGAGGTACCGTCCTGCCAAATTAGATGAAGGCGAAAGAAAATTATGATAATAATAATACCTTCAGTAGAGTGAGGGTGAAATTTAATGATAGAAATGATAAGCATATGATTTCATTAAATCCATTCAGTCACATACATCCCACCACTGTCAGGACGTCTTTGTTTCTAAGTAGCAGGTTCCCGGAACCCTCACTCTTTCTCTTTACTTATGCAAAGGCAATTTCGTTAAGATGTACTCGCCCTTATTGGTAACACTGTCATTTAGGGCGTTGCCTTCGGGGATGAAATAGCTCCCGTTGTCAGATACCTCTATTTCGATTGATTTGAGTGGAGTTCAACTAAAGAACCTGTAACTGTAATGTCTGATAACATTTACAAGGAGTAGAAAGAGCACATGGTAACACATCCATTTTATGCACCAGAAAACACATAACAAAACGTGCACTTTATATTCCATAAGTCATTTAATAACACGTGCACTTTATACTCCATAAAACTTCCTGACAGATGATTTGGGTGTGGCAAGTTAGCATTTTTTAGTTTGTTTACCAGAGTGTGAAGCAAGAGAGAGACTACGTTTAACGTATATTAGGCTCTCCAACTAGACAAGAAGGAACGCACTCGTTTGCTCGTGTCTGAAATTCCTGCTTCTACCAAGAAATCTGAGAAGGACAAAGTATTGTCAAAGCTCATCAAAATGTTTGAAAGATTTCCTCATCCCTTCATCATGATCCTGAACTTGATGAAAATAGTAGGAGGGTTCCCATATCGTCTGACTCCTGTAGGACAGATGTGGAGCAAAGCAATAACGACCGAAGATAATCAAGAAACTACGACTGGAGTGACAGACAAGGTTATCTTTGTAAACAGTTCCTTAGCAAATGTCTGGTCTCTCTTTTTACTGATTGCTACTTTCTCAAGTTCCGTTGCGTACACCGTGTGTGCTAATCACAGTAAAGAAAACGTGCAAGACATCCTGTATCATATCATCATTTATATTATGCTATACTGTACAGTTGTTTTGCAAGTCTATCTTCTAGCAAATAAGAAAACGTTGGAAGGAGTGGCGAAGTTTATGACGCAAGAAATTTATGGAGAGAAAAATATACATTATAATCAGTTCTTAACTCTCTTTCTGATATTGTTTTGCACTCTTATTTGCATTCTCGCAATGGAAATTTTTGTCTTAAAAGATACTTTTGCTCTCAGTGATTCGAGAGAGATGTGTGTGAACATTTCCTTTGTACTTGTCTATGCCCAAAGCATTATGCTAACTTGCTCGACAACATTTGGCCTAATCTATTCTGTCTCGAAGACACTGTCGCTGAAAATAGATCAAGAAATAACTCACCAATACAATGAGTGGATCCTTCGTGATGTGGCCAGTAATGAGGCCAGAGCTACACTGGGATACCAGGACACCCAACCTTCACATTATGGTATTTTCAGGAAAGGGAAATCAGAGCCCAGTGCAAAGGATGAAACATCAGTGTCTAGACATGACCACTTGCGTTTTAGGGGGGATATCAACAGCATTGAGTCTGAATATGCTGCCTCTACTGTGGACCAAAATAACAAAGTGAAATTTAAGAAACTCTGTCTGATGTTGATTAAAATTGATGAAATTGTTGCAAAATTAATACAGTTTGAAGCTTTGCCTGTTACTTTAACCCTGTGCATTTACACTATGCGCTCAATTGGATTCATTTTTGGATTATTTGCGGCCAACCTTCGTGGGATATACATCTTTGCAGCGCTATTTTTTCAACCATTACCTATCTCAGTTTTATGTTCACCTGACTGCATGATATTAGTGGTAAGTGTACTTACAGCACGTTAAAGAACAATTAACTTAGGATTATACTGAGTAAATGATTGACTTGACAGCATTTTACGGTTACATTGAGTATAATGGTCAGGATCACAGAATTCATTTTTTGGGAGGGTACAAAAAAGCACTGAGGCTTCAAGCCTACAAATTGTGTAAGAATGGTCTCTGTACATGAAAACCACACTCTTTTGTAATAAACACAACACACATACACATGCACACATATGTATGTATGTATTGGGATGGTTGCATAATTTGAAAAGGCTTGAACGTCATATTGTACAAATGCTAAAATCATTTAAAAAGTTAGTAGCAATCTTGAATTACACTTAGCTTTCATGAAGTATATAATGTTCAGAACTTATTTTGCAAAGTTGAGCGAAATGAATAGCAAATAGTTAAGAATTCAATAGAAATACTTTCGCCAGGCAGGGCAGAAACCGGAATAAAATGCAATAAATAAAACAATTCCTTCAAATGATATCAGAGCAATTCTGTTTTTGTTTCTCTGTACTATACGAAAACTACGTCCTTTTTCCCTTTTTTTACTTTTGGAATACCTTAGTTAATTCCTTAGATATTATTGAAATACTGAATTTATTTCAATATTTGATACTAAATTTATCGCAGCATTTGTTACTGAATTTATTTCAGCATTTGATACTAAATTTATTTCAACATTTAAAAAAACAAAATAGGATATACTTAAAATACCCTGTTTAAAATAAGAGATATTTTGTAACTTAAGTGTCGGAAAGAATATCAGATATGGGAAAAAAATATATAGTAAGTGAATTGTGTGTTTGAGGACGATTTTAAAAAAGGCATTCCATTATGAGCACATTTCTACTGAGAGTCACTTCGATTAGTGTACTGACTAAAATCAAAATCAAGGAATGAAATACTACTTACGAGAAAATACTCCCAGAGTTCACCTCACAAAATCTCTCTGCAGAAGAAGTCGTGGGCGACAAAACTCCGTCGACTGGAGAAGGTCCTGAGGAATGAAGAGCGGCGTTTAGAAGTAAGTCCCTTTTTATGACTCTGAAGTTCCAAAATGGGAATCTTTTGCCTTTCATTGTGGATTAGTTGCCAAAACAATTCTCTTCTTTATTTCCCAAGGATTATTCTCCAAATTATAGATGAATCATGATCGAGTTGAGCAAATACTGCATATCTATTATTAATTTAGGCATGAAGATACTTATTATGATTTAATTCAGTTTTTCACATTAATGCGCCTCTTAATTATTCAATGGTTTCTCAGTCTATCATACGCTAATCCCTACATGACCTAGCAATCTCAAAACGCACATTTCACCTAAGCTAAACTTTCAACCACCTCCTCATGAACAAAAAACATACACATACAGCAATATATATATATATATATATATATATATATATATATATATATATATATATATATATATATATATATATATATATGTGTGTGTGTGTGTGTGTGTGTATGTGTGTGTATATATATATATATATATATATATATATATATATATATATATATATATATATATATATATATGTGTGTGTGTGTGTCTATGTGTATGTATATATATATATATATATATATATATATATATATATATATATATATATATATATATATATATATATAAAATAACGAGACGACAATTGTCTCGTTATTCATTTTGGTAGTGAAAGGCCAGAGCGGCAGACAGCTGGCAATTGGCAATACTCTCTCTCTCTCTCTCTCTCTCTCTCTCTCTCTCTCTCTCTCTCTCTCTATACCTCCCCTCCATTTCATTAAGTCATCAAAGCAGAGTCGTGAATTACAAAAATAAGCCTTTATTTAAAAGCAAAGTATTAACTGAATAACTCAGATTCTTAACAGAATAATTAAATGGAATGTTAACTCAAAATCCAAATAACTCAGATAACCCTCGGTAATCTAACAGTCTACACAGTAATTAGTCAACACCATTTCTCCAATGAATAATCCCACTCTTCTCCAGAAAATAGTTCCCCTCTTCCAGACCGATTCCCCCACATTCTAGAATCGCCTGTTAGGAGACAGAACACTCTGATAAGCCCAAGAACATAACCAAAAGATCACATAAACAGGTTATCTCTGAAATAAATATTCAAATACAATCCAGCCACACTTTGGCTAAAACAGATATAAATACACTCACCCATTTCAGCACAGTTTCACTTTCACCAAACAGAAACACGTTGGCAGAGCCATCCCGGCTCTGCCTTCTCTCCCCGTAACAGTTTCTTCATGATAAGTCTAAGTCTACATTCATTATGTAGGAAAGAGGCTCACACGTACACACAAACTCACACCCATCGTTCACGTCCAGAAACCACTTATATCCAGTTTCAAAGGCACCTTTGACAAACGCCCATAACGGCAGACAAGCGTTGACCTGCCTAGGTAAGGATTTTAATATCACACCACCAAAAGACCTATCAGCATTTTTCTAAGCTGAGATATTCTAAAACGATGATTCCCAATTTCTGAGGAATGTCAAAGCACGTGACATACAACAATGTCTCATACATATCATGTCATATTATATTATTTAAAATATCTCATAGCAAATCCCCTCTTTATGTTACAGATAGTTCGGCCACCTCCAGGCTAGCACCAGCCTAGCCACAGGTCACATAAAACAGCTCATATATATAAAAAAATACACATTGGCCGGCTCATTAAACACAAAATATAGTAATAACTGCACGTCTCTGGCAGCACAAAGTAATGTCTATCACACATCATCTCCTGCAATGGGCTATAATAACAATGGAAAATGTCTCCTCATCTTGAACTTTCACACACTTCCATGCATGTGATTGGCCTGCTGCTGTACAGACACGTGAAACACACTGTAGAGGGGGAAACGTCTCCCTGCGGAAGACTAACTGATAATCGGTAGTCCCAAAAAAGTAGTCCAAAAAAACGCTGTAGAAACCAGTAGACTCGTAGAAACTCTCGTATGTGGCCAAACAACAGCAACACCTCTGCAACGGCTGGTGGGCGTCTTGCTAACGTTGGGATCGATGTTTATGGTGTTTCAGTATGTCAGTCACGTCATCGGTCAATTAAAGAAAAATTAACCCCAGACATACTTCTGTCAAATAACCTCAAAAATTCCTAAAAATACTAACTGAACGTCTCCCAATTAACCCAATTTAATATGACCACTGAACTAATTTCTGACTCGTGAAAGAACTCCATAAGACCGCTAAATCACAAATCATTATCATAACCCCACAAAGAAAATATAAAATTCTCCAATTCAATTCCCCAAATTCATACACTAGCACACACACTCACCCAGAACTTACAGAAACTCTACGGACTTCTGTCATCACATTTCAAACTCACAAATTCACACAAGAAAAAAAAAGAAAAGAAAAAAACAGTCCCGAAAAAAAACAGACCCAAGTTTTCACTGAAAATTTTTCTCTCAAGCTCTGATATTTCAACAACCCACAAAACCAGTAAGACTCTTTACTGTCTAACAGCAAAAACCCTTTTACTGCTCATGCAATTCACACACCCCGACAAATCATATCTCCCATCCAGAAAGAAATGCTATTTAAAGCTCAACCCCAATTACGATAAATCTCGTAGGAAAAAAGGAAAAAAAAATTAAAAATAATTACAGCAATAATAATATGTGACCTTTCCCCATCACACAATACATATAATATACATAAACCACCTTTTCCCCATAAATGCGATATGTATCATTACGGAATTTCGCCATTGCAACTTTGTCATTTATCGGACACGGCCGGAAACAATCCTCTTAAGTAGATACATTTTCGTGAAATGCCAAAATCAGCATCTCTCAGAATAGTGCAAAAGTCTGAGTAATCAACACTGAAGGAAAAGAGTCAGCAATCGGACTCATCAGAGCATTATCAGCAAAAATCCTCCTGCGAACACGTCACGTGCTCGAACTGCAGTATAGAAATGTCTAGTCAGACTTGCCACTTCAGAAACCCATGATGCTAAAAAAAAAGTTCTATACTGACACCACGTTAACACATTTCACAAAAATTATCTCCAGGAAATCACCAATGTACTCAAAAATTGTCCTCAAAGACATAACTCCCACATGATATTACTCAATTATATAAAAAATTATCACCTATTCAGGATAAAAACTACGGTAAAATTCAGCAATTATATGCCACCAAAAATAACTCACTGGTGAATATAAAAAATGCAACATCTCCATAGAACCACAATGCAGTAATGCCACTCGCCTCTAATTAATCACAAAACCAAAAGAACCACAGAACCCCTCTCTTGGCTCATAAAACCCCAGAAATTCAACTCCAAAAATCATAACCACAAAAAAAAAGTCACCCCCAAAGATTAACGCCATCCCCATATATCCCCATGTTACTAATAATACCATTCCGGTGATAAAAATATTTCCCTCCATTTAATTAATATCCCCACATCACCATATTCCCTCTATCTCACCAATAATTACATGTGGAAAAAATTAAAACAAGTCTTCAAAAAGATTATTACACTCAAGCAGGGATTATCAAAAATAATCCATCCCCCTAAAAATGCACTCAAAGCATCCAGCTGATACACTCAAAAATATTGCCCCATATCTCCTCATAAAGGTTTCTATTTACAACAAAAATGGCTGCAAAAATAATTGAACTAAACATAGCTCTCACCACCATAGGCCTAAACTGTGGAATATCTCCAAAATAATAAAGAATATTAAATGGCCAAAATATTATATCTCCAATTATATCTCCAATTCTCCAGGAAAATAACTCAGTGTTATAGTCAAAAACTATTAACTCTCTGTATAGCATAACTGCTGAGAAAGGCAAAAACTTGGCAAATAAATTGCCCAGGAAATCCTAGAAAAAATCACAATGTGCCACAACTCATTACAACAGAACTCCAAATTAACAAAGTGTCTATGCAAAGACTTCTCCATATTCACTATGGCATAGGTCAAAAGAAACTTAACCAAGTTTCCGATCTCTGGCAAAGTTGCAACAAACACAATTGTGTAACAGGCCAGCCATTTCTGGGACACAAATGTCCAGAAAAAAAGATGTAGTGCCATTATTTATACATTCAAAAATGCAAGATTTCCCCCATAAATCTCTCTGCAGCATCAAGCAGCTGAAATTATATACACATTCCCAAACAATGACTCTAAGTCACGAACTGAGATATTAAAAAATTCACACAAACTGTAGAGAAAAATAAATTTAAACTCGCCCATGTTAAAAAAATACTTGCATCAGCGATGGCTAACATCTAAAGGAAAAAAAATACTAATGGCACTGATAACTGTTCCCGTGACACCTGTAACATCTGTGACTCACGTAGACTACAAGCAATTATCTGCTGAACTCATAAAAAAAAAGAAAAACAAAAAATGTGTCGTTAGTACATCCCACATTCACAAAAAGACATCACCACTCTTAGTATCATCACAACACCCATTTTAGTATAAAAAAAAAATTAGCACCAGTATCAGTATTATCAGTAACAGAATTCTCCAGTATCAGTAGTATCACCAAATATTAGTACTTGTCCATTCACCAGTATTAAGTATCAGAATCACCAACTATCTGTATCATCAAATTCACCAGAAATTGTTATCACCAATCATAAAATCATTGGCACCTTCCCCAAAAATTATTACCACCATGAACTCTGACAGAATCCCAAAAATTGATTTCAAGTAATGATAATCTACTTAAGTAACCCCCCGTAAAATATCTCTGGTAATAAATAATAATCCTCCATAAATGTCTCCAAAAAATAACTCCAGTAACACCAGTAAAAGCATTAATATTGCTATTTCCCCTGTAATCATCACGATTGCCACACCCCATAACTCCAAAATCATTACCACTCATCACTCCCCGGTATCATCACCACTCAGCAGCACCAAGCACAACACCAATCATCACCACTCAGCAGCACCAAGCACAACACCAATCAACACCACTCAGCACCATTTTAAAATAATCTCCATATCCCAAACAAATCTCCATTACAAAATAATCTCTGTATCTCCAATTATAACTATGCCCTCTAACATTGCATAAAGGCATTCTCCAAAGCATAAGGAAAACTTGCACCACATTCATATGCATTTCATTTCCATTTTCTATTCACTCAGGAGAAAAATGAATCTTTCTTAAAAAAAACCCTACGGGCATATCATATCATCAGTCAGTCGTTATCAGCTGATATGACGGCATTGACCTTTCTATCAAGACCAAAACTCGCCCCCTTAACCCCCGGCACAAAGTAAAAAAGAAATTTCAGCACCCCCCCCCCCCCCCCCCCCGTCAACCCCCGCATTCCCCCATGAGAGACACCACTCGCCATTCCCTTTGGCACTACCCCTTGGTCACTCAGCAAAAATTACGCTGAAGTGAGTATACGTGAGCAGGCGCTCTGTCTCAGGAGCAAAAAAAAAAAAATGCAATTCAAGCAACCCGAAGAACTAAGTTGTATGTATGAAAAACCCTTCACACGTATACATGTGTCAAAACAAGACGAATGCGTCTCATTTAACGTGTGCCAAGAAAAGAAATAAAACACACTACTTTCTACTCCTATGGAAAAAAATGTGGTATTCTAAACCAATTTTATAACTCACAAAATCATTCATACACAAAGACAAAAAAACAATAATGTAACACTCACTTCCTCAAATGAGAGAATACCCGACCGCAAAAACTGAGCGCGAGAGAGAAAAAACACACTAATACACACATTTGAACAACTCGGTATTACAAACGAGAAAACACTTGGCAGCGCACCCTCACGAAGTCCAACAGAGTGCCCGCTCGATTCCCTCGCGGCATCTCACCATGGGAAAAAAAACAAAAAAAAATGCTGAGCCCAGTTCAATTTTTCCCTCCCAGTACCACATCCAACCAACTGATGAATGATTCTCATCCCTGTCACCTACTAACTGAAAATATAACACATTTCCACAACCAGACTCTCTCAGACCAGCATCTTATAGCTGCTACTAATCTCACAAAAGGCTTTAATCGTTCAAACACCAGCTGCCACCACTAATAACGAGACGACAATTATCTCGTTATTCATTTTGGTAGCGAAAGGCCAGAGCGGCAGACAGCTGGCAATTGGCAATACTCTCTCTCTCTCTCTCTCTCTTCTCTCTCTCTCTCTCTCTCTCTCTCTCTCTATACCTCCCCTCCATTTCATTAGGCCATCAAAATCAGAGTCGTGAATTACAAAAATAAGCCTTTATTTAAAAGCAAAGTATTAACTGAATAACTCAGATTCTTAACAGAATGATTAAATGAAATGTTTACTCAAATCCAAATAACTCAGATAAACCCTCGTAATCTAACAGTCTACACAGTAATTAGTCAACACCATTTCTCCAATGAATAATCCCACTCTTCTCCAGAAAATAGTTCCCCTCTTCCAGACCGATTCCCCCACATTCTAGAATCGCCGTTAGGAGACAGAACTCTGATAAGCCCAAGAACATAACAAAAGATCACATAAACAGGTTATCTCTGAAATAAATATTCAAATAAAATCCAGCCACACTTTGGCTAAAACAGATATAAATACACTCACCCATTTCAGCACAGTTTCACTTTCACCAAACAGAAACACGTTGGCAGAGCCATCCCGGCTCTGCCTTCTCTCCCCGTAACAGTTTCTTCATGATAAGTCTACATTCATTATGTAGGAAAGAGGCTCACACGTACACACAAACTCACACCCATCGTTCACGCCCAGAAACCACTTAATATCCAATTTCAAAGACACCTTTGACAAACGCCCATAACGGCAGACAAGCGTTGACCTGCCTAGGTAAGGGTTTTAATATCACACCACCAAAAGACCAATCAGCATTTTCTAAGCTGAGATATTCTCTGTCTCCATGGGAAGCTAAAAAACGATGATTCCAATTTCTGAGGAATGTCAAAGCACGTGACATACAACGATAACTCATACATATCATATCATATATATTTAAAATTTCTCATAGCAAATCCACCTCTTTATGTTACATATATATATATATATATATACAATATATATATATATATATATATATATATATATATATATACTATATATATATATATATATATATATATAATATATTTGTGTGTGTGTGTATTACTTGTATTAGACTTCAACAATACGGGATGGTTTAGGTTCTTTGATGTACAAAGTACAAGCTTTCGAAGACATACAGTCTTCTTCTTCAGGTACCAATGCACTGAGGAGATAACAGCTACACTTGGGTATGTATGTATGTCTGCATGTATGTGCTCCACCCAACATCTGTTGTTCGCTATTTAGGAGATTTGCCCGTTGTATAGCGTTTGCTGCGTGTGTGTACGTGTGCGTGTTTGTGTGTGTGATATAATATACTATGCGTGATGACTGATTCTTTTATATCTGAGAGTCCTTCCTTTCAACTCAGGTTCGTCAAGTGATTCGCCTTGTTGGAGTCGCACTTGGAATTTGCACCTTTCAACCTGTTCACTCTGAGTGGGCGATGCATTATACCTGTAAGTAATCAGTTTAACCTTGGGGTTCTGTTTCCCATCTTACTTTCTAGTTTTGGTGTCCATAAATATTAACAAAAATTATCATTCAGTAATCTCTATCTTAAAATCAAAACTGAAGATGTAATAAGTTAGCCTGTGTTTTTGACTGGTCTCTGATTAGTATTGTTGCATTAACGGAGCACTGTTAACAAATATATATATGTAATATATATATATATATATATATATATATATATATATATATATATATATATAATGAAATTTTAACGCTATCTTCATCAAAGATATGTCAGTTACAATATCATGAAATATGGCATCGAATTCAAAGGCAGTCGAATATATTGGAAAACTAAATTTTCTCAATGATTTATGGAGGCATAATGAGATCTGTTTTGCACTAATTCACTAACTGAACCAAATGCAATCAGGAAGAAAGAGAACACTAAGAGCTGGAGTCAAAACCAGTGATAAAAAACACATTATCAGGTTGTGTGATCATTATCAATAAATATTTATATTCACGCATTGCTCTTCTTAAAACTCATTTGTGGACAGAAGTTATGCCAACAGATAATTACTAAAAACTCCGGTTATTTCAAAATGAAAAATTCTAATTGTTCAAACGTGTCTCTATCTGCATCTAGTATAATCTAATAGAAATCATTCTAGTGAATTAGAGTATGGCGAATTTAATCATTTGTTATATTTCTACAGATTCTGAGCACCATAGCAACATACTTCTTATTGTTGTTGCAGTTCAGGATCTCTGAAAATCCACTCGCGAACAATAGCACCCAGTCTTAGGCTTCCATCAACGAGATATCTTCATCAACTGTTCTGTTCTCTTACCAAGAGACACAATCTACCCAGATTACTTCAATAAAAGTATGAGCCAGAGTAAAGAAAATGATGTGGCATTTAACTGAAATTATATTTCCAAAGATTTTACCTCATAGTATTCTGCTAAAATTATATGGGAAAGATTCACATCATTTACAGTGATATTCAGTCTTGATTGATACCAAATTCTAAATAATTCACTTCTACAATATAGTACAGAACTTTATGATTGCTGTGGTTAGGGCAAGAAATTTTACCACAGTAACTATATATTCTTTGCACTTTATGTAAATTATGCCACACCTTCCTGTTTATCCATTAAATCCTAAATACTGAAATTTTTATTTGTAGTTAAGAAATGCTGCTGAAATATTTATTACTCGGTGGTAACGAGCAGTAAACACTGTGGGAATAGGTTATACAGGTCAATATTCATATTATGTGCAATTTCCTAATACCAACAGTGGAATTTTTCCAGTATTCTTGTGCTTATATTTATTATGTTCTAATAAAAAGAAAAACTATTTCTTTGGTCTGTTATAGCTTTTCCAATTATAGGCGATATTTCATTTGGTACTTTATCGCTTCTAAAGTATCATAATCTATTTCAGGATCGACTAATGTTACTCATTTATTTCTTGTCTTATGTTGCAACAGCAGAATACATAGATTTAATTGGTCAATCTTGGTTTGATTTGCGTAGGACAATATCACTTGCATTCTGGAGGATTTTGGTTGGCCTTTCCTTCGCCATTAACATTCTTCATTTAATTTACGTAATAATAACGATTTTTCCAGAACTGTCACATACTTTGAGAAAGGAAATTCCATCCATCCTGTGAAATCATTACATACTTTTGAATGTAATTAAAGCCAAATTATACGATATATTTTGGCTAGGTCTGCCTGTAAAAAAGCAGTTATTCTACTACTATGAGATTCAGGGTCTCTGTAACACGGTTTTTTGGACTTTGCTCCTTGTCAAAGCATCGGATGTAGCTGAAAGTTGACATATGTATATTTTACAACCACACACAAATTTTGTCAGCATTATCAGTAGCCTAAACCCGATAGTTTTAATTTTTATAGAGTAAAAATGATCTAGCCGAACGCCATGGCCAATGATTACGAGCCAAGAGTCGAAAAACATTCGTTACGTAAGCAAGGTAAACACCTTTTGACTAAATGTTGCCCCGCCCATCCACCAGACGAAAATTCCATCGGCTCTGAAACCCAAAGACTTTATGAATGGCGGAACGATACATAGATGTGGGTGGTGTATCAGCGTAGCGTAGTAATACTACTGTAGCAGTAGTGGCCGCAACAGTATAGCAGTAATATACATGAATTAAACGTTTAGGCCAACTGCTGGGATCCTTGAGGATCATTTAGCACTTCTTACAATACTCGAGAAATTAGTTTTATAGACAAATGTTAAATTTTTCTAATCCAACAAGTGCCCATGGTAGCCTTCAGTGTTATCCTGAATTATAACGAGGCGAAAGTGGGTGGAGCCTCATGAAGTCACCATTCTGACGATAATTATTGGTGAAGGTTTAAAGCCAATATACGGTACCGGCTATTTTTTTCAGTAAATAGGTAGATAGCCAATAAATAAATTGCTTGACATTGGATATAGCAGTTATCAAATCAAGCTTGTCTACTATGTTTTTGGTAATTACCAACTATTCCCTACATCTTGTCAATCTGATTGTGACCTATAAAGTAGACTGTAATTTCTTTGGAAACTTATTTTGGGAGTTAGACTTATAATCGAAGTATTTTTGTATATATTAACATATTTTGTTGGTTCCAGAGAGGTTCCAGAGTTCATAAAGGTGTACTGCTTTGCTTGTATTTAAATTTGTATGTCATTATTGCCAGAGGTTTAGCCTTCGTTACGCATAGCCAATCATCCATCGAGAAAGAGGGAAGAAATGCTGTCATAAGTTACGTAACGAGTGTTGTTCGAAACCTTTTCTCTGAGTAAGTTGGCCCGTCTTCAAAAAAGGTCACTTTTTTACATCATAAGTACCAAATTTATTCAACCTACGTAGTGCAGAATACACTCAAAATTTATGTGTTGATATAATATGTTGTCTGAATAAGCGTTAAATTTATGAAATGCATAGATAAAAAGTTATTGCGAAAAAACCGTGTTACAGAGGCCCTGAATCTCATAGTAGATAGATATGCGTCCATTTCAGTATAGTTACCATATTTTACTGTTTGAGAGCTTTTTTTCTTTTTCTTAGAATTAGGTCACAGTTACTTTCCATCTGACAAAGTTATTCTTTGTATATTAATCTAGCATTCGGCTAAATACCCACCCTTCTTTAGTGTCATTCAGCTGTATGAATTCCATGAACTGAACTGACTCCACCTTCTTCATTGTTCCCTCCGTCTTTTTAAAGTCCGATGAAACCTCATTCTCTTTGTTTACATTTCAGTAATGCTTCGACACTCTTTATTCTAGTTCCAACTATTTTCTTTGCGTATGATGACAAGCATAGAACTGCTTTATGTACTCATTTTCCTTAGAGAATCTAAGAAAATTCTTTTTAGAATTGAAGGCAATAGGATCGTAAGCGTTGTCATCTCCCGCTTGTTATTATCTACTTCATCATAAATTTTCCCGGCATATTACTTTTCTGGTCCATGAGCTTTCTGGTGCCGCTATCCTTTCAAATCATCCAATTTCTTCTCGCAGGCGTCAGGTGCAAAACGCTCACTCCAGGGAAGCTCTATGTATTCTGTCATCTCTATTCTTGAAAAGATACTTGAATTTGAGTCTTTCACAGCTGTTACGTGCTGCTCTGGGAGCAAGAGCCCGTGCCGGCAAGTTGCTGGCTAAGTCTAAGTAATAGTAATAGTCGTTCACAACTGCAGATGAATCTTCTGAATTAGAAGGGACTTAATGACTTACATACATACCGAAGGTTACTTTTTAGTCACAGGAAATATCTGAGTCTATTTATTTAAAAAGAAATTTTCAGCTAGAAAGTAAGTGCAATTATATAGTATGTATATGGGAATCCTTGGAGGCATTTAGTAAAATTTCATCATTCTTCGAAAATGCCTTCTGATATAGTGAATGATTATGCCATGACGAAAATACCTGGGTAACATACAAGAAGTGGTACTGAAATATATGTAACTAGGGACTTAGGGGTTAACATAAGCAAAACTCGACTATTACCGGGTAAATACCAACTAAAATTGTTAGAAGAAATTACATAATTGACACTTATAAAAAAAACCGTCGTGGACCAACCTGCAACTATTTTCACAGAAAAATGTTGAGGCTGGTATGATTGAGAAATGGTGCGAATTCTGTTGGTGAAGGACAGAATACAGCGGACCATGGGAATAAAATTTGGTAGAATCATGTTTTTCAAGACCTTTATCTCCACTAAGACATGGAGCCTTCCAATATTCTATAATATTGAAATCCCAATTCTAAGCGCTCACTTGAAGAAATTATTCGTTTCTAAACAAGAACCATAGATTTTGAGACACAGCAACCGGTGTACCCACAGGGAGTACCTAAATCAGGGTTTCTCAAAGTGGTCGATATCGACCCCCAGGGGTCAATAGGATCATCCAAGGGGTCTATGAATAGTCAGGGGGTCAAAAGGGGGTCGATGAATAACTGAGTCAGGAGGTCAAAAGGGGGTCGATGAATAACTAACGTGTCGGAGAATTAAGTTACATATACTCGTTCATATAAAGTTCCAAACATATTTTTTTACTAGGTGTTACTTTTTTTATCATTCTGAATGGCAATCACTAAACTAATACTACTCTAATTTTTGGAATATTAAATGCTAGTCTAGAGGGTCGATAGAAAATTTGAAACTTCATAAGGGGGTCGAGGAGTTAAACAGTTTGAGAACTCCTGACCTAAATCATTCATATTACTCACACGATCAAGGACTTGAAATTGAAGTGCCTAATGTTCCTTTCCTGTTGATGGTCACCACAAATTTACTCGACGAGATGTCCGGAAAGAAAAAAAAAACTTGCATTCTCGCCACCTTACCTGGTGTGAAAGCCCAGGGATATATTGCGAGAAAATTAGCAAAATAAAAACATTATGCCTCGAGGTTTCAGTTACACTAAGAGGCAGAGCAAAAAAGACGAACTGACGAAGAGGTAGAGCAGAAAAGACGAACTGTACGAAAGATGATTTTTCGAAAGCAGTGGTTCCCAACTTGTAACAGGTGATGGGCCACCAGCACAGTAAAAACAAGTATAAAAAATGCGCCGAAGTTACTTCGGCGCAGTCGGAATTTTCTGTTCAGCGTCTGAGTCGTGACCCATGAAACTTTCAGGCACGGCCCGGTCCTATAGTTTGGTCATACGCAGATCATGGCTAACTTTTAACCTTATATAAAAAAATAAGAGCTTCTGAGGTTAGAGGGCTGCAATTTGGTGTGTTTGATGATTGGAGGGTGGATGATCAACATACTAATTTGCAGCTCTCTAGCCTCAGTAGGTTTAATTGTTCTGATGGTGGACAGCAAAAGTGTGGTCGGACAGACAAAGCCATCCCAACCCTAATTTTGTTTTACAGAAAACAAAGAATCGTGGACAATTTCATTTTATTAAAGCCAAGTGAGGCACAGCCAATGAATATTTTGGTGTGAAATGAAATAAACTTCTTATACAAGAATTGTAAACTGAATTTCGAGAAAATTATATAAGTTGTTGAGTTAAAAAGACAGCTACCTTTCAGTCTCATTTTCTCTGCAATCAGACTTTAGGGTTCTCTTTTAACACAGTCTTTTCGATGGTAAGTGCGGTAATATATTTTTATTGTTAATAGAGGTGCCAAGCGCTCCACAACATCTCAAGGACTGGATACAAGTTTTTGAATATAAGTTTACTTAGGATAGGCCCTGGTGCTACAACCGAAGATTATTCATTACATTCATCAACGGACTGATTTGAATAAAATTAATGTCAATTATTTATTTGGAAACAATTTGTCGTAATTCATTTTCAATATATTTAGACCGAAAAAACCTCACCAATGGACCCCCAGTTCAGAACACTATTCTAGGTTCAAGTATATCTTAATTTAACCAGACCACTGAGCTGATTAACAGCTCTCCTAGGGCTGGCCGGGCATGATTAGATATTTTTACGTGGCTATGAACCAATTGGTTACCTACCAACGGACCTACAGCTTATTGTGGGATCAGGACCACATTATATCGAGATATGAAATTTTTATCACTAGAAATAAATTCTTATTATCCCATGTTGGTAGAGCCGGGAATCGACATCGCGACTACCGAAACGGTAGGCCAGCAAGCAACCCACTCGTCCAACGAGGCTACCACATTCTAAAGAGAGAAAATCGGGTGGGTGTTTGGTACTTGAATAAAACAAACAAAAGCGAAATGGCAGTCTGTACAGAAATGGAGAGACAAGGAGTTATGCCCTTGAGGTATAGGGAGGTGAAAAGTGAGACAATATAAAGGGAAGTATGTCAGGAATGAGACCGATAGGTAATGAGTGTCTTGAAGGGGCGATAAATGTGGTAAAGAAGTGACTCGACAAGGAGTGGCAGGAATACTGGGGACGGCTGAAACAGTACAGATGTATAAGTTCAAGGAATAACTGGGTAAAGACAAAGTGGTATATATGGTCCAGGAATGGAAAAGATAAGATGTGAAAAACTGTTCGTGAGACAGTCTGGTTCTGCACCTGGCTAGGTTTGAAAAATGTGAAATAGTAGTTTTGCTTCTCAATTTAATTTCAAAGGTAGCTATCGGCAAAAAGTGATGTTGTTTAGGAATGAAGTCTTTGAAATGATTGAGAAACGGTAGGGCTCTTGAGGAGATGCATTTAGAAAGGGCCTTCACCATAGAAATAGTGGGTTTTAAAAACAAGTCTTTATTAGTGCACAATTTAAAGAGAAAAAGGTGAGGCAAATATACTGTTAGGTTATGTGTTAGTATTTAGTGGCAAGACGTGGAAGCTGATGGATATAATTTGTTCATTACATGTGTGTAAGGAAACTAAGATAACAAAAGTGTAACTTAGAAATGAGGGAGTAATAATAGTCTGTAATTGTGATTAATACGGACCTGAAATTTTGTTAGAATACAGTGAGGGGAATTTATAAGGAGAAATAGACGAAACAAAGGCTACGGTTATTTAAAGACACAGTGGAAGAAGTGGGTGTGGAGTTTGTAAAATCAAAGATGCCGACTTCAAGTCACCAGAGACTTTTTAGGCGTGAAAGGGAAGATCAGAGAATAAAACAAGAGAAGAGGAAATAAGAGGTACAGTGAGGATAAAGGAGGCTGTTGAGTGTAACTGTGTAATAAGAAATCGAGTACATGCTTGTAGGAAGAGGGATAGGATAAATTAAGGAAAAAGTGAAAGAGAAAACAGAACAAGTAATGATAAGAATGTGAAAAAGAAAATTATGAAAAATGTTGCTCTTTGTCTATTAATTCGTATTTCTTTTAACCAAAAATTGCAG
>NC_061110.1:31681247-31735012 GCF_015104395.2 Macrobrachium nipponense | reverse complement strand
AGTGCAATGATTACTGGTGATTTGAATATTATTCTTTCAATTGGGGATGATGTTGCTCTTCTACAACGGGCTTGACAAACTCATGGTTGTATTGAATATGTATATAGCTAAATATTCACAGGCTATTCCTGAGGGAGGACTGAAATCGCCGGGGGAGATATTGGCGGCAAGTTTAGTGATATCAGGTTCCCAAACCAGACTTACAACATTGAATTTGTACAGTTTTTCCCTGACACAGTTCATCCATTACAATTTTTCCTCGGATGTTCGATTACAGTCCCTCCCTTCCAAGACTAATAGGCTCATTGTCGTCTGTGGCTTTCATTACGGCATGGCGTCTCTAGACAATGCACTAGACCACTTTTGTACTCAGCAAAAAAGTGGCTAAGGATTATAGGCATAGAAACCTTAATTCATGGGAGTGAATTTTGGAAATTAGTCAAAGGGGTTTGGGGAAATAGCTTCCCAGAAAATGCCGAGTGCCTTGTATGAGACTGGAATAATATGAATAAAAAGAGAGCTACGAATATGCAAAAGGAAAAAGCAAGAACGGGCAAGGTTTTTATGGCTCCCAACAACTTTATGTATCTTTGATGAATACTATATAATAGCAGATATGTATCTATACGCTTTATATTGTTTATTGGGTTCACATGCAAGTCTTTGCATTACAAAAATGTGAATAGATTTATCAATGTAATTTTTTAATTAATAATGCATCAACCTCATTAAACTGTATTATTTTGTCTAAGGTGACTTGTTATCATTTTCTTCCGTTTCCATAATGTGTTCGATAAGGTAAACAGGATTCAACTTAAAAATACCTCGACTAGGGCGTTTCCTTTAGACGCTTTGTCAAGATGCAATAATGTCACCCAATATTGACCGAGAAGTGCTCATTTCAATTCTTCAGAGTGCACCATGTTTGTTTGTTTTACATAGAATTTGGGTTCATATGAAATATTTTATTCGAAGGAGACCCCTCAATGTTGGTTTCGAACAGGAAGAGTGCGTAGTGAAAGTGGTAGTTTTAACACTTGATAAGTATTCTGAAGCATCATAGTTAAAAGTTTAGTGCTTTCTATGTAAAACAGGAGATATTCTAAAGAGGAGGCATTATAAAATCTACCAGTAGGTCTTTTAACCGGAAGAAAGGGATTCATGTTCAACAGGATTCCTCATCCATTCATGATCACTCTTCATTTATTGCGCCTATGGGGAGTATTTCCTTACAAATGGTCTCCGCAAGGATCAGCCACATTCAAAGAGGCAAGAAATAGAAAGGATAAAAGTGAATGTGGAACTTGGATGATTAATAGAGTATTATTTGAGAAGAAATCTTCTTTCATCGCCTCATCGGTAGCTTCACTTGTTGTTTGCATTATGTTTAGAGCGGTATATTTTGCTATTGGTGATTACAGTCAGAAAAACACGACAAACATCATTGTCTGGATGGCCGTTACTACTATGACAATATCAGTCATGACTCTCAAGGTTAACCTTCTTTGTAATGGGAAAAGTCTCGCGGAGATAGCAGAACTCATGATGATGGAAATCCAAGAAGAGGAAAATCCACCTTTTCATCAGTTCTTGACAATGTTCTTCATATTGGGATGCACATTTTTCTCGACCCTTACAATGAGTTATTATTTGTTTGTAGAGGATCCTTATAATTTCAGTCTCAAAAACATAGCGAAACAGGTTTCTACCATTTTCATCTATTCAGACAACGTCGTTACAATCGGTTTAGCAACATTTGGTCTTGTATATTCCATCTGCAAGACTCTGTCCTTGAAACTTGAAAGAGAACTGCATTATCAGCACTCCGAGTGGATTAGCCATTATACGACAGGGAGTCAGAGAGACATCATATACCAGTACCACAGGCCCGCGTCTTCGTGCAATATCCTAATCAGGGGTCTTAACAAGAAAGGGAGTCTTCAAGATGAGGCAGTCTTTTTTATTCGCCAGAATGAGAAAGATACAAAGGTTTTTGGCGACAACAGTTTAGATGGCAATATGATAAAAGGAAGAAAGAGTAGAAGAATGCCGATGGAGCTGGAAACCCTTCGCATGATGCTGATAAGAGTGGAGATAATAGCTGAGAAACTGATACATTTTGAACGTTTGCCTCTCGTATTTTCGTTATCTTCGCACGTGCTGATGTCACTCGCTCTCCTGTATGAGATTCTCGCTCTTGATTATACTGTCATATACTGTATTGGCGCATCTCTTTTTGCACCTTCACCTATTTCCATTCTATGTTCACCGGACTGTCTGCAAGAAAAGGTAAGTGCAATTAGTACATACATATATACATACATATATATATATATATATATATATATATATATATATACATATGTATATATATATATATATATATATATATATATATATATATATGTATATATATATATATATATATATATATATATATATATATATATATATATATATATATATATATATATATATATATATATATATATATATAGTATATATATATATATATATATATATATAGTATGTATATATATATACATATATATATATATATAAATATATATATATATATATATATATATATATATATATATATGTATGTATGTATCCAATGTAGCACGAAGGACCACGTACCTAACAATATTCTTAAATCCAAGTGAGAAAGGAAAGTAAACACGGACTTGAAACAAGTACTTCCGTAGTATAATCTATATTTTCAAGTTCACAATTGTTCTAAGTCCTGTTTCACTTACCTTTCTACCGTGGATTTAAGGAGATATATATATATATATATATATATATATATATATATATATATATATATATATATATATATATTATTCGAGCTACAAATGTCTTTTAATATCTAATTGGCTCTACCACAGAATTAATATATTTTCATATCATGTAAACCGAAGGAAAATTTTTTAGTTGAACATAATTTCGTCCTCTCGTGGGTTCGAACCACCGCCCAGCGGACAGAGAAGAAATCACCACGTCAGTGACGTTATCGATTCGGCTAAAGGACATTTGTAGCTCGAATAATTTATATGAATCACGGTGATGTGATTATTATTCATAATATGGTTACATGCGGCAAACGTTCGAATTTGTTAACATGGTAAAGGGGGTTGGATATCAATTGTAATTACGAATACCCAAAGTTCGACGGTGATTTGTAAGTTCGGAATTGGTCGAAACTTATAACCTCACTTGTTAAATGAATCGATACCGTCACTGACGACCTGATTTCTTCTCTGTCTGCTGGGCGGTGGTTCGAACCCACGAGAGGATGAAATTATGATCAACTAAAAAATTCCCCTTCGGTTTACATATATGAAAATATACTAAGTCCGCGGTAGAGCGAATCAGATACTAAAGGACATTTTGTAGCTCGAATATAATTTATATGAATCACGGTGATGTGATAATTTTATTCATATATATATATATATATATATATATATATATATATATATATATATATATATATATATATATATATATATATATATATGGTTTTTCTCTCTCTCTTTTCTGTGGCATTGACTTCTTTAATACAGACTTTTTCATGATTTGCTATTGTTGTTGTTGTTCATCTGCGAAATTGCATATGGTCTCCCATCTAACACTCTTCTCTTGTGGAAATGTTTTTATTTTGATAGTGTCATCTGTAGTTCTATGTCGTAGAATAGCTTCTGTCTCCTTCCGTGAGAGGAACGACAGCAACAGCAGGTCATGGAAAAGTCAGTATCAAAGAAGTTAGTGTCACATTGGCGATTGCCTACAACAAAATATACGAAAGAGATAAACTTTGCCCAAAACACACACACACACACACACACACACGCACGCACACACACACACACACACACACACACACACATATATAGATATATATATTTATTTATATATATATATATATATTATAGATCTATCTATATATATATAGACTATATATATCTATATATATAGATATATATATATCTATATAGATATATATATTATAATGGTATATCTATATATATAGATATATATACTATATATATATATATATAGTAATATATATATATAATATATTATATTATAAAAACTATACAGCTTCTATAACTCGAATAACAACATGATATAAAACCATAGAAGAGTTTTGGGTCACGATTAAAGGGAAGCAACAAAGCATATTCTAGCAAACTACGATGCAGTGGAAGAAGAGGTTACAAAGATGTATAATTAATCAGACTGTATCACAACTTCGAAAATGATTTAGATGCTCCCATAATTACCCAGAACATAGCAGGGTGTGCGTCGTCTTCAAACGGGAACCCTTAAAAACTTCACTGGAACATATTCTATTAGCTATTCTCGACTTAACAAAAGCATATACTTATGAGGTTTGAAGGTCATGACAAATATGTAAACACACACACACACACACACACACACACGCATATATATATATATATGTATATATATATATATATATATATATATATATATATATATATATATATATATATATATATATATATATATATATATATATATATAATATCTATATATATACACTTTGGCTACAAGATCATCCAAATAGAAACAGGACCTGACTAACCGGGCTGGTGGTATAGTACATTTGAGAGAGAGAGAGAGAGAGAGAGAGAGAGAGAGAGAGATAGGAGATAGAGAGAGAGAGAGAGAGAGAGAGAGAGAGAGAGAATGTTCGCATAGTTTTAGAGGGTCGATAGTCACTTACAATACTTGTCTCTTTTAAGGAGACTGCATAATGCCTTTGGGCCATAATTGTGGCCACATTATGGCTTCCTTGAGATATTGGACCAGGTTATGATTGTTTGGTAACGAGGCCCCTTCCTAAGTACCCGTTATTAGTAGCTACATGCTGCTCTTCTTCCGTAAGACTCACTTGAATACTGTTCTGCTCTTTTCATTGGAAGGAGATACTACGCCATTTATGCTACTGATATTACACTATTTCGGAAAATTAAATCGCCTTGGATAACCGGTTACGAGGGACGAACCACAGAACAGAAAAAGGACCTGGTTAGGGGTTTTAATGAAGGTAGTTTGTGGGATGGCGGAAGTAGAACATACCATTACAGAAGCAGAGGGAAAGGAAGGATGAAGAAAGAAATTTATTTTAGATTCACGAAAATGAGTATGCATTAACAACAAGTATAAACAGAAATGAGCACGCCATAGCATCACAAGAATTCCTGAAGTATTACATACCCGGTTGGTCATAGATTTTTTTTGTGGTAAGCCTAACCAAGCCTTTCAATCAGTGAGAGACGATCTTATAAGTCCGCGTTTCTCTCTGAAGGCTAACTTAAAATATAAAAGTATTTTTTTTAACCCACGCAGCGTGTTCAAGATCAGCATGATATAATCCATCTTTTTGAAACGAAATAAAGAAATAAATAAATTAGCTGGCACTTGTGAGTTTCCAGACGTAGATGCATTTATACTTCATCAAGTCACTAGAGAACTTCATTCTCGTAAGCTGAGAAGCAAAGGTAGAAGGATAATGGATACAAAACTAAAAATGTTATAGGTGAGGAAGAGCATATGTCGAAAGCGATTTTTTTTCTTGTGTGTGAACCTAAAATATGTGGATGGTGATTTTCATGTGCGGAAGATGAATAATTCTTTCTAAATCTGCAAGTAAATATAATCATTTTCAACAATCCTTACCGAAAGGAATTTTGGTCTGAATATTTCCTAATAATTTTCATTGTAACATTTGATCAGTTCTCGTCTATTGAATCACAATTAATAATAATAATAATAATAATAATAATAATAATAATAATAATAATAATAATAATAATAATAACATACGTTATCAGCAACCTCTTGTACCATTCCTGTATCAAAACATCAAACATTTCTGACTCAGAATTCACAAAATACGTTTTGCAGTGTTCCTCATCCACTCATCATAATCCTTCATATTATGCGGTGGAGTCGGATTTCATTAGAACTGGAGCAATGGCTGTTCATTAGCTACGATGCAAGTGATCGTAGGTACAGTGTTTATGAAAAAATTACTTCGGGAAAGCGTGATGATTCTTATCGCGCCTTATGCTCTTCATATGTTCCATGGCGCACTATCCGCACATTTGTGAGGGGCAATTTGAGAGCCCATATCGTCTTTTTTATTCTCAATACCGTCACTTTAGTATCAATCGTCAATATCTAAATTCATCTTGTATGTCGATATGCTTTGAAGGATGAATTCCAAGACCGTTATTGTTTAATTTCGCTAGTATTCTCTTTCAGGTCGTCTTCAGTCAAAATGAAGAGGAAAATACATAATAAGGTAGAACGGGGTTTGATAAAAAATATTAACCAAAGTTGGGATCTGACAATTCGAGTCCAGGTGACAGGTAATGTCTGTATAGTTTTGAACGCGAGTGCAGCCTTAGCCCCTTGCTCAGATATCTAAGGGTAAAATGTGAAGCCGTACTGAAAAAAAGGAGATGGGGAATGATTTCTAGAAATTTTTGCTTATGGCTACATGATTCACTAAATGTGAGCCAATAATCAAACAAAAAAAAAAATAAATAAATCCAAAATAAAAAGAACCTTGACATGCATTGAATTGAGACTCTGGAAGTCCACACTATATAAGTTTTGTAAAAAGAAAATACCCAGTTATGAACCCTGACTATTTTTCAGATATGCTTCTTTTGATCAATGAATAGATTATGAAAATTTGCACATTGACTTGTATCCATACGACAGTTTCAGAATCGCCACTGGACTGGTTATCAGCCTTTAACCTTAATGTGAAGAGATTTTTTGTCTAAACTACAAAATTTAATATCAGTTGATTTCGTGGAATAATGACCTGTCATGAACTTTATTTTATTTGCAGAGAAAGTCATGGGCGAGGAAGCTGCGTCGGCTGATGGAAATCGTGAACAATGAGGAATTGCATTATGAAGTAAGTTGCATTGGATCGCTTCTGAAGTTTCACAGACTTCACATCAAAGACGTGCAATTGCTTTTAACAAACATTAACACTTTTAGGGATTTGCCATCTCAAATAACATTAGTAACACAAAGAAGATAAAGAATAATGAAGTAGAACAAATGTTGAATGTATAAACCAATTCTACCAGAGTTTTTCATTCGTTGTTTATTACTAAAGTGCCTCTGGTCAGAATGTTAAATGGGCATGCTCTAAGAGTGTTGAAAATATGTTTTAATATCAAATCAGCACATTAAATTATTCGTAATAAAGAAGATGCAAGCATTTTAAAAAAACTATGAACTTACTTAAGCTATCTACTTTGACTTCACTGATAAAGAAATATATAAAACTCAGAAACGTGCATGATAAGGAAAGTATCTGTTGATAAGAGATAAATCTGCAACCATATTTATTTGTGATTAGAAAATGTTATGACTTCTCTTAAAAGACAGTTACCTCTGTATTATCTTTTAACTGTTGCTCTTTTAAAAATATACTGTCTCGTTCATTTCCATGGACGGTAGTAGATGACTGGGATGATTAAGATACACATACGCATTCTTGAAATAATATTACCGTTCATCATATTTACCAACTGAATCATGCCATATAATGACTAAGGGAAATACTGATGCATTTATGCATAAAGACCACCTTGAATTCCTTATCTATAGAAAACCAAAATGAAGATGTGGTTCCCCAAAGATAGTTCATTATCACTGTTGATTAATGCAAAATTTATAATACTTATTCCTATCATATGACATGAAATCCTTGATTTTTGCCCCAAATGATTGGGTTAATCTCCAGCTTGAATACAAACTTATACTTACAATCAACTGTAGCGTTTTCCACAATTAAAATCAGCTTCACTTCAAATATACTTTTAAACATGATGTTCAACCATATTATGGCTTCAAAACTAAAATATCTAAGATTAAGGAAAACACTCCCTTACCCGCAGGTCGGTAAAGTGCTTCCGTTGCTGGAGACTGAGTTGGAGTTTTCACCTTTCAACCTCTTCACTCTTGGCAGTCGATGCATCATTCCTGTGAGTATTTCCAACGGTGGCAGTTTTAGTTTTCCTTCTACTGACTTCAGTCAGGATGCCAGAAAACTTCCAATCATTCATTCATTCATTCTACTGACTTCATTCCTAGAAATTGTGTGACAGATTTTCGAAAATGAAAGAACCAAAGAATGGTCTTTGATTCGCCGGTTCTGCTTTCGTCTTGACATTCCCTGATCCACGGTCATCAAAAGGTCGTCAAAGCATTATGCATTTCCTGTTACCTTTTCTGGTACATGTGAGAAAAAAATGTATCATCCTTGAACATATTAACTATATTAACTAACGTTCATGTGCCAGAGCACTGTATTTCTACATTCATTTTGTTTACTAACAAATAACAGATTACTTTATGCAGATAAATATACCTCTTTTGATAGGTACACTGACACAGTTACTTAACTTATTTGACTTCCATACTTCTCAACAACATTATCATGGGGATTTTTTCTCAACTTCTATTTTAGATGTGATACATTTTTCCTATCTAAAAATGTATCACAACTGAATGTATCACATTTTTCGATAAACTTCTCAAATTGAATGTAAAGTGTAAAGTACAGGTTATCTTAGGTTATGAATTACTGTTTGTTGAAAGAATTCAGTAAAAAATTCTGTTGAAGGCTGTATAACTAGATCATAATAACTACTATCCTTTTACTGTTACAATTACTGCATTGTACCCTAGACTTTTCCTCTCTGTATCCCTTGTTGTTGTCAGTGACTTTTGTTCCCTTAGCATTCAGATATGGGAACTGACTGTCTGGCCATCCTCCGGCAACTGACCAGTTAAATTCAACCCAAATAACTCGAGGACCAACAAAAGTGTTTACTATAGTGGCACTCCCGCTTACCAGACGCTTTGGAGGTCTGACTTTCCGATAAGTAACGCAGCATAGGTCTTTGTTACTTATCATTCAGTGTCTTGTAAATTCATGTGCGGCTGTATTAAACTCTTGTGTAAGCCGGTCCCTAGCTTATTAGTGTCTAATGAAAGGAGTCACATTCTGCATGTTGGTGAGGCAAACAATGCTCATATTTTATTGCTAAAGGAGACGGGACACTTAAAAACAACGAGTGATAAAGGCTATAAGTCCAGAGAATAGAATGCTGCAACTTTAGTAGTGAATGAACAGTGGTTATAACGAATCTGTTTTTATTTACATATGTATATTAGAATCGTATAGCAACTTGTGTTTCACAGAAACCTCTGGCACTGAAAGTAAATTCTATAAGTACGAAAAATACTATTTGTATTAAATTTATATAAATAAGATTTATATTAATAACTCTGCTCCAACCATATGATTATAGGTGATCTCGAGACTCCAAAATATATTTCGAACATTCGTGACTATAATGGATACTTGATCAACGATATTAGAGGCGCAATAAATGATTGTGTATTCTGATAAGCAGTTTGTTCTTCCTGCAGATTGTGAGTACTGTAGCGACCTATTTCTTCATAGCCATGCAGTTCAAGATTTCTGAAAAACCTCTCGACGTCAGAGGAACTGCCAATGACACAGACACCTAGGAATAAGCGGAAGGAGGTTGAATTTTGTCTTTGGATATGTTGATTCCAACTCTAAACTATGTAATTACAATTAAGGTTACATAAACTTGATTTACAATTAAGGTTACACAAACTTGATTTACAAATATGGTTACATAAACTCGATTAATTACCTTAGAAGTGCGCAACGAAATGCTATGTCAAGGGGAAAACTTGATTAGTTTTGAAATGTTTATATGAACCTTGTACTGTGATCACTATATTTAAAATCCACTTTTTTGTATTATGCAATATATGAAATATTTGCAGGCATTAGCGCCTTCCACTCATACCTAACTTGAATGCAGTTAAGGTAGTTAGTGTGTTGCGTGCAAAATGGTCTATTACAGTAAATCCATCTTGTAATTTGTATATCAAACAATCAGTAATCTTTAAAAACTGTTTTGCTGTCGTGTCACCCATGTTCCTATGTAAAAGATTTTGTTTTTTAGGCTTACTTTATAGATTACTACTGTTAGATTTTTTATGATTAATTAACTGTTGAATGAGGATAATATGGGACGTCTTCATCACTTTGATAACAGATGCCAGGTCAGTTATAATTAACTGTGGTCTGAATGCTAGTTACCATTACCAACATTGGTGCTTGCTCAGGAGGTACCAGTCCCTTGAAGACGCTTGTGTATAGTATTCAGGTTCGTAGGAGCAGTGAAGGCCAGTGAGCCCCTTCAGAGAAAAAAGTCCATAGTAGGAAGTACGTTACCATGTAATATTTGTTATAAAATAACTGTAATATTTGTTATAAAATAACTGTAACTCGTTGCTCTAAGTGGTATGAAAACGGTCAGAAAAATGGGAATGAGAACTAGAGGCTCATTGCCCAATTCACTAAGCCTTGGTATTAACTCACAGCCAAGGGGAATTATGAGTGATAAGTGTCTCGTCACCAGTAGGTTTAGAACTGCCTTCTGGTTGGGAAATTACGAAAGTGCAGTGACTATAACCATTGAGCTCAGTGGTCAGTGTCACCTGCGCTTTCGTTGTTTCTCAACCAAGTTGTAATTCAAATCCCACTGGTGGCGAAGGGCTTATCACTAATAAAGCACTTAAGTGTTAATTATTCCCAAGGTACAGTGAATTGTATATTAAACGAACATTTTGGCTAAGCCGTGAATGTACAAAATGTCCTGGTGGTATGTGACAAAAGCTGATATATGATACATTTGTGGGGACGAATATATGTGAACTTAAGTCACATTTTGCACCATAGACTGAATTTGATGAGTAATACACCTTTTTATATAAATTAGTACACCACTCTATGTAAATTCCTTTATCTCTGTCTCTGTCGTTGACATATGATGTGTCTGCATTTATGCCGTTTCATGCTGATAGTGAAGTAAGATTTGTTACATGTTTGAAAGGAGTATTTAAAGATTTGATAGAATTTCTGGGAGAAACGTGGCGAATTAGACTGGGAATACTAGGATTTGTTGAACGAATATACAAACCATTATTACATCCTGCCCACTACCTTGAATCTTAAAGTAAGTACGTATTTATTTATCTTAGCCTACGCATATAAGGTTATTTAGTCACCTTTATTGAAAACTTCAGTCTAGATTCTATTTCTTCACTTTTCATTGAATGGACATTTTCAGGTTCTCTTTCCTGTTCCAAGGTTTAAGGGCTCAGTAGAAGACTGATATATCATTTGCCAAATCAATTAATGTTTTGGATATAATGTTAATCATATCTTGGAAAGAGAATTACATTTAGTAATGTTGGTGTTTTTCCTCGCCTACTAATAGTTCTTTTTATACTACAAATTTATTGGACTCAGATGCCATTTTAATTTGCATCTGACAAAATGTTATTTGTTATCCAGCTTCTAGTAGAACTGGTTAACTTCAGACATCTGTTGTCAATACAGAGAATGGATCGACTAAAGACAAATGTTGTAAATACAGAGGAGATGATTGATTTCCAAGTACTAGTATTTATGAGGCGCCTTGCTAATGTGACATTTTTCTGATGTATTTACATTATTATTATTATTATTATTATTTTGAAAAAACCGATTACGATATTGACAACATCCATATCTCTTACATAAATTATTTTATTTCCTTTTTCATATCGTTAGAATATCCACCGGGATCTGCATGCATCAAAAGCGCATTGTATTATATAAGTACTATGTATTTATCCAGAAAGATAAATTCGTGAGACTCCCTTGTCTTGACATTCAAATAAAGCAGTCCAAGTAATTGTAAGGTATTTTCTTATTAACATTCTTATCATTACTTGTTCTGTTTTCTCTCTCACTTTTTCCTTAATTTATCTTATCCCTCTTCCTACAACACGAACTCGATCTCTTATTACACAATTGCACCTTAAACAGCCTCCTTTATACTGTACCTCTTATTTCCTCATCTCTTCAGTTATTGGTTTTATTCTCTGATCTTCCCTCTCACGCCTAAAAAGTCTCTGGTGACTTGAAGATGAAGATGGCATTCTTTGATCTTACAAACTCCACACCCACTTCTTCCACTTATGTGTCTTTAACCGTAGCCTTTGTTTCGTCTATTTCTCCTTATAAATTCTTCACTGTCTTCTAACAAAATTCAGTCGTATTAATCACACTTACAGACTATTATTACTCCTTCGTTTCTAAGTTACACTTTTATTTATCTTTAGTTTCCTTACACACATGTAATGAACAAATGTATCTATCAACTTCCACGTCTTGCCACTAAATACTAACACATAACCTAACAGTATATTTGCCTCACCTTTTTCTCTTTAAATTGTGCACTAATAAAGACTTGTTTTTAAAACCACATATTTCTATGGTGAAGGTCCTTTCCAAATGCATCTCCTCAAGAGCCCCACCGTTCTCAATCATTTCAAAGGCTTCGAACCTAAACAACGACATCCCTTTTTCCTGATAGCTACCTACGAATTCAAATTGAGAAGCTAAACTACCATTTCACATTTTCCAAACCTAGCCTGGTACAGAATTAGACTGTCCCACGAACGGTTTTTTACATCTTATCTTTTCCATTCTTATACATCTGTACTGTTTCAGCCGTCCCCAGTATTCTCCCCTTTTATATTTGTCTCAGCTTTTCACCTATATGCCTCAAGGACAATAACTCCTTGTCTCTCCGATTTCTGTACAGACTGCCATTGCAATTTGTTTCATCAAGTACCAAACACCCAGATTTCTCTCTTTAGAACAGTGGTAGCCTCGCTGGACGAGTGGGTTGCTTGCTGGCCTACCGTTTCGGTAGTCGCGAGGTCGATTCCCCGCTCTGCCAACATGGAATCAGAGGAATTTATTTCTGGTGACTGGAAATTCATTTCTCGATATAATGTGGTTCGGATCCCACAATAAGCTTTAGGTCCCGTTGATAGTTAAGCAGTTGGTTCATAGCCACGTAAAAATATCTAATCCTTCGGGCCAGCCCTAGGAGAGCTGTTAATCAGCTCAGTGGTCTGGTTAAATTAAGATATACTGAGCCTAGAATAGTGGTTCTGAACTGGGTGTCCATGGTGAGGTTTTTTCGGTCTAAATATATTGAAAATGAATTACGACAAATTGTTGCCAAATAAATAATTGACCATTAATTTTATTAAATCAGTCCGTTGATGAATATAATGATAATCTTCTGGTTGTAGCACCAGGGCCTATCCTAAGTAAACTTATATTCAAAAACTTGTATCCAGTCCTTGGAGATGTTGTGGAGCGCTTGGCACCTCTATTAACAATAAAAATACATTACCCCACTTACCATCGAAAACACTGTGTTAAAAGAGAACCCTAAAGTCTGATTGCAGAGATAAATGACATCAAAAGGTAGCTGTCTGCTTAACTCAACAATCTCATAGAATTTTGTCGAAATTCAGTTTACAATTCTTGTATAAGAAGTTTATTTCACACCAATATATTCATTGGCTGTGCTTCATTTAGCTTTAATAAAAAATGAAATTGTCCACGATTCTTTGTTTTCTGTAAAACAAAACTATTGAGATGGCTTTGTCTGTCCGTCCACACTTTTCCTGTCCGCCCTCAGATCTTAGAACCTACAGAGAAAAGAGGGATGCAAATTGGTATGTTGATCATCCACCCTCCAATCATCAAGCACACCGAATTGCAGCCCTCTAACCTCAGAAGTTCTTATTTTATCTACGGTTAAAGTTAGCCATGATCTTGCGTATGACCAAACTATAGGACCTGGCCGTGCCTGAAAGTTTCATGGGTAACGGCTCAGACGCTGTACAGAAAATTCGACTGCGCCGAAGTAACTTCGGAGTATTTTTTACTTGCTTTTTACTGTGCTGGTGGCCCATCACCTGTTACAAGTTGGGAACCACTGCTTTCGAAAAATCATCTTTCGTGCATTTCGTCTTTTCTGCTCTACCTCTTCGTCAGTTCGTCATTTTAGCTCTGCCTCTTCGTACAGTTCGTCTTTTTTGTTCTACCTCTTCGCAAAGTTCGTCTTTTCTGCTCTGCCTCTAAGTGTATTCGAAACCCCGAGGCATAATGTTTTTATTTTGCTAATTTTCTCGCAATATAACCCCTGGGCTTTCACACCAGGTAAGGTGGCGAGAATGCAAGTTTTTTTGTTCTTTCCTGACATCTCGTCGAGTAAATTTGTGGTGACCATCAACAGGAAAGGAACACTAGACACTTCAATTTCAAGTCCTTAATCGTGTGAATAAATCGAATGATTTAGGTCAGGGGTTCTCAAACTGTTAAACTCCTCGACCCCCTAATGAAGTTTCAAATTTTCTATCGACCCCCTAGACTAGCATTTAACATTAAAAAAAAAAAAAAAAAAAAAAAAAAAAACCAATGTCAGAATCACTTAGAGTAGTATTAGTTTAGTGATTGCCATTCAGAATGATAAAAAAAGTAACACGTAAAAAAATATGTTTGGAACTTTAGATGAACGGGTACATGTAACTTAATTCTCCGAAACGTCAGTTATTCATCGACCCCCTTTTGACCCCTGACTCAGTTATTCATCGATCCCCTTTTGACCCCCTGACTATTCATAGACCCCTTGAATGATGCTATTGACCCCTGGGGGTCGATATCGACCACTTTGAGAACCCCTGATTTAGGTACTCCCTGTGGGTACACCAGTTGCTGTGACTCTCAAAATCTATGGTTCTTGTTTAGAAACGAATAATTTCTTCAAGTGAGCGCTTAGAATTGGGATTTCAGTATTATAGAATATTGGAAGGCTAGCGGAGATAAAGGTCTTGAAAAACATGTTTCCACCAAATTTTATCCCATTGGTCCGTTGTATTCTGTCCTTCACCAACAGAATTCGTACCATTTCTCAATCATACCAGCCTCAACATATTTCTGTGGAAATAGTTGCATGTTGGTACAGCGACGATGCATCGAGAGGTCAAATGCAAAGCTTATCCGAAGCGTCACAAGAATCGACGTGTGTCTATATTCGTTGTTCATAACAATTTAGGAAGAACTGCTATTTCCTCTTTCTAACTATCATCATTCCTATCTCAATTTAGTCAATTAAATGGTTTACTTTCGAAAACCCATAAGGACAAATTTTATACAGAGGGGAAATTTTGATAAGTTGCAAACGATAATTCTGTGCATTATTTCAAATATAATAGGAATATTGCGTGAAATAAATTGATCTATGATTCCCAAACAGGAAATTCACGGAAGGCTATTTCCAAATACTATGAGATTCAGGGCCTCTGTAACACGGTTTTTTCGCAATAACTTTTTATCTATGCATTTCATAAATATAACGCTTATTCAGAATACACATTATATCTACACATAAATTTTGACTGTATTCTGAATTACGTAGGTTGAATAAATTTGGTACTTATAATGTAAAAGTGACTATTTTCAAAGACGGGCCAACTTACTCAGAGAAAACGTTCCGAACGCACTCGTTAAGTAACTTATGACAGCATTTCTTCCCTTTTTCTCGATGGCTGATTGGCTATACGTAACGAAGGCTAAACCTCTGGCAACAATGGCATAAAAATTGAAATACAAGCAAAGCAGTACACCTTTATGAACTCTGAATCCTCTCCACTGATAATTGTCATAATGAACAAACCAACAAAATATGTTAATAAATACAAAACCACTTCGATTAATAGTCTAACTCCCAAAACAAGTGTCCTAAGAAATTACAGTCTACTTTATATGTCACAATTAGATTGATAAGATGTAGGGAATAGTTGGTAATTTTCAAAAACATAGTAGACAAGCTTGATTTGATAATTGCTATATCCAATGTCAAGCAATTTTTATTTATTGGCTATCTACCTATTTACTAAAAAAAAAAAAAAAAGAAATAGCCGGTACCGTATTTTGGCTTTAAACCTTCACTAATAATTATCGTCAGAATGATGACTTCATGAGGCTCCACCCACTTTGGCCTCGTTATAATTCAGGATAACACTGAAGGCTATCATGGGCATTGTTGGATTAGAAAATTTAACTTCTGGCTATAAAAACTCATTTCTCGAGTAGTTGTAAGAAGTGCTAAATGATCCTCAAGAATCCCAGTAGTTGGCCTAAACGTTTACTGCTATTACTACTGTTGCGGCGGGACTACTGCTACAGTAGTATTACTACGCTAGCATAGATACCCCACCCACTTCTATGTATCGTTCCGCCATTCATAAAGTCTTTATATCCAACACGGTCGTACGGCCTAAAGAAGAAAAAAATTATATCGGATGATCCGTTGGTCTGCTGGAGATTTTAGCACATATAAGCTTGTATTTACTTTGGATAAAAAGCTTATTTTAACAAAAATAGTTATATAAAGACTGTTTACATACAATCTCTCTCTTTCCCACTCTCTTGGTGGCATAGTGAATAGTTAATGGAAATGTTCAAAATCCTGAATGACATTACAAGTATTAAAATCACGTTACGCTAAAAGCAAATCAGACAATAAACATTGGATTTAAACTAGAAACTGATTAATTACCTATTCAGGCTACAGTAAGTATGGCCACGGGCTTTTTCTTGACTGTATAAAGTTGTAAGTCGTAAGACAATTGCAGTTTTGCAACCACGGGGACAATTCCAAATCCTGTTAGCCATTCTTGACTGCTATGGGTTTTAGAGCCGATGAAACAAGATGAATGAGTTTCAGTCTGGTGGATGGGCGGGCAACATTTCGTAAAACGGTTTGTTTACCTTGCTTACATAATGAATGTTTTTCGACTCTTGGCTCGTTATCATTGGCCATGGCATCGGCTAGATAATTTTTATTCTATAAAAATCAAAACTATCAGGTTTAGGTTATTGATAATGGGGACAAAATTTGTGTGTGGTTGTAAAATATACATATGTCAACTTTCAGCTACATCCGATGCTTTGATAAGGAGCAAAGTAAAAAAAAAACCGTGTTACAGAGGCCCTGAATCTCATAGTAGTAGAAGTTACAATAATTACACAACCATAAATTGATGGCAAACGTCTACGTTGGCGGATGAAAACCTTATCAAAAGCTGGATACCACGAAGTTATATCAGACACTCAACATCAATAAATAATAAATACGATAAAGCCATGCGTGTGAGAGTTATTACGCATACTTCAGAGGAGACGCCATGTATAGAAAGTTATGTTGTGAAATGTAATTACCGAACACTATCCTCTTACTAATATTGATTTAGCTTACCTCTGCATAAGAAAAAAGTTTTATAACATTTTCTACTGATAGAGCTAGCAAATATTAGTAAAGCAGATAATGAACTCTGGCAAAAAATTTAGAATTTTTTGTCTGTCATTTGATATATGTCATCTATATTGATTATTCGAAATAACTTTACCCTCTTGATATATCATATTCGATCAAAGGAACTGTAACATAATTCCATGCATTGATAAAAGCTGCTATTTGTGGAAGAATATGACGTTGCTTCAAAAGCGTTCGTGGGTCATGTGACATTTCGTGGAAATACGAAATCACCTGAAAATGTCTAAAGTCTTTTATCGAGTGCTACGTTTGACGGTATATTAGCTATTATTATAATACCATTCTTTTACTAGTTATCTTAATTTGATAAGCTGCCTATGTTACCATACTTCGCCTTCAAGTGTAACTTGCATTATTTGTTTTTTAATATTTTGCGTCATGTTGTATTAGATAAATGTAATGTGACAGATTGTCTGTTTTCAACGTTTTATTCTGATGGTTGAACAACTACGCTGAAATTCCCAAGTCTTTCTGACATTGAACTAAAACAGTTCCTAGATATTCTTAGGACTTTCGAAAATTTTCAAAAGACGTCTATGGAACTTCAGTCATTTGGAATTATTTAATTTAAAGTGGGAAACACTTCTCAAGCTACCCCAAGGATTTTTGAACGATTACGAAGTCTTCCTGGATCAATCCAGTTCTGTGTGATTAGCGAAGTCTTTTGTTTAGCTTTCACGTTTTTCAGTCAGTCGAGAAACTGTTTCTCATGTTTCCCAAGCTAATTAAAATGTCTGAAAGCTACTTATTGATTACTGGGGTATCTAACGACAACAATTTGTTTGAACAGTTTTTTTATAAGTGTCAATTATGTAATTTCTTCTTACGATTTTAGTTGGTATTTACCTGGTAATAGTCGAGTTTTGCTTATGTTAACCCGTAAGTCCCTAGTTACATATATTTCAGTACCACTTCTTGTATGTTACCCAGGTATTTTCGTCATGGCATAATCATTCACTATATCTGAAGGCATTTTCGAAGAATGATGAAATTTTACTAAATGCCTCCAAGGATTCCCATATACTATATAATTGTACTTACTCTCTAGCTTAAAATTTCTTTTTAAATAAATAGACTCAGATATTTCATGTGACTAAAAAGTAACCTTCGGTATGTATGTTAGTCATTAAGTCCCTTCTAATTCAGAAGATTCATCTGCAGTTGTGAACGACTACTACTATTACTTAGACTTAGCCAGCAATTTGCCGGCACGGGCTCTTGCTCCCAGAGCAGCACGTAACAGCTGTGAAAGACTCAAATTCAAGTATCTTTTCAAGAATAGAGATGACAGAATACATAGAGCTTCCCGGGAGTGAGCGTTTTGCACGTGACGCCTGTGAGAAGAAATTGGATGATTTGAAAGGATAACGGCACCAGAAAGCTCATGGACCAGAAAAGTGATATGCTGGGAAAATTTATGATGAAGTAGATAATAACAAACGGGAGATGACAACGCTTACGATCCTATTGCCTTCAATGCTAAAAAGAATTTTCTTAGATTTTCTACGGAAAATGAGTACATAAAGCAGTTCTATGCTTGTCATCATACGCAAAGAAAATAGTTGGAACTAGACTAAAGAGTGTCGAAGCATTGCTGAAATGCAAACAAAGAGAATGAGGTTTCATCGGACTTTAAAAAGACGGAGGGAAAAATGAAGAAGGTGGATCAAAAGTTCAAGTTCATGGAATTCATACAGCTGAATGACACTAAAGAAGGGTGTATTTAGCCGAATGCTAGATTAATATAAATGAATAACTTTGTCAGATGGAAAGTAACTGTGACCTAATTCTAAGAAAAAGAAAAAAAGCTCTCAAACAGTAAAATATGGTAACTATACTGAAATGGACGCATATCTATCTACTATGAGATTCAGGGCCTCTGTAACACGGTTTTTTCGCAATAACTTTTTATCTATGCATTTCATAAATTTAACGCTTATTCAGACAACATATTATATCAACACATAAATTTTGAGTGTATTCTGCACTACGTAGGTTGAATAAATTTGGTACTTATGATGTAAAAGTGACCTTTTTTGAAGACGGGCCAACTTACTCAGAGAAAAGGTTTCGAACGCACTCGTTACGTAACTTATGACAGCATTTCTTCCCTCTTTCTCGATGGATGATTGGCTATACGTAACGAAGGCTAAACCTCTGGCAATAATGACATACAAATTTAAATACAAGCAAAGCAGTACACCTTTATGAACTCTGGAACCTCTCCACTGATAATTGTCATAATGAACAAACCAACAAAATATGTTAATATATACAAAAATACTTCGATTATTAGTCTAACTCCCAAAATAAGTTTCCAAAGAAATTACAGTCTACTTTATAGGTCACAATCAGATTGACAAGATGTAGGGAATAGTTGGTAATTTTCAAAAACATAGTAGACAAGCTTGATTTGATAACTGCTATATCCAATGTCAAGCAATTTTTATTTATTGGCTATCTACCTATTTACTGAAAAAAAATAGCCGGTACCGTATATTGGCTTTAAACCTTCACCAATAATTATCGTCAGAATGGTGACTTCATGAGGCTCCACCCACTTTCGCCTCGTTATAATTCAGGATAACACTGAAGGCTACCATGGGCATTGTTGGATTAGAAAATTTAACATTTGTCTATAAAAACTAATTTCTCGAGTAGTTATAAGAAGTGCTAAATGATCCTCAAGGATCCCAGCAGTTGGCCTAAACGTTTAATTCATGTATATTACTGCTATACTGTTGCGGCACTACTGCTACAGTAGTATTACTATGCTAGCGCTGATACCCCACCCACATCTATGTATCGTTCCGCCATTCATAAAGTCTTTGGGTTTCAGAGCCGATGGAATTTCTGTCTGGTGGATGGGCGGGGCAACATTTAGTCAAAAGGTGTTTGTTTACCTTGCTTACGTAACGAATGCTTTTCGACTCTTGGCTCGTAATCATTGGCCATGGCGTCGGCTAGATCATTTTTACTCTATAAAAATTAAAACTATCGGGTTTAGGTTACTGATAATGCTCACAAAATTTGTGTGTGGCTGTAAAATATACATATGTCAACTTTCAGCTACATCCGATGCTTTGACAAGGAGCAAAGTCCAAAAAACCGTGTTACAGAGACCCTGAATCTCATAGTAGTAGAATAACTCTGCTTTTTTACAGGCAGACCTAGCCAAAATATATCATATAATTTGGCTTTAATTACATTCAAAAGTATGTAATGATTTCACAGGAGGATGGAATTTCCTTTCTCAAAGTAGTGGACAGTTCTTGAAAAATCGTTATTATTACGTAAATTAAATGAAGAATGTTAATGGGCAGAAGGAAAGGCCAACCAAAATCCTCCAGAATGCAAGTGATATTGTCCTACGCAAATCAAACCAAGATTGGCTAATTAAATCTATGTATTCTACTGTTGCAACATAAGACAAGAAATAAATGAGTAACATTAGTCGATCCTGAAATAGATTATGATACTTTAGAAGCGATAAAGTACCAAATGAAATATCGCCTACTATTGGAAAAGCTATAACAGACCAAAGAAATAGTTTTTCTTTTTATTAGAACATAATAAATATAAGCACAAGAATACTGGAAAAATTCCACTGTTGGTATTAGGAAATTGCACATAATATGAATATTTACCTGTATAACCTATTCCCAAAGTGTTTACTGCTCGTTACCAACGAGTAATAAAATATTTCAGCTAGCATTTCTTAACTACAAATAAAAATTCAGTATTTAGGATTTCTGGATAAAACAGGAAGGTGTGGCATAATTTACATAAGGTGCAAAGAATATATAGTTACTGAGGTAAAATTTCTTGCCCTAACCACAGCAATCATAAAGTTCTGTACTATATTGTAGAAGTGAATTATTTAGAATTTGGTATCAATCAAGACTGAATATCACTGTAAATGATGTGAATCTTTCCCATATAATTTTAGCAGAAATACTATGAGGTAAAATCTTTGGAAATATAATTTCAGTTAAATACCACATCATTTTCTTTACTCTGGCTCATACTTTTATTGAAGTAATCTGGGTAGAGTTGTGTCTCTTTGGTAAGAGAACAGAAACAGTTGATGAAGATATCTCGTTGATGGAAGCCTAAGACTGGGTGCTATTGTTCGCGAGTGGATTTTCAGAGATCCTGAACTGCACAACAATGAAGAAGTATGTTGCTATGGTGCTCAGAATCTGTAGAAATATAACAAATGATTAAATTCGCCATACTCTAATTCACTAGAATGATTTCTATTAGATTATACTAGATGCAGATAGAGACACGTTTGAACAATTAGAATTTTTCATTTTGAAATAACCAGAGTTTTTAGTAATTATCTGTTGGCATAACTTCTGTCCACAAATGAGTTTTAAGAAGAGCAATGCGTGAATATAAATGATTTATTGATAATGATCACACAAACCTGATAATGTGGTTTTTATCACTGGTTTTGACTCCAGCTCTTAGTGTTCTCTTTCTTCCTGATTGCATTTGGTTCAGTTAGTGAATTAGTGCAAAACAGATCTCATTATGCCTCCATAAATCATTGAGAAAATTTAGTTTTCCAATATATTCGACTGCCTTTGAATTCGATGCCATATTTCATGATATTGTAACTGACATATCTTTGATGAAGATAGCGTTAAAATTTCATATATATATATATATATATATATATATATATATATATATATATATATATACATATATATATTGTCAACAGTGCTCCGTTAATGCAACAATACTAATCAGAGACCAGTCAAACACAGACTAACTTATTACATCTTCAGTTTTGATTTTAAGATAGAGATTACTGAATGATAATTTTTGTTAATATTTATGGACACCAAAACTAGAAGTAAGATGGGAACAGAACCCCAAGGTTAAACTGATTACTTACAGGTATAATGCATCGCCCACTCAGAGTGAACAGGTTGAAAGGTGCAAATTCCAAGTGCGACTCCAACAAGGCGATCACTTGACGAACCTGAGTTGAAAGGAAGGACTCTCAGATATAAAAGAATCAGTCATCACGCATAGCTATATTATATCACACACACAAACACGCACACGTACACACGCACGCAAACGCTATACAACGGGCAAATCTCCTAAATAGCGAACAACAGATGTTGGGTGGAGCACATACATGCAGACATACATACATACCCAAGTGTAGCTGTTATCTCCTCAGTGCATTGGTACCTGAAGAAGAAGACTGTATGTCTTCGAAAGCTTGTACTTTGTACATCAAAGAACCTAAACCATCCCGTATTGTTGAAGTCTAATACAAGTAATACACACACATACACACACACACAAATATATATATATATATATATATATATATATATATATATATATATATATAACATAAAGAGGTGGATTTGCTATGAGATATTTTAAATAATATAATATGATATGATATGTATGAGATATCGTTGTATGTCACGTGCTTTGACATTCCTCAGAAATTGGGAATCATCGTTTTTAGCTTCCCATGGAGACAGAGAATATCTCAGCTTAGAAAATGCTGATAGGTCTTTTGGTGGTGTGATATTAAAATCCTTACCTAGGCAGGTCAATGCTTGTCTGCCGTTATGGGCGTTTGTCAAAGGTGTCTTTGAAACTGGATATAAGTGGTTTCTGGGCGTGAACGATGGGTGTGAGTTTGTGTGTACGTGTGAGCCTCTTTCCTACATAATGAATGTAGACTTATCATGAAGAGACTGTTACGGGGAGAGAAGGCAGAGCCGGGATGGCTCTGCCAACGTGTTTCTGTTTGGTGAAAGTGAAACTGTGCTGAAATGGGTGAGTGTATTTATATCTGTTTTAGCCAAAGTGTGGCTGGATTGTATTTGAATATTTATTTCAGAGATAACCTGTTTATGTGATCTTTTGGTTATGTTCTTGGGCTTATCAGAGTGTTCTGTTTCCTAACAGGCGATTCTAGAATGTGGGGGAATCGGTCTGGAAGAGGGGAACTATTTTCTGGAGAAGAGTGGGATTATTCATTGGAGAAATGGTGTTGACTAATTACTGTGTAGACTGTTAGATTACGGAGGGTTATCTGAGTTATTTGGATTTTGAGTAAACATTTCATTTAATCATTCTGTTAAGAATCTGAGTTATTCAGTTAATACTTTGCTTTTAAATAAAGGCTTATTTTTGTAATTCACGACTCTGATTTGATGGCCTAATGAAATGGAGGGGAGGTATAGAGAGAGAGAGAGAGAGAGAGAAGAGAGAGAGAGAGAGAGAGAGAAAGTATTGCCAATTGCCAGCTGTCTGCCGCTCTGGCCTTTCGCTACCAAAATGAATAACGAGATAATTGTCGTCTCGTTATTAGTGGTGGCAGCTGGTGTTTGAACGATTAAAGCCTTTTGTGAGATTAGTAGCAGCTATAAGATGCTGGTCTGAGAGAGTCTGGTTGTGGAAATGTGTTATATTTCAGTTAGTAGGTGACAGGGGATGAGAATCATTCATCAGTTGGATGTGGTACTGGGAGGGAAAAATTGAACTAGGCTCAGCATTTTTTTTGCCCATGGTGAGATGCCTCGAGGGAATCGAGCGGGCACTCTGTTGTACTTCGTGAGGGTGCGCTGCCAAGTGTTTTCTAGCTCGTAATACCGAGTTGTTCAAATGTGTGTATTAGTGTGTTTTTTTCTCTCTCGCGCTCAGTTTGGTGGTCGGGTATTCTCTCATTTGAGGAAGTGAGTGTTACATTATTGTTTTTTTGTCTTTGTGTATGAATGATTTTGTGAGTTATAAAATTGGTTTAGAATACCACATTTTTTTCCATAGGAGTAGAAAGTAGTGTGTTTTATTTCTTTTCTTGGCACACGTTAAATGAGACGCATTCGTCTTGTTTTGACACATGTATACTTGTGAAGGGTTTTTCATACATACAACTTAGTTCTTCGGGTTGCTTGAATTGCATTTTTTTTTGCTCCTGGAGACAGAGCGCCTGCTCACGTATACTCACTCAGCGTAATTTTTGCTGAGTGACCAAGGGGTAGTGCCAAAGGGGAGGCGAGTGGTGTCTCTCATGGGGGAATGCTTGACGGGGGGGGGCTGAAATTTTTTTACTTTGTGCCGGGGTAAGGGGGCGAGTTTGGTCTTGAATAGGAAAGGTCAATGCCGTCATATCAGCTGATAACGACTGAGTAATGATATGATATGCCCGTAGGGTTTTTTTTAAAAAAAGATTTATTTTTCTCCTGAGTGAATAGAAAATGGAAATGAAATGCATATGAATGTGGTGCAAGTTTTCCTTATGCTTTGGAGAATGCCTTTATGCAATGTTAGAGGGCATAGTTATACTTTGAGATACAGAGATTATTTTGTAATGGAGATTTGTTTGGGATATGGAGATTATTTTAAAATGGTGCTGAGTGGTGTTGATTGGTGTTGTGCTTGGTGATGATACCGGGGAGTGATGAGTGGTAATGATTTTGGAGTTATGGGGTGTGGCAATCGTGATGATTACAGGGGAAATAGCAATATTAATGCTTTTACTGGTGTTACTGGAGTTATTTTTTGGAGACATTTATGGAGGATTATTATTTATTACCAGAGATATTTTACGGGGGGTTACTTAAGTAGAATTATCATTACTTGAAATAATTTTTGGGGATTCTGTCAGAGTTCATGGTGGTAATAATTTTTGGGGAAGGTGCCAATGATTTTATGAGTGGTGATAACAATTTCTGGTGAATTTTGGTGAATTTGATGATACGGATAGTTGGTGATTCTGATACTTAATACTGGTGAATGAACAAGTACTAATATTTGGTGATACTACTGATACTGGAGAATTCTGTTACTGATAATACTGATACTGGTGCTAATCTTTTTTTATACTAAAATGGGTGTTGTGATGATACTAAGAGTGGTGATGTCTTTTTGTGAATGTGGGAGGTACTAACGACACATTTTTTGTTTTTCTTTTTTTATGAGTTCAGCAGATAATTGCTTGTAGTCTACGTGAGTCACAGATGTTACAGGTGTCACGGGAACAGTTATCAGTGCCATTAGTATTTTTTTTCCTTTAGATGTTAGCCATCGCTGATGCAAGTATTTTTTTAACATGGGCGAGTTTAAATTTATTTTTCTCTCCAGTTTGTGTGAATTTTTTAATATCTCAGTTCGTGACTTAGAGTCATTGTTTGGGAATGTGTATATAATTTCAGCTGCTTGATGCTGCAGAGAGATTTATGGGGGAAATCTTGTATTTTTTAATGTATAAATAATGGCCCTACATCTTTTTTTTCTGGACATTTGTGTCCCAGAAATGGCTGGCCTGTTACACAATTGTGTTTGTTGCAACTTTGCCAGAGATCGGAAACTTGGTTAAGTTTCTTTTGGCCTTTGCCATAGTGAATATGGAGAAGTCTTTGCATAGACACTTTGAATTTGGAGTTCTGTTGTAATGAGTTGTGGCACATTGGTGATTTTTTCTAGGATTTCCTGGGCAATTTTATTTGCCAAGTTTTTGCCTTTCTCAGCAGTTATGCTATACAGAGAGTTTATAGTTTTTGACTATAACACTGAGTTAATTTCCTGGAGAATTGGAGATATAATTGGAGATATAATATTTTGACCATTTAATATTCTTTATTATTTTGGAGATATTCCACAGTTTAGGCCTATGGTGGTGAGAGCTATGTTTAGTTCAATTATTTTTGCAGCCATTTTTGTTGTAAATAGAAACCTTTATGAGGAGATATGGGGCAATATTTTTGAGTGTATCAGCTGGATGCTTTGAGTGCATTTTTAGGGGGATGGAGTTTTATTTTTGATAATCCTGCTTGGAGTGTAATAATCTTTTTTGAAGACTTGTTTTATTCCACATGTAATTATTGGTGAGATAGAGGGAATATGGTGATGTGGGGTTATTAATTAAATGGAGGGAAATATTTTTATCACCGGAATGGTATTATTAGTAACATGGGGATATATGGGGATGGCGTTAATCTTTGGGGGTGACTTTTTTTTTGTGGTTATGATTTTTGGAGTTGAATTTCTGGGGTTTTATGAGCCAAGAGAGGGGTTCTGGGGTTCTTTTGGTTTTGTGATTAATTGGAGGCGAGTGGCATTACTGCATTGTGGTTCTATGGAGATGTTGCATTTTTTATATTCACCAGTGAGTTATTTTTGGTGGCATATAATTGCTGAATTGCTGAATTTTGAGTTTACCGTAGTTTTTATCCTGAATAGGTGATAATTTTTTATATAATTGAGTAATATCATGTGGGAGTTATGTCTTTGAGGACAATTTTTGAGTACATTGGTGATTTCCTGGAGATAATTTTTGTGAAATGTGCTTACGTGGTGTCAGTATAGAACTTTTTTTTGAGAATCATGGGTTTCTGAAGTTGCAAGTCTGACTAGACATTTCTATACTGCAGTTCGAGCACGTGACGTGTTCGCAGGAGGATTTTTGCTGATAATGCTGTGATGAGTCCGATTGCTGATTCTTTTCCTTCAGTGTTGATTACTCAGACTTTTGCACTATTCTGAGAGATGCTGATTTTGGCATTTCACGAAAATGTATCTACTTTAGAGGATTGTTTCCGGCCGTGTCCGATAAATGACAAAGTTGCAATGGCAAAATTCCGTAATGATACATATCGCATTTATGGGGAAAAGGTGGTTTATGTAAATTATATGTATTGTGTGATGGGGAAAGGTCACATATTATTATTGCTGTAATTATTTTTAATTTTTTTTTTCCTTTTTTCCTACGAGATTTGTCGTAATTGGGGTTGAGCTTTAAATAGCATTTCTTTCTGGATGGGAGATATGATTTGTCGGGGTGTGTGAACTGCATAAGTGGGCGTTTGACATTACGTCTTGTTGAGATTAATTACATGAGCAGTAAAAGGGTTTTTGCTGTTAGACAGTAAAGAGTCTTACTGGTTTTGTGGGTTGTTGAAATATCAGAGCTTGAGAGAAAAATTTTCAGTGAAAACTTGGGTCTGGGCTTGTTACATGTTTTTTTTCCGGGACTGTTTTTTTTTTTTTTTTTTTTTTTTTTCTTGTGTGAATTTGTGAGTTTGAAATGTGATGACAGAAGTCCGTAGAGTTTCTGTAAGTTCTGGGTGAGTGTGTGTGCTAGTGTATGAATTTGGGGAATTGAATTGGAGAATTTTATATTTTCTTTGTGGGGTTATGATAATGATTTGTGATTTAGCGGTCTTATGGAGTTCTTTCACGAGTTAGGAATTAGTTCAGTGGTCATATTAAATGGGGTTAATTGGGAGACGTTCAGTTAGTATTTTTAGGAATTTTTGAGGTTATTTGACAGAGGTATGTCTGGGGTTAATTTTTCTTTAATTGACCGATGACGTGACTGACATACTGAAACACCATAAACATCGATCCCAACGTTAGCAAGACGCCCACCAGCCGTTGCAGAGGTGTTGCTGTTGTTTGCCCACATACGAGAGTTTCTACGAGTCTACAGGTTTCTACAGCGTTTTTGGACTACGGGAGTTATCAGTTATCTTCCGCAGGGAGACGTTTCCCCCCTCTACAGTGTGTTTCACGTGTCTGTACAGCAGCAGACCAATCACATGCATGGAAGTGTGTGAAAGTTCAAGATGAGGAGACATTTTCCATTGTTATTATAGCCCATTGCAGGAGATGATGTGTGATAGACATTACTTTGTGCTGCCAGAGACGTGCAGTTATTACTATATTTTGTGTTTAATGAGCCGGCCAATGTGTTTTTTTTTATATATATATATGAGCTGTTTTATGTGACCTGTGGCTAGGCTGGTGCTAGCCTGGAGGTGGCCGAACTATCTGTAACATAAAGAGGGGGATTTGCTATGAGATATTTTAAATAATATAATATATGATATGTATGAGACATTGTTGTATGTCACGTGCTTTGACATTCCTCAGAAATTGGGAATTATCGTTTTTAGCTTCCCATGGAGACAGAGAATATCTCAGCTTAGAAAATGCTGATAGGTCTTTTGGTGGTGTGATATTAAAATCCTTACCTAGGCAGGTCAACGCTTGTCTGTCGTTATGGGCGTTTGTCAAAGGTGCCTTTGAAACTGGATATAAGTGGTTTCTGGGCGTGAACGATGGGTGTGAGTTTGTGTGTACGTGTGAGCCTCTTTCCTACATAATGAATGTAGTCTTATCATGAAGAAACTGTTACGGGCAAAGAAGGCAGAGCCGGGATGGCTCAGCCAACGTGTTTCTGTTTGGTGAAAGTGAAACTGTGCTGAAATGGGTGAGTGTATTTATATCTGTTTTAGCCAAAGTGTGGCTGGATTGTATTTGAATATTTATTTCAGAGATAACCTGTTTATGTGATCTTTTGGTTATGTTCTTGGACTTATCAGAGTGTTCTGTCTCCTAACAGGCGATTCTAGAATGTGAGGGAATCGGTCTGGAAGAGGGGAACTATTTTCTGGAGAAGAGTGGGATTATTCATTGGAGAAATGATGTTGACTAATTAATGTGTAGACTGTTAGATTACCGACGGTTATCTTAGTTATTTGGATTTTGAGTTAATATTCCATTTAATTATTCTGTTAAGAATCTGAGTTATTCAGTTAATACTTTGCTTTTAGATAAATGCTTATTTTTGTAATTCACGACTCTGCTTTGATGACCTAATGAAATGGAGGGGAGAGAGATGAGAGAGAGAGAGAGAGAAAGAGAGAGAAAGAGAGAAGAGAGAGATAGAGAGAGAGAGAGAGAGAGAGAGAAAGAGAGAGAGAGAGCGAGAGAGAGACGAGAGAGAGAGAGAAAGAGGAGAGAGAGTATTGCCAATTGCCAGCTGTCTGCCGCTCTGGCCTTTCACTACCAAAATGAATAACGAGACAATTGTCGTCTCGTTATTTTAATATATATATATATATATATATATATATATATATATATATATATATATATATATATAGACACAAAACCAGATACACACAAACCACCCACACACACACCACACACACACACACACACACATATATCTAGATATATATATATATATTATATATGTATATATATATATAATATATATATTATATATATACACACATACCACACACACACACACACACACATAATCTATATATAATATATATTATATATATAATATATATATTATATATATATATATATATTATATATATATATATACACAACTTCATACACACCCACACACACACACACCACACATATATAGATACTATATATATAAGTATATATCTATATATATATATATATATAAATATATTTATATATAATTATATTATTATATATATGCTGTATGTGTATGTTTTTTTGTTCATGAGGAGGTGGTTGAAAGTTTAGCTGAGGTGAAATGTGCGTTTTGAGATTGCTAGGTCATGTAGGGATTAGCGTATGGCAGACTGAGAAACCATTGAATAATTAAGAGGCGCATTAATGTGAAAAACTGAATTAAATCATAATAAGTATCTTCATGCCTAAATTAATAATAGATATGCAGTATTTGATCAACTTGATCATGATTCATCTATAGGTTGGAGAATAATCCTTGGGAAATAAAGAAGAGAATTGTTTTGGCAACTAATCCACAATGAAAGGCAAAAGATTCCCATTTTGGAACTTCAGAGTCATAAAAAGGGACTTACTTCTAAACGCCGCTCTTCATTCCTCAGGACCTTCTCCAGTCGACGGAGTTTTGTCGCCCACGACTTCTTCTGCAGAGAGATTTTGTGAGGTGAACTCTGGGAGTATTTTCTCGTAAGTAGTATTTCATTCCTTGATTTTGATTTCAGTCAGTAGACTAATCGAAGTGACTCTCAGTAGAAATGTGCTCATAATGGAATGCCTTTTGTAAAATCGTCCTCAGACACACAATTCACTTAATATATATTTTTTCCCATATCTGATATTCTTTCCGACAGTTAAGTTACAAAATATCTCTTATTTTAAACAGGGTAATTTAAGTATATCCTATTTTGTTTTATTAAATTTTGAAATAGATTCAGTATCAAATGGTGAAATAAATTCAAATGCTACGATAAATTCAGTATCAAATATTGAAATAAATTCAGTATTTCAATAATATCTAAGGAATTAACTAGCGTATTTCAAAAGTAAAAAAAAAGGAAAAATGACGTAGTTTTCTTATAGCACAGAGAAACAAAAACAGAATTGCTCTGATATCATTTGAAGGAATTGTTTTATTTATTGCATTTTATTCCGGTTTCTGCCCTGCCTGGCGGAAGTATTTCAATTGGATTTTTAACTATTTGCTATTCTTTTCGCTCAACTTTGCAAAATAAGTTCTGAACATTATATACTTCATGAAAGCTAAGTGTAATTCAAGATTGCTACTAACTTGTTAAATGGTTTTAGTATTTGCACAATATGACGTTCAAGCATCTTCAAATTGTGCAACCATCCCATTACATACATACACATGTGTGCGTGTGTGTGTGTGTTTATTACAAAAGGGTATGTACAGAGACCATTCTTACACAATTTGTAGGCTTGAAGCCTCAGTGCTTTTTTGTACCCTCCCAAAAAATGAATTCTGTAATCCTGAACATTATACTCAATGTAACCTTAAGATGCTGTCAAGTCAATCATTTACTCAATACAATCCTAAGTTAATTGTTCTTTAACGTGCTGTAAGTACACTTACCTTTAATAACATGCAGTCAGGTGAACATAAAACTGAGATAGGTAATGGTTGAAAAAATAGCGCTGCAAAGATGTATATCCCACGAAGGTTGGCCGCAAATAATCCAAAAATGAATCCAATTGAGCGCATAGTGTAAGTGCACAGGGTTAAAGTAACAGGCAAAGCTTCAAACTGTATTAATTTTGCAACAATTTCATCAATTTTAATCAACATCAGACAGAGTTTCTCAAATTTTATTTTGTTATTTTGGTCCACAGTAGAGGCAACATATTCAAACTCAATGCTGTTGATATCTCCCCTAAAACGCAAGTGGTCATGTCTAGACACTGATGTTTCATCCTTTGCACTGGGCTCTGATTTCCCTTTCCTGAAAAGACCATAATGTGAAGGTTGGGTGTCCTGGTATCCCAGTGTAGCTCTGGCCTCATTACTGGCCACATCACGAAGGATCCACTCATTGTATTGGTGGGTTATTTCTTGATCAATTTTCAGCGACAGTGTCTTCGAGACAGAATAGATTAGGCCAAATGTTGCCGAGCAAGTTAGCATAATGCTTTGGGCATAGACAAGTACAAAAGAAATGTTCACACACATCTCTCTCGAATCACTGAGAGCAAAAGTATCTTTTAAGACAAAAATTTCCGTTGCGAGAATGCAAATAAGAGTGCAAAGCAATATCAGAAAGAGAGTTAAGAACTGATTATAGTGTATATTTTTCTCTCCATAAATTTCTTGCGTCATAAGCTTCGCCACTCCTTCCAACGTTTTCTTATTTGCTAGAAGATAGACTTGCAAAACAACTGTACAGTATAACATGATATAAATGATGATATGATACAGGATGCCTTGCGCGTTATTTTTACTGTGATTAGCACACACGGTGTACGCAACGGAACTTGAGAAAGTAGCAATCAGTAAAAAGAGAGACCAGATATTTGCTAAGGAACTGTTTACAAAGATAACCTTGTCTGACACTCCAGTCGTAGTTTCTTGGTTATCTTCGGTCGTTTTTGCTTTGCTCCACATCTGTCCTACAGGAGTCAGACGATATGGGAACCCTCCTACTATTTTCAACAAGTTCAGAATCATGATGAAGGGATGAGGAAATCTTTCAAACATTTTGATGAGCTTTGAAAATACTTCGTCCTTCTCAGATTTCTTGGTAGAAGCAGGAATTTCAGACACGAGCAAACGAGTGTGTTCCTTCTTGTCTAGTTGGAGAGGCTAATATACATTAAACGTAGTCTTTCCTTTGCCCCACACCCTTGTAAACAAACTAAAAAATGCTAATATGCCACACCCAAATCATCTGTCAGGAAGTTTTATGGAGTATAAAGTGGACGTGTTATTAAGTGACTTATGGAATATAAAGTGCACGTTTTGTTATGTGTTTTCTGGTGCATAAAATGGATGTGTTAACATGTGCTCTTTCTACTCCTTGTAAATGTTATCAGACATTACAATTACAGGTTCTTTAGATGCACTCCACTCAAATCAATCGAAATAGAGGTATCTGACAACGGGAGCTATTTCATCCCCGAAGGCAACGCCCTAAATGACAGTGTTACCAATAAGGGCGAGTACATCTTAACGAAATTGCCTTTGCCTAAGTAAAGAGAAAGAGTGAAGGGTTCCGGGTACCTGCTACTTAGAAACAAAGACGTCCTGACAGTGGTGATGGATGTCTGTGATTGAATGGATTTAATGAAATCATATGCTTATCATCTTTATCATTAAATTTCACCCTCACTCTACTGAAGGTATTATTATTATCATAATTTTCTTCCGCCTTCATCTAATTTGGCAGGACGGTACCTCCACCGATCAATGATTATTTGAATCATGTGTTATAACGCATTTTTTTTTTAATTGGCGAAAAATGTGAAAGCCGATAAAAGTATTCCTTTGTATATGATACTTGAAGAATATACAAGATTTCAATTTGGAAACTTGAGGAAATCTCCCGCACAGCAGAATTACGACATTGTACGTTTTCAGAGACCGGGCAAAATCAGAAGCGATGCTGTTTGCGTCATTCAGCAATGTTTTTACCTGGAATGAGGTGTAAATGTATCAGATAATTTGTAATGGTTCTTGGAAAAATGGGAAATTTTAAGAAGTGAAAAGTGTCTCTGATGACTTATGTCGAATACTGTGGGATTTAACTGATGTTTACAAATTGCTGTTGCATTTCTTTAGTAAAGGCTTTGGGATATTTCAGGTCAAGGGAAGTCAATACTTGTCATCGACATTAGACTGCTTTTTGCATAGCAGCGCTTATTTCTAGAGAACATGTTAAAATCCCTTAACCCTGTGGGGAAGATTCCACATTTTTTAAAAGATGACAGCATATAATTCATGGAAGAAACCAGACCAAAATATACAAAGAATTGATGGAATGAAAAAATAAATGAGGTAAAGACCGCAGGAGTAAAGGCAAATAAAGATGCAATACATACTTGAAGGAGTAGGCCACTGAAGGTATGAAGAGATGAGTGATAAAATAATAGCTAATAGCCTTAGATCTATGGTTTTCTGTTTCACACATTCATGCTTAAACATAAGTCTGACCCTCATAATGAGTTCTGAGCTATGCTGTCATGATGTGCTACCTAGAGTATCAATTATTATTTGATACTAATGTAGTTATTTATAATAGCTCCTAATTCATAATAGGAAATGCCAGCCAAAAATCTGTAGAGACTTCGATATGATCAGTGACCTCACGAGAGCAAACATTGCATTAGCCAGCGAGCAGATTGTTTTTTTTAAGTGCGTGTCAAATATGTAATTGCGTTTAGTTTCGGTGTCAATTTGAATCTTGATCTACGGAAAGAGAGAAAGAAAGAAAGAAGACGTCAGATTCGGCTGGTTTCCTACAACGACGAGAAATTCAGAACCAATGAACTTTCATTCTAATTCTTTGGAGATTCATCTCAGTCTGACATGGCTAAAATGGGTTATTTCCTTTACAATAAAGACAGACAAATAATTTCTTAACGTCACGTTTATCCTCTAGATCAGTGGTTCCCAAACTGGGGAAAATTTCCCCCTGGGGGGAGAATTGAAGCTACCAGGGGGGGAATAACTACACTACCTACTAACTAAAAAATTAGAAGGGCAAACAAAAGTCCTTTTATTTGTTACTAACCGGTCTCTATGACTTTGCAGTTAGTTGTTACTAATTGCTCTCTATCCACTTTACTCTGTAACTATGTGTTTATCAGTATATTTGCACATTTGAAAAATAAATTAGTAAATAGTCACAGTGTGTTTCAACTACTCTTTCCCTCATACACATGAAGAGGGAAATCTGGATGGTTCAACTGGGTGCAAGGGAAATGACAGAAAAAAGTTTGGGAACCACTGCATACCAGTTTTATTTTTCAACCGTTAAATCTCCGGAGGATTCATAATAGGGCCTGAAAGTATTCTGTTCACGAAAGCTAGGGATTGTTTGTGCAACATTTCTCCTTCAGGATCCTTGGAATGATTATTCCAAACGAATGGAATGCAGTGGTTTCCCAGGCTTTCTCGTCTCACTGAGAGACAAAATGGCAGGCGGAAACGACCGTCCCAGATTCGTCAGCGCGGCAGGAAATAGCTGCATAAACGTCCTTGCCAACAAATCGTCGTCCAAACTTCGTAAACTACCGAAGTTTGATGTTCCACGGTGCTTTGGCATCTTTTCCTCCTTCTTTAAATGCGCTTGTGCATAATCCTCCCCCTGAAAGAGGAGGGGTCCCAGCTTCTGTGCTTTGAGAGCAAACTGGGGAGGATGTTGCTTTTAGCAAATGAACGCTCTCGGGCTCAAGACCCATTTGATAACTCCGGACAAAGTTTAAAGTTGGTTATGGCGAAATATTTTGGCATGGCGTATTCCCCTCCCATTCGTAACCGATTTTGAGATGGTGAACAATACTGAAAGAGAGAGAGGAGAGAGAGAGAGAGAGAGAGAGAGAGGAGAGAGAGAGAGAGTTAATTTTCTACCTTTGCTAAAATAGAAGTATGTATATCAGAATGGAAAAGGGGGAAAACAGCTGAGGATATTCATGACTATATACTATACCCTGTAACTAACCAAAGTACATGAATAGAGAATTGTGTAAAAGTTGAATCAGCATTTTTTATTACAAATAGAATAAAAGGCGAATTCAAAACATTTCAAAAAATACTTCCGAAAACGTGAATTCATCGTTAGAACTTACAGGTTATATCTTCCGTCTTCAGTTCCCTGTTGGTCTCGGGGAGTAACATGACAGTTGGTCTTCGTGAGTTTTTCGGAGCAAAATATCAAAAATGTCGACAGCGTCCCTGCCTCTACTAAATATATTCATATCAGTTCGACCATCGCTTGAAAAATAAACTGTACCTAAAACAACAGAGTCCCTTTAAGGACGCCCTTTAATATTTGGCGTCGCTCTCCTTGTAAATTATAGGCTGATCCAATTTCCATTCTCCTTTCGTGGTTTTGGCTCCTGTTTAACGAAGTGGTGAAGTAATTAGTGGAGGACCTTCGAGGGACCGTTTAGGGCCATTAAGAGGGAAGCCAGAAATTCATCTACCGCTGATTCCTAATTCTTTTTTTATTAGAAGAGTGATATTCAGTCATGCTAATGACGGAGCATCTAGTGATCGATAACTTTAGGCCTTAGATCCAGCTATGATGATGATCGAAGGTTCATACAGAAGTAGTCTTGCATCCTTGAGACTTTTTCGTGCAACTATTTAGGTTCGGAAAATAATAAGTCACTGATGCAGTACTCACTGTAACGATAACAATACATACTATGAATTATGTAATGTAAAGTTCAATTTCTATTCAGCGAAATATGACTCTACCTATGAACACAAAGGAAATATGGCTAATGTAAGAGACGCAGAATAGAAATTGACACCTGGGTTTCAGGAGTTTTTGAATATGGAGCACCAACTACGTTCGTTATCATGAAAATGTTTTTGTCTTTGTACAGGTAACTACAGTTTTCAAAGTCAGTATAACTAATTGTCCTTGAGACATTTAATCCATAATTTTGATAACATACTAAGAATCCACGTGTCATAGCATCCACAGCCATTTTGAATTGTTTCTGAACAAAAATTTTGGAGTAGTCGGTACTCGATTGCTAACAGTGAATGATTTGATATTTGATAATAAAACTCCAGGAGTCAATGTTTATTCTGCGTGTCTTACATTTGCCATATTTCCTTTATGTTTATAGGTAGGGGCATATTCCGCTGAGTAGAAACTGAACTTTTATGCGTAAATGTGTATACTGTATATATATATATATATATATATATATATATATATATATATATATATATATATATATATATATATATATATATATGTGTGTGTGTGTGTGTGTGGTGTGTGTGTATATCCTATATATAAATTTATGTTATATATATATCATATTATATATATATATAGATATGTTATATATATAATATACTATATATATATATTATCTATATATATTATTTTGCTTACAAAAATATAATATGGATGTATATATATATATATATATATCAATTATATATTATAAATATATAATATATATATATATATTATATACCATTATTATACTTATCTTGATAATTCCCGTGATTTTGTAAACTTACCTTAAACAATAAACTATTTGTCATTTTTACTAGTACAACCTCTCATGTACATACATAAATGACATACTTATTGCTGGAGCATAGCCTTTTATTAGCTTTAATCGAATTTCATAATGACCACTGTAAATTGTACAGAACACATTCCTAGTTCTATGTTTGTTTCCAGTACAGCTATTATCCGTGACATTCTTGTCAAGACTGCCACGTTTGTTATTATGAATGATTAAGGCATTAAAATGATCTGAAATCGTGCAAATGAAGTTGCTCAATGTGGATTATTTCCTTTTTGAAGAAAGAACAAAGAAGGAATGTTCTTTGTTTTCGCGTAACAGGATGTTGAAGATTACCACTAAGTTACTTGCAACGAGCAAGGAGATCCGATCCTCACTTTTGCCGACAAGTTTGTAATCTAACAATAAACGAATTATCTCTCTCTCTCTCTCTCTCTCTCTCTCTCTCTCTCTTCTCTCTCTCTCTCTCTCTCTTATATTTGGATCAAAGCACAGTTCTTCATTTATGAGCTCTCCTTCATTTCTGTCGGCCTTCTTGGGGTAAATTGTGCTGCAATTTAATTTCCTTTATCACTGGGTGGTCTTTGGTTGGGGTTTAACCAAGTGAGGAGCTCATTACTGGAAGACTCCCACAAAGACCAACAAGGGTTATTTTTGTGCAGCCATGAATAAGGACCATCTTAAGAATTATTATTTTTTCTCTTCAGCTGATGTAGGCTTCTTCGATTTTCATAATGGAATATCTGTGATCGTTAACCCTAATGCGAATTGTAACATCCTTTGGTGCCTTAATTTCCAGTAGTTAAATTCTTCATTATCATAAAAGAAAACATACGACTCTGGGAAGTTTGGTTCCAAAAATTCGAATTAATAAAGAGGCAGCGAGAAGCTTTCGTTAGCTGAGATGATAAAAGAAATGATTGTATATGGGAAGTGTTATTTGATGCAAAAAACTACAGAAAAGTTGATTCTTCGTATGATAAACGATACTTATCACCAAAAGATCACTTCTCAACTTTCGCAATGAAAGAACACTTGCATCCTAGGCAGTCAGATTAAGGAGTGGTTACAATGCCCCCATCGTGGAAGCCTTCTGATCAGGGTACTGCCCTCGAGACTACAGCATCCTTGGGCAACGGAACAACCAGCAAACTTGAAGTCTCTCTCTCTCTCTCTCTCTCTCTCTCTCTCTCATGATCATCTCTTCCCCAATATCCTTATGAAAGGTTCTTGAAGAAATTGACCTTGAGAGACGTTGTCGCAACGTATTAAATAAGGTGATGAATATTTAGAGAAATCCAGAACTTGCGAAATGACGATAACGTACTGAAGCATTGACGAAAATTATTTTCATCTTTTATTATATCCTTAACAATACGGCAGCATAGATCATCTCTATCAGAGAATCATAAGATTTTACAACAAGCATATATTTTCATGTACTTGTTTTGGTCATCGTGCAAATTTGTCACCATAGTAGTCTGATGCAAAGGGTTAGAAAAATAGCTGTTTCGGAGGTTTGAAAAGCTTTCCTTTGAAATGATATGGTCCAGTCTTCACCGGTTATCGTCTTACTAGATTCCTTATTTGGACTGGAGGGTAGATCTTGGTAGACATTTAAAGCGGATGCATCCAATTTTTTAGCAATAATAATTGCTGTACCTCACCCATGAACTGATGGGGCTAGATACTGCAGCATATTTACCTCATAGCTACTACCAGTACATAATTATCGGCAACAGAATTCTGTAAGGTCAATGGCGTTTCATTATTTACTGACTTGAACGCAAGGAATTCGCGAACTGCTGGATAAAAAAATTAATAGAGGAGCTGCTTTTCAAACCTAAGTGCCACTTCATAAGATACCTCCATTTTTAAGAAAACGCAGCTTGCTTTGTCAATACACCTCTTGAATAACAGTAGAGCCACATGTCTATATGCACAAAAGACAAAGTAAGCTCCTTATTGTATGAAAGTTTGCATCCTTAGGAGGGATGCGACTATGGATTGTTCGTATCGCGAGGTAAAACGCAATGCAAAACTTAGATTATTTACTTTCTTCACATATTGACCAGTCTCTGAATGAAACCTCCAGATTCCAATTGCATACCTTGTGACAAAAGTAGATTTGAAAACATTCATTCATTCATAGTTTTATTCGAGTACCGATTGATCCAGTTTTCAGAAACAATCTAAAATGGTCGTGGTTGTCCTTGCACCTTGAATTGTCAGTATATTATTAAGATTATTGCGTTAATTGTCTCAGAGACATTTGATAATAAGATATCTAATAACTGTAGCTTTTTGCACATAACTCACTTTTTATGAAAACGAACGTAGTTGATTCTCCTTGTGTAAGAAAATAATAATAAATCTAAGGTGTCAATTTGTACTCTGTGTCACTTTCATTAGCGATTTTTTCTTCATGTTCATGTATGGTATTCAGTACATAATTCATAATGTTCTTGGTCTGCATGTTTTCCATAATTGTAGGGCTTATATTATACATATATCTTGTTACAGCAAATATTTCTTCAATGACTTACTAATTCTGAACCTAAATGATTACACGATGAAACTCCAAGGAAAGAATATTTGTTCTGTGTGAAATTTCCTAAAACCTCTCTCATCATAAAAGCTGGATTTCAGGAATTGATTAATCATTAAAATATCTGAGCTTTACTGCTCTAATAAAAAAAGAATTACGAATCAGCATTAGACAAATTCCTGGGTCCCCCCTTAACGACCCTTGATGGTCCCTTGGAGGTCCTCCACTAATAACTTCATCACTTCGTTAAACAGGAGCTAAACCCACCAAAAGAGAATGGAGATTGGATCAGCCTATAATTTACAAGATGAACGACACCAAATATTAAAGTGTGTCCTTAAAGGGAATCTGTTGTTTCAAATACTGCTCGTATGCTAAGGGATGGTCGAACTTATAAGAACAGCATTAACACGGATACTTGTTATTTTTAGTACCTGGCTCCCTTACCCAAATAGCAGTTAACTTGAATTTTGTCAGGCTGTTCCCCATAACACCAACGAACGACGGTAATTTGCTCAAGTCAAAGTTGAATGTCAGAAGAGAATGACAACCAGACCTAGTTATGGTAGATTCACATCAACCGTGTATTTGATGTATAGGCCAGTCCCTTACGACGCTCCTGATTGGCTATATCACAGGGCTAGAATCTCTCTGTCTCTCTCGAGAGTTCACATGGGTAGGATCTATGTTCCACATCTTCTGAGGGATACGTCTTTCAAAAGTATCCATCAGGAGAGGTGGAACATACATCCTGCCTATGTGAACTCTCGAGAGAGACTGGGAGTTTCTAGCCCTGAGATTGGCTTATGTGAATCTACTATAGTATCAAGTTCTTGTTCCCTTGCTTAGCTTCTTTAAAATGAATCATAAGCAGGTAATGAACCACACCGTCTTTCTTTGAAAAAATTAAAATAACATAAACATATAAGAGATATTGAATGAATACTAAACAAAATCAACATTCAATATGAACTGGATTTGTGTATTTGCACCTCATTATTTTTATAGCAATGGCTTTCAATGGATAGTTATTTATTTCAAAGATTAGACTATGAAAATTTCATACGTGCTACTTTCAATTTACAAACATCACTTAAAGGCCGTCAACTAAAACAATGAGGACTGACTTGAATCTATATTACTCTGTATTTTTTATTTAAAAAATGATTATCAGGAACAAAAACTTCAATAGCGATTTTTTTGGAAACATGAAAAATAAATCTCCAATTGTAAAACGCTCGTGACGGCTCAGTCCTAACGAGATTAATTAGGTCTTTATAACTGCTTGTTATGGAATGGTAGTTTGACCTTCGGTTGACCTAATATTTCGCGGATCAAACTTTGAAGTTCTTTGTTTATGAGTTAAACACCGATACGTTTTGTGAATCATTATGTACTCTGAAGCAGTAATAGAGGAAAATAGATAAGCGGGCCAACTACAATCTTTCTTGTTGTATATATATATATATATCTATATATATATATATATATCTCTATGGATATATCTATATATATATGATATATACCTATATATATATATATGGTATATATTTATATATATATATTATACATATACATATATATACTATATTATTATATATATATATATATTAGATATTATATCATCTATATGTTATATATATATATATATTATATATATATGTATATATATTATTAGTCTAATATATATATAGATATAATTATATATATATATATATATATATATACATATATACTATATATAGTATATGTATATATATATATATATATATATATATATATATGATATATGTATATATAATCATATCATATATATATATATATATATATATATCATCAGATATATATATAATATATATATATATATCTATTATTTGTATTATATATATATATATATACATAATATTATAGTATATATATATATATCATATATATATATATATAACTACAGAGAGGACTGTAGTTGGCCCGCTTATCTATTTTCCTATTATATATATATATATATATTATATATATATATATATATATATATATATATATATATAAATATATATATATATATATATATATATATATATAATATATATATATATATATATATATATATATATATATATATATATATATATATATATATATATATTTCTACAGTATGCATTTTTCCTGGCAGTTTAACCGCTCAATCCCCGTTTCCTTTCACATGGATAACCTGTAAAAAAAGATTGTTTTTATTGGCCGGTGGGATTTTCTTTATATCAATTCTTTCAGCCGAATGGAATTCAATTCACCAACGCTCCGGGTGCAGATGGCCTTAACCGAAATCGGGTGGGAATGCTCAACAGCACGCAAAGTAATGTCTCCTGGGAGATTGTGGGACGTTTGATGGTTCGTCATATCGGAGTTCTGCTTCTTCCTTGATGCAAAATAATATGCATTTCCCTTTCTTTTTGTTGTAGTGCTCCCGTTAAGGAAAAAAACTCTTGTGAAATTCTTCTCGTCACTTTTTTTATGAACGGCGATGCAAATTGTTCAATATGTCTCGTTATTCACTGACTATTCACACTGAGTAAGGTTATTATATAGTAACAAATTTGCCCGTAGATTGAGGAGCATTTTCAGATTGAAATATAAAAAATGAGCGCAGAAAACGTAACTTGAAGATCTTGATTTTGCTACTGTTTCTTATGAGCACATTCGAGAGCCATTAAATATAAAAGGCAAAAACCAGAGATAGCTTTTGTAACATCCCCTGCTAAAATGAATTTAGTAGCGAGAGAGAGAGAGAGAGAGAGAGAGAGAGAGAGAGAGAGAGAGAGAGAGAGAGAGAGAGAGAGAGAGAGAGAGAGAGGTTATCTAAATGCTTCAAAAGCACGAAATCTTGATAGTCACCAGCATATCTTGCTCACTCTAATTCTTTTTTTACTGAAAATATGAGTTGACAAAATATTTCATGAAATAAATCTCAATTTATTCTATTTTATCTTTGTGTAAATATCTTTTTTTTTCGTGCTCATCGGTGTCCAGAATTTTAGAGGCTTATATAGAGACATTTATACCACACAGCAAAGGGGCACAAGAAACCTTACATAATATTTATCGAATTATGGATTAAGAGAATGTTGTACATATACCAGCCGATTACTTTAGTACATAAAGCTTGTCTGGTTGGCATATGCAAGCTATACTTTTTAAGATGAGTGAGCTATCAACTTTGACCAAAGTAAAAAGGAACTCAAAAAAGATTTGAAAAAGCATAGAAGTTCTTTATATACCCAGAAAGGTTTATATTGTAAGGGTAATACCGATACCAGTTTGTAAGGGAATTTTGGGAAAAATTGCGAAGATACCACACTGCATAAAGGAAAATATGTCAATGTTTGAAGAGGCAAAATACCCTTCGCGCAGCTGATGAAATTCATAGCCTGTTCGTTGTGAATCCGGATTGTGCTGCAAAAAAAAAAAAAAAAAAATGAAAAAAAGAAAATAAAATGAAAACTTTGAAAGAGAATTGGATTTGCTTTGCTGTTTGCTATTCATTTTTTCTGTCTTTCGGTGATGTACTTGAGTTGTTAGGTTTATGATGACATTTTCCATTACTTTAGTTGTGAAATAATTCTTTGCTGTGTCTGTGTATTCATTTACTTTCTATTGAAGACGTTTTGCTTAGAGAGTGATTCTGTAAATTCCTTGAAGACTCCAAATAGACTTTGTCACTGGACGGTTGCCTTCTTTCAAAATAATGCTTCTCAAAACCATATTTGAGTGAGTGCAATTATCTGTTTATTAGCGAAAATAATATTGTTAGTAAAGTCTCTCTCTCTCTCTCTCTCTCTCTCTCTCTCTCTCTCTCTCTCTCTCTCTCTCTCTCTCTCTCTGTGTGCATAAAATGAAGATAAGCTTTAACCAGATTACTGAGCATTAAGTTATACCATTAGCTGATGTGCATTCGCGTGCAGTGGTATATATTTTTTTTGTACTGAAAAACAACAAGAGAGCATGAAAGACTTTTTCTCTTATTCTTTTTGTCCGCTGAGTCTCGACCTCTAACGAAAATAAGTTTCCCAGCGGAGCGTCGCTTTTGTCTTTGTAACCTGCAATTTATTTCGCATCTCTGAAGAGAAGATAAATGAAGTCTGTCGTTTCGGAAGAACGAGGAGGAGGATTATGTGGCCTTCTGTCTCTCTCTCTCTGGAAAGAGAAAAAAAGAAGAAAAATACTTGACATACTTTATTTACACGTTTTCATTTTGTTTGCTTATTCATTTTTGCATTGACCCATTTATTCATGTATTTGGTAATGAATTAGCTTATATATTTTGATTTTATTATACCTTTATTTATCTATTTACACACGATTTTATTTTGTTTACCTATTCGATTTTGCATTGACCTATTTATCTACGAGTATGTATTTGGCGATTTTATAATATCTTTATCCATTTATCTATTTATTGATTTATTGCTATCAATCTATTTTTTACTCATTCATTAACTCCTATAAAATATCATGAAGTGTACTTTTCCATTTTTTTACTGTACGCTATCCTTTCCCCTCTATGATGTGGCAGCATGGAGTAAAAGGTTGATGAATTTAAGGTTATCGATATATCCGGACATCGAACAGATAGCCACCATTATCTTTAGGACGAAAAAATTAATTCCGTATTTTTCAATATGCGGAAGAATATGTGGAAAGAAAAGTGAGAAGAAACTATTATATTTTCCTGTGAAAATAGACCCCTGTGGAAAAAAAACAAATGCAGTCTGGAATGCGCCAAGAATAATTCTTGGTAGTGTTCCAACTCATCCTATCTTCTGTTAATGGAATCTTAACAGATCAAAAAGTTTAGAAATCTTATATATTGCCTAAAAATAAGATGACTTTATCGAGTAAGTCTTCAAATAGGTCTTAAAGTACAGGTTTCTGAACTAGAAGCAACGTTTTAAGTGTATTACGTGATACGCAATCAGATACTAAATTGTATATCCAACACCTAACAAAATTCTATATTGAAACTGATTTGGGGTTAATTAGGTCATTTTGTCAGCCCGCATATCCACAAACAAGAAAGAATTATACATTCTGAACACCTTTTATGTGCTCTAGAAGATCATTACTAATAATTTCTTGATTCGTGGCATTCGATACTGTTATCAACTATAGTTCAGTGAACACTTTGTTCATTTATTCCTGAAATAAAAGAGTAATTGGCTGCCTGAAATATTATATCTTAAAATATTCCAGTGGCTTGACCACATTTCTTAAATAGATAGGTTTCCCCCCTTAAAATAAAGTACTTGTAAGATGGTGTAGTTATGTTAAGTTCCTCTAGCAGGGGAGAGTATGATTAGTAGGAATAAAGAATAAATAAATTCTTGGAAGTTTTATTCGATACTAAAAATAATATAATTCGAAAATGACAGCGGTTAGTCAGTAACATCAATGAAATTTGGGCTCCTTTCAAATGATGGACGGGAGTTGCTCTCATAGCGAAAGGCCAACAGGGAGAGAGAATGAGAAATCGTCCAGCTGATAGATGAAGTACCAGAACGCGGACACCAGATACATTATTAATGGTAGCAGCAAACGGTCTGACCCAGGGTGTCTGGTAGAGGTTCCTTTTCCGCGAGGAGAAGCTTTATTTGAAAGTAGTGGAAGATAAAAGAGGTCTTAAAGATATAGGGCGCTTTGATAGTAGCGTAATCAATAGTGGAAGAAAAACCTGCTAGAGAGTAAACATGAACACAACAAACGAAAGTAGAAGAAAGGGAAAGAGGAAAGAAGAACAAAACATGTAGATAGAGAAAAGATCAGTGGAATAACTAATGAAGATATCTAGCTGAGAGAGGAAGAAGCACTTAGCAAATGAAAGTACACATAAAAATGATGGAAAAAAATGAGTCCTTTGGTCCAAAGATTGATGTAAAATACGAATCATATCCCTCTCTCTCTCTCTCTTTCTCTCATATCATGTTTCCTTCAGTCAATAATAGCATTTACTGAATAACTGAAAAATGCAAATCCTTGTGATTCAGCACAGTGCCCACCGATGTAAGGCTCGAAGCCCAAAGAGACAGGAGAAATGAACCTTCAGGTTAGTGCAGTGACACTAGAACAAGAAATGAAAACGAAAGATGTTCTGATTCAATTCTAAATGAGGCAACAGACCTAGGTTATAAAAATCGAAAAAACAGATGGTTAGTCAGATAATCATCTCAAACGCCTAAGATGTAAAGAATACACGTGGGAATGAATATGAATCTTTATCTAATAATGTATCGCCAAGACCAGAAGTAATTTTAAGATACCAAAAAAAGCGTATAAACTTGAGAAAAGGAGAGAATTCTGTAATTAAAAGCGGGACTGGAAAGATTTTGAAAATATGCAGGTTTATCATGAGGATTTTCGAAATTGGTGTTGATATTAAAACAAAATAATAAATGCGAACTTTATTACAGGGAATCGATGTGAAATGAAAATAGAGTTGAGTAGTTAGATTGCCAAGAACAATGTATTCTGCAAAAAGAGAGAAGTGTATTCGATGAAAAGGAAGAAGAATCTATAAGTTAATGGATTTTTCGAAAAATATTTTTCATTTAGATATGAAAAAGTAATTAAGTTGTTAGATACAAGTTTCCTTAAACAGTGCATTCATGACAGAGGATTTGACTTTCTTATAAACATGAACTTATTCTAAATCAATATTCAAATCAAAATGTATTTAATAAGAATATATTTTAAAGCCAATTAACAGCATTACTCTAATAGACTCTAATTGGAGCAGCTTTGCATTATTAAGGTTGTCCCTTGTAATTAACTTGAGAAATGGTCACTCGGTGTGAAATGTTGAAAGATATATCCCAAGAACGTATATGTAAAATTGTACGTAAAATAGATTAAAAAGTAATGGATGAAAGAATATCAAGAAAGTTATTTACATATTTAGGGAAGCCTGAGCTAGGATGTATGGTGATTCAACCATTGCCGCATTTTCTTGATTTTTATTTTATTCGTTTGAAGTTTTCCTGATAACTCAAATGGTGCATTATCAGGCTCCAAAGAAGCTATAAGATAACCCAATCAAACCAGGTATTTATGTCCAGTAGACATACCTCTATTTAAAGGAGTACCTTAGCTGGCTTAGTTTTTGTGTTTTCTCATCAAGGCCTTCCTCGAAAGCTTTTATCTTGATCTACCTCCAGGTTTTTCTTATTTGTTCTTCGTTTACTTTTCCTTTCCCCCCAACCCCCCACCTTTTTATTTTATAATAATAGTTTAATATTTAGTGCCAGTGGTTCTTTCCCTCATTCCTTCATTCTAAAAAGTTAGAACTCGTAGGAACTCACACCACTGTATCGTGCCTTCAAAATCTCTCTCTCTCTCTCTCTCTCTCTCTCTCTCTCTCTCTCTCTCTCTCTCTCTCTCTCTCACGAATACTTTATTTCCAGATGAGTTATTCATATGGTTTCCTAACATTAACTTATTGTAAGTGGATAACCCGTAAAGAGAGATGTGAATTTTCGTCTCCTGAAACCATAAACCGCCTTCGGGAGGGGCATCGTTGCACTTTATAATGCGTTTAATATTGGAGACAGAAGGGAAGAAAACACAATTACAGGTCCTTATGAATTCATAAATTTCTCCCCCCTTTGACTTTTATGTGTTATGTATAACTGATTCTGTTCCAGGTTGTGGGATCATTGCTCTGGTCTTTACGAATAAAACGAGATAGAAGAAGAAGAAGAAAGCCTGGAATATTCTCTGATCCCCGGTTTTCATGAGACAGTTATATAAGGGATAATCACCGACAAGAGCAGCTGACTTTTCTTGCTGGAGGTTGTTCCACCAAACATCTCCCGCCATAAACTAGACGGTTGGAGGAGGATCGAAATTTTTACGAGGTAGTTACTTTGTGAGAGCATTTTGTCCTCCCATTTTTGTTTCCTGGTGCAACGTCTGTTAAGGATTGTTATTTCCGGAGCCACATATTTCAGTTTTAAAATGAAAGGAGAGACATATCTACAGTTGTGTATATGCACACACATTCAAAATTAAATCCGTACAGGCACCTTTCGATAAACTATTCGATCCGCCTTTTCGATCTCGAGGTTGAAAAGGCGAATTGAACAGTTTATCGAAAGCTTTCTGTATAGTTTTAATTTTGAATATATGAACATATACACAACTATGGATTTGTTTTTCCATTTCAAGACTCATGCTACTATGCGTATTTATCAATTAAAATGAATCTTTAGTTTTACAAAAGAAAGTGTTATGGTCATATCAAATTGCACGAAGTGCAAACCACGGCTTGAAGACAGGGTACGGGAATCTATTTTATTTCCTTATGACGTGTGAATCGTGAGGTAAGAAGCGTTAGTAATCAGTACGTAATGATATATCCCAAAATACAGAACTAAATACACTAAATCAAAATAAGTTCCGTTGTTCACTACTGAATGGTAATACTGAAATTTCTTTGCAGCTGATATCTGTTCATAAAATACAGTGATAGATATTAAGAGTTTATTGTACAAAATTGTATGGACGCCAAAACTTATTTGTACTTTCGGAGTGAAACTGTCAAGAACTCAAAATAAAACTTTCAGTGTTAAAACAGGGAAGCTTCTATTAACTATAAATAAAAGGGAAACATCAGAGAAGATAACCAAAGTGCAATGTTTGAGAAATGTAAAGGAACAAGTTGTCAGTGGAACGATGGGGATGAAGGTGTTTGGGAGAACAAATGATGTTTATGTTGTAGTCCTAGTGCTTTATATTTAACATACGATATGCTATACTCGATACCATCTTTTTATGGTGATACGTGATTCATTCTCTCTCTCTCTCTCTCTCTCTCATATCTTAAAGATCTTCACTATACATTTTTTCTGTAACATCTTATGTGTCTTCAACATTTCTTTTTGTCATGTGCTGAAATTCTCATTTATTTCTTTACTATTCACTACAGTCACGCAAGAAGACGCTCCCAAACACAATAGAACCGGGGAAACAGGAACACGCTCAAGCAATTGAGATGATCAAATGGATTTAAATAAAACAGACCTTAGTAACTGTTACTTCAATATGAGGACGAATCGCAGATGATAAATCATATATGGCACCCAACTTTCGCACTGGTAAGTTAGTTTTATTGAAGTTCATACACATCAAGCTCTTAGATCTGGGTAAAGGTTGAAGCAATCTTTTTCGTGATCTATTTATTTCTCAGTTATTAAAACGAGGAAAGACAATATCAACATGCTATATTATTTCAGCAGTAGATTAGATTTCATTGGCATTTCTTTTCTACAATAACAACTGTCCGATACTTGAAAAGCAAAACTCACTATTATTTTAGCAAATACGCGGATTATATCCAATCTTTAAGAAAAGGGGGACCATTTCTTCGATATAGGTGGGGAATCGATTATACAAACACTGGGTATATTTGTGCTTGAATTTGAATAATTAAAAAGATAATCATCTCGAGCATTGGGTGTGACCTGAATTAAAACGGTAGGATATTAGTTTGCATAAAAGTGCAGAGAAATAATTAGTTAGTAAAACAAAATTCCATCTTTTAATCTTGGTGTCCAACCTCTCTAACTATTAGTTATTAGTGCACCTGGGGGATTTCATCCCAGTTCCACTGAAGATCTTTGTGCTTCATGTTCTCCATTTTCTAGATCCCTTTACCTTACTGTCCCACCACTCCAACTCCATCTTTTTTTCCACTGTACCAATTGCTGAATGGCTGAAAGTGTCTCCTTGATTGGCTTGACACCTGAAATTCCAGAAAATTAAACCATCGGTAAATAATATAACATTTTCAAAGCCGAGAAAAAAAATAAAGCACAGGTAAAATAAAGGTGATTTAACCGTTCCGAAAGAGGCTTTCATAACCAGAAGTTCTGCAGAAATAATGAAAAGGAAAACTTTGCTCTTCAATTCTCCTCATCTTCAGGTCCTGAAGTATTGCGCCGTTATTTATTGTGCTTCATCTCGGAAGACGAATGAGTCCGCAGCGCGAGGCGCATTGAAAACTTTACCTGAAACATTGATCAAGTTTTTCTCGATCATATTTCACAAAAAAAAAGGCAGTTGAAAGTTGAATTGTAAAGTGTCACTCTGGTCTTTCTTGGGGTGACTGGTTGTGTTATGAGAGAGGGAGGGTCTTTGTGGCCTTATGCTTCTTCTGTGCTGTGAGAATGACCGCGTATATGCTTATCGGGAGGTCAGTACAAGCATGATGTGCAGAATGGATAAACAAATAGACACACCTACAAGCGCACACACACACACATATATATTATGTAGATAGATAAATAGATAAGTATAGATATAATCCATCTTCCAGTTGGATCCGTGATCCAAAGTATATAATGTCAACCAGATACATAAGTAAAAGCTTAGGTTAACTGTCGAATAAAAGATAAAAAAAAATAAAAATAAAAATAAAGAGAACGTGCCTCAGTCACTTTGCTTCGCCGGAGTTTGATCTACGAGAGAGAGAGAGAGAGAGAGAGAGAGAGAGAGAGAGAGAGAGAGAGCCTTTAAGCGTCTTTCTAGAAATATTTACACACATGGAAATTATGGGCGAAAGGCTTTATGAAATACTGGAGAAACGTCCTGAACACCAGAGAAATTTCTTTGCTACGAATCCGTTGAAATATATGACGCTGAGAGAATACAAACAAGTCGTAAATCTACTTAGGAAACCAACTAGATTTCTTTCCTCTTGCGCTACCACAGAAACTTCTGCCCGGTAATAACATAAGAAAAGGGGCGGGGAGGTGTGGGGGGGGGGGGGGGGGGGGGGGGGGGGGGGGGGGGGATGTTTTATCGTTCAAAGTGCTTCTTTCCTTTTATTACTTCTTTCAGCAAAGTGAGATTTTTACCAAACTGTCTATGCGAACAGTTTTGTCTTATAAATGAAAATGATTCTAAGACCAAAAGATACGAAGACGAACGAGAGATGGAGTTAGCATTTTGTTCTTAACAAACTGGAAGTAAATGGAATCACCTTCGAGGAGAGAGCGATGGTTACTTGTTTCTATGCCTCCCTTGTAGATACTCTGGCTCTAGTTTCGAGGGCAATATTATAGAAAATTAGGAAGGGTAAAGTAATTACAAACATTTTATACACTGATGCTCAAAAAGACATCAAAATGATTCGTTTTTGGTCTCTCATATATCAAAGAAAATATCCCACACACACATACACACACGTATACATATATAATGTATGTAATCATAATTGTATCAACGCAATTACCAACAAACACTATCTTTTTATTTATATTTTTTAATTATCTGTATATTCTTTTATAGTCACGTAAATTTCTCAGGAGTAATTGAAAAATTTTCGTTTTTTTTTCATTTTATAAAAATGGACAATAACTACTGATGGACAATTCTTTTCTTAGTTGTGATATCTACAATAAGTTGTCTTGTCGTTATTTTAGAGCAACTCGTGAACAAAAGAGAACAGTGATGAATTAATTAAAAATAATAAAAAAAAAACATCGGGCTATCAAGCCCTTTGAAAAAGTTAACGGTGCACAACTGTAAGAGAGAGAAAGTTTACCACGCATAGTTCTGGCAAAGTGAGAGAAGACCAGGAGGACAAGCGAAAAATCTTAAGGACGAGAAAAAGAAAAGCTCTTGCCTAAAGGAGAATCCACTAGGGTAGACGGTAAAAAGGAATATGTCAGGAAAAAAAAAAAAAAAAAAAGAGAACCTATGAAAATATTCCCAAGTCTTCAGAAACGAGCGGAAGGAGAGGGTCAAGCAATAGTTAAACTATTTCGACCACTAAGTTACAGAGGATCGAAGAAGCAGTGGGCAACTAAAGAAATAAAATAAGAGTGTCTGTTAGTTGTTCAGTTATTCAATGGCTTCCTTTTGCGTTACGCCAGAAAATCTCTATCGCTACATCGAGAGATGTTATGCTATAATCCTCTTTCTTAGGATGGTACTATTGTAATATCTGAAAAAATCAAGATTCATTGCGGGAAATGGAGAGGCCATTACAATCTATTGGCCAACATTTTCCTGCTGTTGAAATGATACTGTGGACTTAGTTGGATCAACCTGGTTTTCTCGAATGAATATATTTGCGGTTGTGATGCTGCTGTTGGAGCTGTCTTGCATCGTCGTTGGTGTTTAAGCTGCTGAGCTGTTAGTGTTTCTAACGCTGATATCTGTCAGCGGGCCTTTCGTTCCGAATGGAGCCTCCCCTAACCATGTTCGTCTTTTCGGAAGCGTCGCGGTAGTAGTCCATTGGTTTAATTCTTGTAGAAACTAAGAATCATTCTGGAGGTTGGTCGCCTGAAGTTTTCTCTGAATATGTCCTATATAGTTTCTTACTTGGTAACAACCCTTCATAGTCATTCTAGGCCACTTAAAGTTCAGCTTCAAGAAGCGTGCTCTCAACATGCCGTGGGAAGAAGGCCTTGCTATGCTGGTATTTTCTGTTTATGGATGTTTTCTCTTTTGAGCGATTTTACCAAAACCAGTGTCGTAACTAGTAGTACTCATTATCTGTACGAGTTTCTACCTTCTTTTATAATAAAAAAGAATTCAGGATTAAGTAAAAATTAAAAGTTTTTTTTAAAATCATCGAAATACCAGATTATGACATCAGTCTTCAGGAATGAATTTGCAGTTGCCAAGATACATGTTTTATTAAGTATAGGAATGGTGAATTTTTATATTGGCTACAATGTCTCATTTCCTCTTTACCTATAAAGGCCTTCGCATCATTTTCATAAAAAGGACCTCGGATTAAATACAATGCATGTCTTTTTACAAATGCTGTATCGTCCACGCAACTCATAATTTATGAGACTTATGTCTCAGTCCGATGGCGTTCGTCAAGTGATAAATCACCAACATCAACAACACCCAACTCGGTGAGAAACACTTGCAATCAAACACATTTTTAACATCGAACGTCAGGCAAAACGAAAACATGGCAAAAAACACAATTTTACCGACAGACGAATCTTCAAAAAGATACTAGGAAAAAAAAATCCAACATCCTTAAGAAGATAAATATTATGTCGTCAAGCGGTGAATTGAAAACAGTCTCGCATCGACACTTTCTCTGTACAGACGTTGTGAGTAGTCAAGCCTCTTTTTCATAAACATGCCATTCGACTGCCATCTCACTGCCTTTCCTCTCACTCTGGCTTTCTCTCTCTCTCTAACACAATTTAACACTCAAATCATTTAAACGGCATCATATTGGCATTAATATTTATATTATTATTATGTTTATTATAACCTGAAATATTAATAGATATGTTGTTACACATCTTCATATTTGAATTTCAAGTTTCCAAAGGAAAAACGATATTTGCCTTTAAATGTTACTGAGGTGTTGAATCAAATACTAATAAAAAACTTGGGTGGAAACTTGCACAATTCCCAAGACTGCTCTTAAGAATATGGTGACTTATGCACTCTTCTGAATAAGGTGTTGCAGAGTGATTATATTATAGAGGGTTTCTTTCATTTGTCCTATACTTTGCAACCAATACCCTGCGCGTTATTTAAGTAAACAAATTGGAAAGCATCCATTTCAATGTATTATTCGGAAACCAATTCCTCATTGTGATGAACGTTACAAATCCCGGTTGGCTTTTCAATGACACCACGAACACTACCTCAAGTCATCTGGACTGCAATCCTATAAACCAAACCGTAACGTTATTAACCCTGAATGTATCCATCTACGAGTCACTTCCGAGGTGTTAGTGCTAAACATGACGGGAACTCAATGGGACGCCGTGTTTGGCACTAGTGACTAGACAATCGGGGATCGAAGTATTACATAAACCCATTTCTATATTATATTAATAAACGACATCTTTGATCCCAGAGAGGCAAATACTAAACGCGGCGTCCCACTGATCTTCCTCCATGTGTAGTACTTAGTAGATTCACATCAACCGTGCATTTGATGTCTAGGCCAGTCCCTTACGACGCTCCTGATTGTCTGTTGATAAGCCAGTCAAAAGGCTGGAAACTCTCAGTCTCTCTCGAGAGTTCACATAGGCAGGATGTATGTTCCACTTCTCTTGAGGGCTACTTTTGATAGACTTATCCCTCAGGAGAGGTGGAACATAGATCATACCCATGTGAACTCTCGAGAGAGACTGAGAGTTTCCAGCCTTTTGACTGGCTTATCAACAGACAATCAGGAGCGTCGTAAGGGACTGGCCTAGACATCAAATGCACGGTTGATGTTAATCTATTTTTTTATAGCACCTTGGAGGTGATGCGTAGGTGGTTAAATACCGGGTTAATACCAACCATGATAACACCTACTTAAACATTTTCAAAAACGCAAAATGACTATTCGTTTATTATTGTCTCACTTGCAAGCTCTAAGCTCAACAATTATGCTTCGAAATAATATTTCCGTTGACACAGTGGTGTATTCTCTTCATTCAAATGTTTCCGCTTACCTATTCTATCCAGTTTCTATTACTCACTAATTCATTTAACTTTATTTGCTTCTCTTCGTCTCTGAATATTCA
>NC_061110.1:31671247-31676247 GCF_015104395.2 Macrobrachium nipponense | reverse complement strand
GTGCTGGTTATGCCCGCAGACTTAGTTACTTTACGAGTTTATCATACATTTCTGTAAACATATGACATATTTGGAAAAGAGGGCTATAGGGTAAAAATCAGCAGATGAATATGCTTTTAGTAAGGATTGGTAAAGTAATAATAACTATAATAATAATAATAATAATAATAATAATAATAATAATAATAATAATAATAATAAGACTAGCAGAGGTTAATATCAGGAGAGGGATCTTCCAGGGTAACTCACCGTCCCCACTACTCTTCGTAGTAGCCATGATTCCCATGACAAAAGTACTACAGAAGATGGATGCCGGGTACCAACTCAAGAAAAGAGGCAACAGAATCAACCATCTGATGTTCATGGACGACATCAAGCTGTATGGTAAGAGCATCAAGGAAATAGATTCCCTTATCCAGACTGTAAGGATTGTATCTGGGGACATCAGGATGGAGTTTGGAATAGAAAAATGCGCCTTAGTCAACATACAAAAAGGCAAAATAACGAGAACTGAAGGGATAAAGCTACCAGATGGGAGCAACATCAAACACATAGATGAGACAGGATACAAATACCTGGGAATAATGGAAGGAGGGGATATAAAACACCAAGAGACGAAGGACACGATCAGGAAAGAATATATGGAGAGACTCAAGGCGATACTCAAGTCAAAACTTAACGCCGGAAATATGATAAAAGCCATAAACACATGGGCAGTGCCAGTAATCAGATACTGCGCAGGAATAGTGGAATGGACAAAGGCAGAACTCCGCAGCATAGATCAGAAAACCAGGAAACATATGACAATACACAAAGCACTACACCCAAGAGCAAATACGGACAGACTATACATAACACGAAAGGAAGGAGGGAGAGGACTACTAAGTATAGAGGACTGCGTCAACATCGAGAACAGAGCACTGGGGCAATATCTGAAAACCAGTGAAGACGAGTGGCTAAAGAGTGCATGGGAAGAAGGACTAATAAAAGTAGACGAAGACCCAAAAATATACAGAGACAGGAGAATGACAGACAGAACAGAGGACTGGCACAACAAACCAATGCACGGACAATACATGAGACAGACTAAAGAACTAGCCAGCGATGACACATGGCAATGGCTACAGAGGGGAGAGCTAAAGAAGGAAACTGAAGGAATGATAACAGTGGCACAAGATCAGGCCCTAAGAACCAGATATGTTCAAAGAACGATAGTCGGAAATAACATCTCTCCCATATGTAGGAAGTGCAATACAAAAAATGAAACCATAAACCACATAGCAAGCGAATGCCCGGCACTTGCACAGAACCAGTACAAAAAGAGGCATGATTCAGTGGCAAAAGCCCTCCACTGGAGCCTGTGCAAGAAGCATCAGCTACCTTGCAGTAATAAGTGGTACGAGCACCAACCTGAGGGAGTGATAGAAAACGATCACGCAAAGATCCTCTGGGACTATGGTATCAGGACGGATAGGGTGATACGTGCAAATAGACCAGACGTGACGTTGATTGACAAAGTCAAGAAGAAAGTATCACTCATTGATGTCGCAATACCATGGGACACCAGAGTTGAAGAGAAAGAGAGGGAAAAAATGGATAAGTATCAAGATCTGAAAATAGAAATAAGAAGGATATGGGATATGCCAGTGGAAATCGTACCCATAATCATAGGAGCACTAGGCACGATCCCAAGATCCCTGAAAAGGAATCTAGAAAAACTAGAGGCTGAAGTAGCTCCAGGACTCATGCAGAAGAGTGTGATCCTAGAAACGGCACACATAGTAAGAAAAGTGATGGGCTCCTAAGGAGGCAGGATGCAACCCAGAACCCCACACTATAAATACCACCCAGTCGAATTGGAGGACTGTGATAGAGCACACACACACACACACAACACACACACACAAAATAATAATAATAATAATAATAAAATATATCTTATGCGAAGGAAAATGTATTTTCAAAGCATAATTGGAGGAGTGCTTATAAATTGTTCGACTAAAAACTGGAAAGGGAACCATCGAAAAGCACTGATAGAAATGCAGCTGGAAACTACTTTTCAATGAGAGATTCTATCATAGAGGTCCGCGAATGTTTATGGATTATTCATGTCCTGAATTACGCCAGAAACCTGAAACGGAAAATGAAGCCATGATGGAACAAGATGATCATCAGATGCATATGAGATACCTCATGATTACTTTGGCCTCAAGAAAAGCTTCTTCAGCGAAGGTTCGCGCGTTTTGAAGATTTTTCAAACAATGTATTATCCTAGAAACGGGGTAATGGTATTCCCGCCTCTCTATTAAGGACGCTGACATGAAGTTACCCTGAATTCCTCGAAGCTGAGCTGTGGAAGTTCAGGAAAATTACGAAAAATATCAAACAGTTGTGCAGTTTGGTAGAAAAAGATTTTTCATAAATTAAGAAAAAACTTTTTTTGAAGTTCTCCTTGAACCCTACTTTAAAATGTAGTACACCCCCTTATTTTGTCATTCTTAGCCTAATTCATGATCCGTCCAGAATCTCAAAACCCAGTTCATGTTGATGCCATACTTGAGAACATTACGGTGATGAATATATTAAACAGGAATTCTCTTCGAGAAATACATGTATGTATTTATGACATCTCTTGCAATTAATGACATAAAAGAAATATGGGAAAACTCGCAAGGATTTTAAAACACTATTGGAACTACATGATTATAAGATTCAAACAGTGAGCATAGCCAGAGGTTGATTTCAACATATGAATGATTGAGTTTTAAAAATTCATGTTCTATTTAACGAGTCATATATTATTAAAGACAACAGATATGATTAATGATCGCCCAAAATGGCGGAACCGTCTGCAAAAAATATTTGTAAACAATTAGTTTTAAAGTAGCTGTGATGTAGTGTTCATGGTTAAGCATGACCGTCTTAGAGGTAACTTGGTACTTTTATATAAATTTTTATATCACATAACCTTAAAAGGGTGAGAAAAAATTGATACAACTTATTCAGCTCCAACTTCATCATTCTTGTATTCCTCTTCCAACTCAGTGACAAACTAGACACATAGCGACTAATAGCGATAGATTTTTTTTTTTTTTTTTTTTTTTTTTTTTTCAAGGGGAGGGCGCTCGATTGGGTACCAGGAGAGTTGAACATCCAGCCCTACTTCACAAAAAGTATGAGAAGGTAGGCTGGAGATGAATGGATTATTATTATCAAAACAGTTTAGCGGCTCTCATAGGGCTGGCTCGAAGGATTAGGACAAGAGGTGGGACTAAATGACGAATGAAATAAAAAAAAATGCACAAAAGAAATAAATGAATGAAATAAAAAAAATGCACAAAAGCAGTTGCTTCTACACTGGAACACACGCACACAATAAATACATTTTCTTTTTTCCACCACAACAATTAAAAAAGAAAGTAATGATAAAAAAAACAGAAGTTAAGATTGTTAAAATTCGTATTTTTTTATTCATTAAATACCTAAAGGCAACTTTTATTTTTATTAATTATTTTTAAATTTTATCAAGCAAATTACAGCTTCTCAAGAATATTGAAATTGGAACTATTGAAAATGCTGTGAGTTGAGATTCGTGAAAAGCGGGAGTGGTGGAATTTCATATATAGTTTTTCACAATGAACGGTAAATAATATATGAAAGAATGATTATATTTTCTCCTAATACAAAAATTCATGTTTATAGGCCTCTATTTTCCATATTCCGTTCTATGATATATTCTACAAAAATATCTACAAAAAAAGGCTAACGATTGCTAAAATCTAGTACGTACTACTTTTAGAAGATACAAGTCAAATAACTGAAAAAATACTGATAAGCCAAATTAATTGTATGGTCTATGAACTATGCCATTATTTTGTCAACGACTATTAGAGTTGTCAACCGTCCCTTATTTCAATTGCTGAAGTCCGCCAAAAGTCAAAACAAATATAACTTTAAAAACTAGAAGCTTGTGTAAAAGCATGGTTAAAGTATATTAAATTTGTGGATACATTTAAACCTTAATTTTAAAGATATAGCTACATTTCCAATTATTGTCCTCTGTTGAAATTTGTCAGCGTTGGCAACCCTAGCTATAATGCTCATTCGTTCGCACAAATTCAAAGCTAATGGGGTTTAAAAATCATCAGAAATAAACGTAGGTCTCTTAGGAGAACTACTAGACGTCCTCATCGAGTTACAGTTCGTAGCTACATTCCTCGTTTTGGCAGAACAAGGTCTGACTTCACTTATGACATTGATAACATGGCCGCCCATTCTCGGCCAGAAGTCAATTCTCCAGGCGTCCGGCCGCCTCTCAAACCATGTATGCGTCAAAATTGCGCATTCGATGATTTTCTCTGTTTCTGTTCTCCCAAATGGATGCAGATCAGGCGTCAGGAAGAGCGGAAGTTGACCGTTGTGAAATGTTCGTGGTGTTTGTCACTCGTCGGTTAATGCGAAGCGATATCCAGTTCCTTGTCAGGGGACGAACTCGAATTCACGTTCGTCCATCGTGCCATGTCTTTTAATGGGCTTGTTGTGCACCTGGACTCTAAACTGGAACATTTACTTCCAGGATCCCTGCTACTCTTGTTTTTGACTACCACCGAATTTTCTTTTTTTTTAGACTTACGCTCAGCATTTATTCTGGCTCCAAAAAATCTTCCTCTCTATTTTCTTGGACACAAGATGGGGCTTATGTTCAGTTGCCTGGTTTCTATAAAGAGAAATGACAAAATAAAAATGATTAATAGTACATTCATATATATATATATGTATATATATATATATATAGATATATATATATATATATATATATATATATATATATATATTAATTTTCAGTTTGTCATATAAGTATATACATGTATATGTATGTGTGTGTATATATATATATATATATATATATATATTTATTTATATATATATATATATATATATATATATATATATATATATATATATATATATGAATTAATTATACATAACCGTGATTCATA
>NC_061110.1:31661247-31666247 GCF_015104395.2 Macrobrachium nipponense | reverse complement strand
AAGAAGTCCGGCTCAGGCGGACGACCTTACAACCATAAAACAATCCATAAAAAACTCACCTACCCATTTCCTACAGGGTAGGATGAGTGCTACTTCCAGCCCCCAACAAAGTGTCTGCTGCGACGTATGGTCCAAGCGCATAGCAGTTCTCGTATGTCGTCTTCACATCCCGCAGGTAGTGTGAAGCGAACACCGAGTTGCTGCGCCAAAAGGTGGCACTCAGAATGTCGTTGAGTGCCATGTTCTTTTGGAAAGCTACCGAGGTAGATATAGCTCTCACTTCATGGGCATTCACTTTCAACAGCTTAACATCACTGTCTTCGCAAGATGAATGCGCCTGTCTAATGGTGTCTCTCAAGAAGAATGCCAGAGCATTCTTCGACATCGGCAAGTCTGGTCTTGACCGAACACCATAAGTTGCCTCGAAGGACCTCGACATTCCTTCGTTCTTTGTAAATAAAATCTTGAGACCCTGACAGGGCACAGGACTCTCTCTGGTTCGTGTCCAATGATTTCCGCCATACCCTTGATCTCAAAACTTTTGGGCCAAGGATTAGACGGATTTTCATTTTCGCTAGAAACGTAGGACTTAATGCGCAAAACAGCATTATGTCCCCTAAAAAAAAACCAATATGCTTGCTAAAGCTTGAATTTCACTAACTCTCTTCGCCTCTCGCCAGAGTCGTTAGGAAAATAGTTTTCTTAGAAGATCCCTTAAAGAGGCGTTCTGAAGGGGTTCAAACCGATTTGACATTAGGAATTTAAGTACTACATCCAAATTCCATGATGGTAACTTAGGTTGAGGAATCTTTATAGTCTCGAAAGACCTTAAAGATCGTGGATATCCTTATTATTTGCCAAATCAATTCCTCTATGTCTAAAGACTACAGATACATACTTCTGTAGCCTTTGATTGTTGAGACTGCAAGCTTTAGGTCGTTTCTCAAGTAGAGCAAAAAGTCCGCTATTTGGCACAGAGGTCGTGGTAGAGGAAATGCGTGTTCTTCTGCACCAGCTCCTAAACGAAGCCCACTTCGATTGATAGACTCCAAGCGTGGAAGCTCTTTCGCTTTGGCGATTGCTTTTGCAACCGGTCTAGAAAAAACCCCTCGCTCTGACCAACTTTTTTGATAGTCTGAATGCAGTCAGACTCAGAGCGGGGAGGTTTCCGTGGTATCTCTCGAAGTGGGGCTGTTTGAGTAGATCTGTCCTCATGGGCAATGTCCTCGGGAAGTCCACTACATAGGTCATGACCTCTGTGAACCACTCCTTGCTGGCAGTAAGGAGCGATTAACGTCAATCTCGTCCCTTGTGACATTGCAAAACTTTTTCATCACTTCTCCCAGAATCTTGAACGGGGAAATGCGTGAAAGATCCATCCCCGTCCAGTCCCAAAGAAGTGCATCTATTGCTACTGCTCCCGGGTCGAGCACGGGGGGAGGCAATACAACGGAAGCCTCTTTGTCGCTGCTGTCGCAAAGAACGTCCACTAGAGGACGACCCCCATAACTTCCACAGCTCTCGACACACATCCTGATGCAGAGTCCACTCGGTCGGCAGCAGTTGACCCTGCCGACTGAGGAGATCTGCCCGGACGTTCTCACGCCTGCAACGAACCTCGTTAGAATCGTTACTTTCTGAGTTCTCGCCCATAACAAGATCTCTCTTGCTAGGTTGAACAATGATCGCGAGTGAGTCCCTCCTTGCTTTTTTTTATGTATGACAGAGCTGTGGTATTGTCTGAATTTATCTGCACTATCTGTTTGAGACTTTTTCTTTGAAAAACTGGAGTGCCAAGTATATGGCCGCCAGTTCTTTGAGATTTATGTGCCAGAACACCTGTTCCCCTCTCCAGGTGCCTGACACTTCCTCCCTCCTAGTGTAGCTCCCCACCCGGTGGTGGACGCGTCGGAGAACAACACTAGGTCGGGGCTCTGAAGTTTGAGGGAAGTTCCTTCCGAAAGCTTCACAGGATCGAGCCACCACTTTAGGTGGATCCTTACCTCCTTTGGGATCCTCAAAATTGTCTCCAAATTTTCTTTGTCCTCCCAATTCTCCTTCAGGAAAAAAACTGGAGAGGTCTGAGATGTAGTCTCCCCAAGGAAACAAACTTCTCCAGCGAGGAAATGGTGCCCAGCAGACTCATCCATTCCCTCACCGAGCATGATTCTTTCCTTAAGAAGACTGATATTTTTTCTAATCCTTGCTGTTGCCGTCCCTCCCTGGGACGGGAAAAAGCTCGAAAAGCCACTGAATCCATCTGAATCCCCAGATACACGATGGACTGTGTGGGGATCAGCTGCGACTTTTCGAAATTCACTAGAAGTCCCAGGGACTTTGCTAGAGTTAAGGTTGATTGAAGGTCCTTCAGACACCTTTCTTTCGACGATGCTCGAATGAGCCAGTCGTCTAGATAGAGAGATCCTTATGTTTGCAAGATGAAGCCGCTCGCCACATTCTTCATTAGAATTGTGAAAATCATTGGTGCCGTACTCAGACCGAAGCAAAGAGCTCTGAATTGGAAAACTCTTCCCTTCATGACAAAACGCAGATATTTCTTCGATCGGGGATGTATCGGGACGTGGAAATATGCGTCTTGCAGGTCCAGTGATACCATCCAGTCGTTTTGTCTTAAGGCCGCAAGCACTGACTGAGGTGTCTCCATCTTGAACGTCTGTTCTCTCTATAAAAAGGTTTAGACTGCTCACATCTAAAAAACTGGCCGCCAGCCTCCCGACTGTTTCGGCACCAGGAATAACCTGTTGTAGAAACCCGGGGACTGAATGTCCTCGACTTGTTCTATTGCTTTCTTCTCGAGCATTTGTTCTATCAGATCGTACAAGATCTGTTGTTTTTCTCCATGGTACGAGGGTGATAGATCTAGGTGTTGCGCACAATGGAGGAGGCTTCAGAAAGGTATTTTGTATCCTCGCTCGATGACGTTGAGCGACCAGCTGTCTGCCTCTATCTTCTTCCAAGCTTCTGCAAATAAATGAAGCCTGGCACCTACTGGCGATGAAGGACTTCCTCCTCATTTTTTTACCTCTGGACTTAGACTGAGCTCTGCCTCTAGAGAGTCCTCTTCCTCTAGGAGAAGGTCTAGAGGATGCTCCACCTCGAAAGGGCTTTATTTTCTTAGAAAACTGGGTTCGTGTTGAAGTCGAAGGAATCGCAGGACGTCTAGAAGATTGTGCTAAGAGATCCTGAGTAGCTTTTTCCTGTAGACTTCCAGCTACATCTTTAATCATAGCCTGGGGGAAGAGATGGTCAGAAAGAGGGGCGAAAAGCAATTCTGCCTTCTGTGTTGGAGACACTGCTTTGGTAGTAAATTTACAGTAGATAGCTCTCTTTTTCAGGAGCCCTGCACAAAAATGTGAAGCCAATTCCTCTGAACCATCTCTGACGGCCTTATCCATACAAGCGAGAACACTGGATAGCTCCCCCAAGCTAATTGAGTCTTGACTACGAGACTTAGTGTCAAGCAGCCCCAAACACCAGTCTAAGAAATTAAATACTTCAATTGTCCGAAAAAGACCTTTCAGATGGTGGTCTATCTCCGCCGGTGTCCATGTTATTTTAGCTGACGAAAGAAGAGACCTTCTTGGTGCGTCAACCAGACTGGAAAAGTCACCTTGAGCGATGCGGGAGCTCTTAACCGACATCCTCACCTGTATCATACCAGATCCCAGCCTTGCCGCAAAGTCTTGAAGGAGGCTGGGCAAAGGCAAAACTTTCCTTGAGCCCTTCTAGACTCCATCCAATCTTGCACCTTCTTAAAAGCTCTTCTTAGTTGAAAGAGACTTTGTCATTTTAACAAATCCCGGAGTCTTATTGTTTTTGACAACGAAAACTGAGAAGGAGGCGACCGAGGTGCTGCGGGTTGAAACTCTTCAAATCCAAAGAATCCGAAGCAATCGAACCAAAACTTGATAATCGGATGAATCTGCCACAGCTGGTTGATCCTCTTCCGTTTCTTCTGAAATATTACTTAATCCTTCCTCATCTATAGGAGTGACCAAGGGGACTCCCGAAGCTGGTGGTACAAGTCCTTTCACTCCGAGCTTTAATGAAGATCGTTGTTTGACGTGCATGGAGCATTCTGAATATTAATATCTAAAGATTCAGATAAAGCGGTACCAATTTCTTGCTCATTCTCTCGATGGGAGTCCCTTCGAAAAGCCGATTGCAGTTGAGGTTCCATACTAATACCTTGCTGTGATACCTGATGGATATGCAACAAAGCGTCCGTTTGAACGTCTCGCTTGGCATCCGTCCGAGCGTCAAGCTTGGCGTCCAGCCGAGCGTCACGCTTGGCGTCCAGCCGAGCGCCGCACGCTTTGGCGTCCAGGTGAGCGTCAACGCTCGTCGCTTAGCCGAGCGTCCCGCTTGTCGTCCAGGTGAGCGTCACGCTCGGCGTCCATCCGAGCGCCACGCCTGGCGTCCAGGTGAGCGTCAACGCTCGACGTCTGTCCGAGCGTACCGCTTGTCTAAACAGGTGTCCCTGTTGAACACTCCGCTCCTTCCAAGCCGAACTAGGAGCGTCGAGTTTCTCAGGACTGTATACGGCCTCGTCGTAATCATAGGATCGTCCGTTCTTGTATAAAGCGAGCCTCGAGAGTCTGGGCGAATCCTCGCAGGAAGTTTTTCATGCCCTTTCTCCAACTGCAGGTGAGACGTACGAAATCTAGAATGAGTACTCACAGGCGAAAGAGACGATCGGTCCACCCGTGCGGGAGACCTCTTAGATCTTTAATCGGTAATCTATCATCTTTTCTTGCTCGGACGAATTTTCGATTCTCTCTCAGCCAGCAAACGAAGCAAGTTGTTGTTGCATCGACTGATAACACTCTTTGTAGTAGAAGATTCTTTTTCAGGAGAAAAACTGATCCTATGAGAAGGCGAGGGGCGAGGGGAAGCCCACCTATCCCTTCTTACAGGACCCGTTCTAGTTCTCTTCTTTAGAACGACTAGGCCGCTCCAAGGATGTCCTCGTCAGATGA
>NC_061110.1:31646247-31656247 GCF_015104395.2 Macrobrachium nipponense | reverse complement strand
TCTCACAAACTTTAAATTGAGAGTTTGTCGGCGGGTTCCTTATGTGATAAGAATAGCTTCTGTCACTTCTTGTCTTCACTTGGAGTTGCAAGATCACATTGCAGAAGTTGATGCAACTTAGCTTCTTGCAACTACTTGCGACTCCAAGTGGAGACTCCAGAGGAAGTTGTTATAAACTTGTAGAATTCATAAATATTAAATAATCAGCTCATCCACATATTCTTTATGTTGTATTTTTTTCCCAACAACATTGTGCGGGAGAGATTATAAAAACTTATTCTATGCTGTCGTTACTTTTGTTCATGCTATGGATGTCCTTATGTGAAATTGTTTTCTAAGGAAGATATGATCTATGCTGCGTCTTTGTTAGTTTTTTATGTCCATCCTCAGATCGTAAAAACTACTGAGGCTGCAGGACTGCGAATTGGTGTGTTGATCATCCACCATCCAATCATCAAACATACCAGATTGCAGCTTCTAGCTTCAGTAATTTTTTTCAGACTTAAGGTGGAAATTAACCATAATCGTGCGTCTGGCAACGATATAAGCCATGCCACCACTGGGCCGTGGTTAAAGTTTCATCGGCCGCGGCTCATAAAGCATTATATCGAGTCCACCCGCTGGAATCGATTATACGATGTACAGAAAACAACCCCGGGTCACGCCGACCGATTTCGAAGATTTCTTGTTTACTGTTTTTTTTGACCCAAACTTAATACCATCTATTGTAGGGTTTCTGGTTTGTTTTGTATGACTGATTTTTTTGTTTTTTTTATAACCAGCCGAACTTTAAGTTTTTCTTAAAATTTCTATTTATTTGTTGGTTATTTTCCGATGAACATAATTAATGATTATTTTCAGACATAATAATTCAGTATTTTATAGATGGGCAATGGACCAAACATAGTGAAGGTGCAAGAAGTCTTCTCGCTATTATATTCACGTTTAGATGGAGGTAAAAGCAATAAGTCTCTCTTCCACAATATCAAAGAGCTGATGAAGATTCAGAGTGTTATTGTATTGCAATTACCCCAATGCCAACCCTATCAAAGGCTATATATACTATATATTATATATATATATATATATATATATATATATATATATATATATATATATATATATATGTATGTATATACCACGCACAAACACACATACACACACACACGCACACACGCACACACACACACACACACACACACACACATATATATATATATATATTATATATATATAAATATATATATATATAATATATATATATATATATATATATATATATATATATATATCTGTGTGTGTGTCGTGTGTGTGTGCAATCTATAAATATAATCATTAACCCACAAATGTCGTTTATATTCAATTCATGGTACTTCGGGAATATTATCGAAGGGAATTAGGAATGATAAATGGATTGGTGCCGAAGTCTCTCGAACTTCGACACGGTACCCTCCAGCTGAATTTACTTTAGTTTGTTTCCTCTCTTCAGACTTGGGTGGAAAACCCTTCTTTCTAAAAAAAAAAAGAAGAAGAAGAAGAAGAAGAAAGAAGAAGAAGGAAGAAGAAGAAGAAGGAGGAGGAGGAGGAGGAGGAGGAGGAGGCGGAGGAGGAGGAGGAGGAGGAGGAGGAGGAGGAGGAGGAGGAGGAGGAAGGGAGGAAGGGTGAAGGAGCAAACAGGATCAAGAGGAATGGAATGTTTGTCGAGGACTCCCCACAGATCTTCTTTTCAAAAGAGGTCTTATGATTTCGTACGGACTCAGTTCATTGTTGTTGACAAAGAACAGATTGAAAAAATATTAGATTTCACGTTATGTGAAAAGGAGCGGGATTTCATTCCGCTCTTTCAAGAACTTACACAAGAGGGGAAATGTTGCTGAATGACAGACGAAGTCGCGAGAGAGGTTCGTTATATTTGACGCCAATGATTTCCAAAAGGATTAACTCTCCTCCTGCGTTATCAGATACTGACACTGAAACTGCAGTTGAAATGATTAGATATTAGGGAAGCCGGAGAGAGATGATGAACAAACAGACATAAAAACATTAAATGAACTACCGCGCGCCCAACATATCATGCATTTTCCCAGAAGGACTTTTCTCCTGACAAACATATCGCTTGTGAGTATCACTCATTCGGTTTATATCAATGTTTTATATGGTGAAGTTGCTAGCTTTACGCTCTGCGTCCCCCCTCATTATGGGACCACCTTGACGTGGTGAGGGGGCTCTCGAACCTCAGGAATCTCTTCCCAGGTTGGAACCCAAGAGTCCCATATGACATATATTATTTTGTTCGAGTTAACTTCTGTGGACTTTTCCATTTTTGCCAAAATTTTGAAAGCAAATAAATGAGAAAACATATCATGGCTTAACGTGGAGTTAAATCCAAACCTAAATAGTGAGAACTGTGGCAGATCCATCACCTACCCGGCAATGTTCGGACCTGGTTTTCAGGCGGAACTATTCTGTGGAGCTGGGCCACGGATTCCAAAGGGGCCTGGTTCTAGGAATAGAACTCTCGGCATTCTATCCAGTTTGCCCACAATGTGATTAGGATGGGGATTGTATTATCGTAATACTCTTAGTCCTAGCAAGAGGGTTCTGCTTACACTTGGGCCATACTAATCATGTTATGCCATCCCCTTTTGGGGTAGGGTAGGGATGCGGACATTTGGGAGTCCTTTCTCACTTGTGCCATTGGTAGGAGATTTAACTTCGCGAAGGGCCAATGATATCTTTTCAAGATTTTTTTTTTCTTTTTAAATCTCATCTCAAATTTATGAATACTGAATAAATGATTTGAGTACCCTTGGGCCCCATGATGGAGAAACTCCGGCACAGTTGATGACTATTGGCACGTCACTACCGAATTTCTTGGTACTGCCACAAGTAGTGAAAGTACTATAAATGATACAAAGGAACACCCTGTTCCAAGTAAAGCAGCAGAGCCAGAAAACCAAATAGCGTGCATAAATAAAAAAGAAACAAACAAAAATAAATTGGTAAACTCCAATATCGTAGCAGTGGAACCATATATGATGAACAATAATTCTAAATTAGAGACAAATAATCCTCCCAACAATACAGAAAAATATAAAAATCATACTAGACAAGCAACATACATAAAACAAAGGACCAAAAAGAAAACAAATTTACCGACTTAATCCCACATTGGTACATTTTGATGACCTCTTTGGACCAGATAACTGGTCAAGATTTCTAGCCCTCAAAGCTTACTACAAAATCTCAGCAGCGATACTAGAAAACAAATTACTCAACATATATCCAACACAAGACATGGAATGCAGAAACATCAAGGACAATGAATGGCTTATACAAGTAACCAATAAAAAGCAGGCCACTGCCTTTTTAAGTATAACAAATAAATGATATAAAAGTAACAATTACAAGCCACGAAACATTGAATTATGTACAGGGTATAGTCATCTTACCCAATAGCGAGCAGGAGATTCCTTCAAAACAACTACTGCTAGACTCCTTAAAATTGATATATAACAATATCCACGATTTAGAAATATACTCAATTTCAAGTAGGAAAGACAAAAATAAAAATATCAACATTGCCAAAATAAAATTTACAGGCCAAGACCTACCATTTAAAATAAAAATTCTTGGAGAAAATAGAGAAGTTCGTCCTTTTGTTCCAAAACCACTACAATGTACACAGTGCTCAAGGTATGGACACATACAAAAAATGTCGTAATAAGGCAATATGTGCAGTCTGCGCATCAGATAACCATACCACTAACTGGAACTGTAATCAACCAAAATATATTAATTGTGGAGTAACCCATCACGCGAAATCTAAAGAATGCTCATTTTACCAATATAACACAGAACTTCAGTTGTTAATAAATAGGACAGGAATGTCAGTCATGGAAGCCAGACTTGAGCTAAAAGTAAGAGGAGTTAATAATCCATCCAAAACCCGCCCCCCCCCCCGCCCCCCCCCCCCCCCCCCCTTTCAAATGTGACTAAAATTCAAGACATCAAGCAGCACAATAACAAACAAGATGATATAAACATAGAAACTAAATTTCATATCAATAATACTGAAACCCAAAATAAAAGTGATATTACAACAACCAATACCACCACTAACATAGATGATTCAGTTATCCATGGAAAAAAACTTCCAATGGAAGAGGAGTTAAATGATAATAATAATCGAACTGACAAAAAAAAAAAAGAATACTAGAACGAACCCCACCTAAGGGAAAAAAAGTAAATATTGAAAATTACAATCAATCCAAAGAAACTCCAACTACACCAGGAGAACATTTTAAAAAAGATATCATACTAACCTCATCACAAGTGGAAATATACAAATTACCCTCAATCTCAATCAAACAGCCAACATCTGGACAGTAAAGAAACAATTAATCACTCTTTACAATTCCCATCAAATATTACTAATGAAAATCATACCATTAAACCAAACCAAAATATAACTATCACCCCCCAACCATCCACAAGACCCAAATATTCCATTAACAACAACAAAACAAATAACACATCAAACCAACAGTCCTTATCACTACAGAAAAGGACCAATAGAATTACAAAAATAGAAATTTCTAAAGCTAGACCAAATACTTCTGAACCAATAATTAACATTACCAAACATGCATCGTCTTGTGGTTGTGATGAATGCTTTGTAAGTACATATAACCAGCTAACTAACAAGACAGAGAACACAGTACGAAATTGCATAGACAATTTTACTAAATTAAGGAAGTGCCCTTTAACACACAAACATGAGAACGAATTATGTTCTGAATCCTTAAAATACAAAAAGGAAATTATAAAATAAAAAATAGACTTATTAATATTCAATTATGAAAAACAAACAACTGTAGAATCTAATAACAAACATACAAATACAACGATTAAAAAACCGCATATAAATTCAAATGCATATAAACTACGAGGCAAAGTGAAATCAGCAATCAATTTACAGAATTTAACACCAATTCCTCCCAATAATGGAATATAAAATCATTCAATGGAATATAAATGGTCTCTTAACCCGACTACGTCTGGGTGAATTACAAAGAATCATACGAGACCACAACCCAATACTACATGTGAATCCTTCTCAAACTTCATAATAAATGCTGCAGATAAAAGTATTCCAAAAACCAAATCACATTCCACAAAATCCCCTGTCCCACGGTGGAACCCAACCTTAACAACTTTAAGTAAAATAAAACATATATTGGGTCGCAATCTTAACAGACTCAAAACTCGCCTTAAATCACTCAACAAAATGCCCTATAATATAAACATATTAAAAAAAATAGTTATAACAAACATAACAATTAACCACATTAAACCATTATATAACAAATATACCGCCACATTTAGAAAAACGGTAATAGCTGAAAAAATCGCATCATGGAAGGAATATGTCTCAAACATATCTTCAAACACATCCGCAAGGGATATCTGGCAAAAGATAAGGAAAATCATTGGAAAACATATAAGACCTCCAAGAAGTGCAATACATTTAAATGGAAAAATATACCATGATACTTATGATATATCAAATATAATTGGAAAGCATTTTGAAAACATCAGTGCTTACTCCAGCCTAGATATAAATTTTCAAAATATCAGAAAACAAAAAGAAAATATAATACTCAATTTTGAAACTCTTGAAGACCTGGAATATAATCATATTTTTAACATGGATGAACTAGATAATGCCATCAACTCATGTCATCCCTCCGCACCAGGATATGATAAAATATCATTTGAAATGATAGAAAAATTAGCTCCTATAGCTAAATCATATTTATTAAAATTTTATAATAGTATCTAGCTAAAACGTGTCTTTCCTGACAAATGGAAACATGCCATAATAATTCCAATAAATAAACCAGGAAAGGATGCAAGTAATCCATCCAATTATAGATCGGTATCCCTAACAAGTTGCCTATGCAAAATCTTAGAAAAAATGGTTGATGCACGATTAACGTATGTAATAACCAAAGAATCCATTTTACCACCAGCACAGTCTGGTTCAATAGCTGGCAGATCAACCCTAGATCCCTTAACACATTTAGAGGATCATATCAAAAAAGGCTTTGAAAAAAAAAATAACAGTAGCTATATTTTTTGATATAGAAAAAGCATACGATACAACATGGAAACATAACATCATGCAAAAACTCCACTCCAAGGGACTAAGAGGCCACTTACCAGTATTTATTAAGAATTTTTTTTAACAAACAGAACTTTTCAAGTAAGAGTAGGAAATTCCTACTCAGTAACCTATAAACTGGGAGAAGGAATCCCTCAAGGTAGTATCTTGAGCTTACATTGTTTGCTTTAGCAATCAATGACATTGCTATAAATTTACCAAGTGGTGTAAAAAACAGTTTATATGTTGATGACTTTGTTATTTACTATAAGAGTAGTAATTTGAGACATGCTCAGAGAGTTCTCAGTACTGTCATTTCAAATATATGTAGTTGGACAAATTCAGTTGGATTTAAATTTTCAACTGATAAAACAAAAGCAATCATCTTCTACAAAGACAAAAGATGGCTGAAGAACCAAACAATCAAACTTCACCTTTATAGCACTGAAATACAATTTTGTACAAAAATCAAATATCTAGGAGTGATATTTGATCAACATTTAAAATGGAAAGAGCACATGAAATACATTAAAGCCAAGGGCATCAAACCCCTTGCCATATTACAAAGTGATCACACACTCTCGATGCAGAGCACCATGAAGGCGTGCGATTGTGCACAGGAGCATTCCGATCGTCCCCAATAAGCTCGCTTCTGGTAGAGGCAGGTGTGTTGCCCTTGAAACATCACCGTAATTTGATAACAATACGAAGAGGTCTTTCCCTGCAAGTGGGATCGTCTCCTGCAGCTGACAGCAGTTAATAGTACTAGCTCTTTCCCAAAAAGAGCTACATACATAATGAACTTGCATAACATGGATCCAATTTTTCACCCACCGTGGATTTTATTTTAAATCGTGGATTTTATTTTAAATCGAATAAAGATATGTACTATGGCGCACAATAATTCGTTCCCTCCGCTGATCCAGAGTGAACAAGAATCCGCGACTATGAAACCCCGAAGCAGTTGAACAAGTAACTAATTAAGCACCCAAGACCCAACAGATGTCGCACCGTCAGGCCAAGTAAAGGAGTGGGAAGCAGGTATTTTTCTTGAACAAAAAGTAAAGTCTCCATAATCTAATATCGTTATTAAGGTAGTGGGCGTGATGTTTCGATACTGGGTTTGCGTGTAAAATGTGCAGTTAAGGAAATATGCGAAATGAATAAGATAAAAGTGCTTAGGAAGTCAGTATTCATGATTATTTTTAATATTTCTTATAGATATCGTATCTTATCAACAGACACGACTGTCCACAAGATCGATACAAAGCTTTCACCAATAGTGTTACGGTGGTGTTCTGTAATCTGCAAGCCACCTCATATATATATATATATATATAAATATATATATATATATATATATATATATATATATATATATATATATATATATATATATATATATATATACATCATATGAGATGTTTGCAGGTTCCAGAACACCACCGTTAACACTGTTGGTGAAAGCTTTGTATCGATCTTTGTGGATAGTCGTGTCTGTTGATAAGATACGATAATCTATAGGAAATACTAATTCTGAATACTGACTTCCTACGCACTCTTATTCTCATATATTTCGCATATTCTTTAGCAGCACATTTTGACAATCAATCCCAGTATCTATAGCAGCAAATTAGCAAAATTTTCAGTTCACTTGCAAATTACTGCTATACCGTATGTGATTTCTTGAAATACTAACAACATCATGAAATATTAAGATGTTTTCACCAATGTAACAAGTCTGTATTTAGTAGAAAGATAGAAAGACAGAAGCAGAAAAATATTAATAATAGGACAGAGATAAAGACAAAAAAATTTATGAGAGTGAGAGAGAGAGAGAGAGAGAGGAGGAGTGAGAGAGAGAGAGAGAGAGTAGAAGAGAGAGAGAGAGAGACTTTCAAGTTCTTTTCCGGTTTAATATCATGGTGAACAAGCCTCATCTTATTAGTTTCGTTTTATCACCAGGGCAATCGCAAAATATCTTTCTTAATGATATCTTCTTCATTTCTTTTAACGATGCATTGTAATATATATATATATATATATATATATATATAATATATATATAGTATATATAATATATAGTTTGTGTTTGCTACCTCAATAACGTAAGTCGTAAGTGAACTGAAAATTTTGCTAATTTGCTGATATAGATGTTAGTTTTTTTTATAAGGGGTGTCTTGCAGATTACAGAGCAATACCAATAACACTGTTGGTGAAAGGTTTGTATCGATCTTGTGAACAGCCGTGTCTGTTGATAAGATACGATAATATATTGGAAATATTTAAAAATAAACATGATTACTGACTTCCTAAGTATCTTTATCTTATATTTTAACATGTTCCCTTAACTGCACATTTTACACTCAGCCCAAAAAACTTCACGCTTACCACCTTAATAACGATATTAGATTATGGAGACTACTCTTTGTTCAAGAAAAATGCCTGGTTCCCACTCCTCCTTCCTTGACCTGAGGGTGCGACATCTGTTGGGTGCTTAATTAGTTACTTGTTCAACTGCTTCTGGGTTTCATAGTCGCGGATTCGTGTTTCTCCATCATGGGGCCCAGGGGTACTCAAATCATTTATTCAGTATTCATAAATTTGAGATGAGATTTAAAAAAAAAAAAAAATCTTGAAAAGATATCATTGGCCCTTCGCGAAGTTAAATCTCCTGCCAATGGCACAAGTGAGAAAGGACTCCCAAATGTCCGCATCCCTACCCTACCCCAAAAGGGGATGGCATAACATGATTAGTATGGCCCAAGTGTAAGCAGAACCCTCTTGCTAGGACTAAGAGTATTACGATAATACAATCCCCATCCTAATCACATTGTGGGCAAACTGGATAGAATGCCGAGAGTTCTATTCCTAGAACCAGGCCCCTTTGGAATCCGTGGTCCAGCTCCACAGAATAGTTCCGCCTGAAAACCAGGTCCGAACATTGCCGGGTAGGTGATGGATCTGCCACAGTTCTCACTATTTAGGTTTGGATTTAACTCCACGTTAAGCCATGATATGTTTTCTCATTTATTTGCTTTCAAAAATTTTGGGCAAAAAATGGAAAAGTCCACAAGAATTACTCGAAATATATAATGTCATATGGGACTCTTGGGTTCGAACCTGGGAAGAGATTCCTGAGGTTCGAGAGCCCCCTCACCACGTCAAGGTGGTCCCATAATGAGGGGGGACGCAGAGCGTAAAGCTAGCAACTTCACCATATAAAACATTGATATAAACCGAATGAGTGATACTCACAAGTCCTTCTGGGAAAATGCATGATATGTTGGGCGCGCGGTAGTTCATTTAATGTTTATGTCTGTTTGTCATCATCTCTCTCCGGCTTCCCTAATATCTAATCATTTCAACTGCAGTTTCAGTGTCAGTATCTGATAACGCAGGAGGAGAGTTAATCCTTTTGGAAATCATTGGCGTCAAAAATAACGAACCTCTCTCGCGACTTCGTCTGTCATTCAGCAACATTTCCCCTCTTGTGTAAGTTCTTGAAAGAGCGGAATGAAATCCCGCTCCTTTTCACATAACGTGAAATCTAATATTTTTCAATCTGTTCTTTGTCAACAAACAATGAACTGAGTCCGTACGAAATCATAAGACCTCTTTTGAAAAGAAGATCTGTGGGGAGTTCCTCGACAAACATTCCATCTTGATCCTGTTTGCTCCTTCACCCTTCTCCTCCTCTCCTCCTCCTCCTCCTCCTCCTCCTCCTCCTCCTCCTCCTCCTTCTTCTTCTTCTTCTTCTTCTTCTTCTTCTTCTTCTTCTTTTTTTTTTTTAGAAAGAAGGGTTTCCACCCAAGTCTGAAGAGAGGAAACGAA
>NC_061110.1:31600751-31645747 GCF_015104395.2 Macrobrachium nipponense | reverse complement strand
CTTGTTAGGGATATCGGTCTATAATTGGATGGATTACTTGCATCCTTTCCTGGTTTATTTATTGGAATTATTATGGCATGTTTCCATTTATCAGGAAAGACACGTTTAGCCAGATACTATTATAAAATTTTAATAAATATGATTTAGCTATAGGGAGCTAATTTTTCTATAATTTCAAATATTTATCATATCCTGGTGCGGAGGGATGACATGTGTTGATGGCATTATCTAGTTCATCCATGTTGAAAATATAATTATATTCCAGGTCTTCAAGAGTTTCAAAATTGAGTATTATATTTTCTTTTTGTTTTCTGTTATTTTGAAAATGTATATCTAGGCTGGAGTAAGCACTGATGTTTTCAAAATGCTTTCCAATTATATTTGATATTTCATAAGTATCATGGTATATTTTTCCTTTTAAATGTATTGCACTTCTTGGAGGTCTGATATGTTTTCCATTGATTTTCCTTATCTTTTGCCAGATATCTCTTGTGGATGTGTTTGAAGATATGTTTGAGACATATTCCTTCCACGATGCGATTTTTTCAGCTATTACCGTTTTTCTAAATTTGGCGGTATATTTGTTATATAGTGGTTTAATGTGGTTAATTGTTATGTTTGTTATAACTATTTTGTATATATGTTTATATTATAGGGCATTTTGTTGAGTGAATTAAGGCGAGTTTTGAGTCTGTTAAGATTGCGACCCAATATATGTTTTATTTTACTTAAGGTTGTTAAGGTAGGGTCCATCCACCATGGGACAGGGGATTTTGTGGAATGTGATATGGTTTTTGGAATACTTTTATCTGCAGCATTTATTATGAAGTTTGAGAAGGATTCACATGTAGTTTTGGGTTGTGGTCTCGTATGATTTCTTTGTAATTTACCCAGACGTAGTCGGGTTAAGAGACCATTTAAATCCATTGAATGATTTTATATTCCATTATTGGGAGGAATTGGCGTTAAATTCTGTAAATTGATTGCTGATTTCACTTTGCACCTCGTAGTTTATATGCATTTGAATTTATTTTGTGGTTTTTTTAATCGTTGTATTTGTATGTTGGTTATTAGATTCTGCAGTTGTTTGTTTTTCATAATTGAATATTAATAAGTCTTTTTTTTTTTTATATAATTTCCTTTTTGTATTTTAAGGATTCAGAACATAATTCGCTCTCATGTTGGTGTGTTAAAGGGCACTTCCTTAATTTAGTAAAATTGTCTATGCAATTTCGTACTGTGTCCTCTGTCTTATTAGTTAGCTGGTTATATTTACTTACAAAGCATTCATCACAACCACAAGACGATGCATGTTTGGTAATGTTAATTATTGGTTCAGAAGTATTTGGTTAGCTTTAGAAATTTCTGGTTTTGTAATTCTATTAGTCCTTTTCTGTAGTGATAATGACTGTTGGTTTGAGGGGTTATTTGTTTTGTTGTTGTTAATGGAATATTTGGGTCTTGTGAATGTTGGGGGGTGATAGTTATAATTTGGTTTGGTTTAATGGTATGATTTTCATTAGTATTATTTGATGGGAATTGTAAAGAGTGATTAATTGTTTCTTTACTGTCCAGATGTTGGCTGTTTGACTGAGATTGAGGGTAATTGTGTATTTCCACTTGAGATGAGGTTAGTATAATATATTTTTTTAAATGTTCTCCTGGTTGTGTTTTAGTTTCTTTGGATTGATTGTAATTTTTCAATATTTACTTTTTTTTCCCTTAGGTGGGGTTCGTTCCAGTATTCTTTTCTTTTTGTCAGATCGATTATTATTATCATTTAACTCCTCTTCCATTGGAAGTTTTTTTCCATGGATAACTGAATCATCTATGTTAGTGGAGGTATTGGTTGTTGTAATATCACTTTTATTATGGGTTTCAGTATTATTGGTATGAAATTTAGCTTCTATGTTTATATCATCTTGTTTGTTATTGTGCTGCTTGATGTCTTGATTTTTAGTTACATTTGAAAAGGTGGGGGTTTTGGATGGATTATTAACTCCTCCTACTTTAGCTCAAGTCTGGCTTCCATGGCTGACATTCCTGTCCTATTTATTAACATCTGAAGTTCTGCGTTATATTGGTAAAACAAGCATTCTTTAGATTTCGCGTGATGGGCTACTCCACAATTAATACATTTTGGTTGATTACAGTTCCAATTAGTGGTATGGTTATCTGATGCGCAGACTGGACATATTGCCTTATTACGACATTTTTTGTATGTGTGTCCATACCTTGAGCACTGTGTACATTGTAGTGGTTTTGGAACAAGGACGAACTTCTCTATTTTGTCCAAGAATGTTTATTTTAAATGGTAGGTCTTGGCCCTGTAAATTTTATTTTGGCAATGTTGATATTTTTATTTTTGTCTTTCCTACTTGAAATTGAGTATATTTCTAAATCGTGTATATTGTTATATCTCAATTTTAAGGAGTCTAGCAGTAGTTGTTTTGAAGGAATCTCCTGCTCGCTATTGGGTAAGATGACTATACCCTGTACATAATTCAATGTTTCGTGGCTTGTAATTGTTACTTTTATATCATTTATTTCTGTTATACTTAAAAAGGCAGTGGACTGCGTTTTATTGGTTACATTGGATAAGCCATTCATTGTCCTTGACGTACCTACATTCCATGTCTTGTGTTGGATATATGTTGAGTAATTTGTTTTCTGGTATCGCTGCTAAGATTTTGTAGTCAGCTTTGAGGACTAGAAATCTTGACCAGTTACCTGGTCCAAAGAGGTCATCAAAACTGTACCAATGTGGGATAAAATCGGTCCTTTGTTTTATGTATGTTGCTTGTCTAGTATGATTTTTATATTTTTTCTGTATTGTTATGAGGATTATTTGTCTCTAATTCAGAATTATTGTTCATTATATATGGTTCCACTGCCTCGATATTGGAGTTTACCAATTTATTTTTGTTTGTTTCTTTTTTATTTATGCACCCTATTTGTTTTCTGGCTCTGCTGCTTTACTTGGAACAGGGTGTTTCCTTTGTATCATTTATAGTACTTTCACTACTTGTGGCAGTACCAAGGAAGATTCGGGAGTGACGTGCCAATAGTCATCAACTGTGCCGGAGTTTCTCCATCATGGGGCCCAGGGGTACTCAAATCATTTATTTCAGTATTCATAAATTTGAGATGAGATTTAAAAAGAAAAAAAAATCTTGAAAAGATATCATTGGCCCTTCGCGAAGTTAAATCTCCTGCCAATGGCACAAGTGAGAAAGGACTCCCAAATGTCCGCATCCCTACCCTACCCCATAGGGGATGGCATAACATGATTAGATTGCCCAAGTGTAAGCAGAAACCCGCTTGCTAGGACTAAGAGTATTACGATAATACAAATCCCCATCTAATCACATTCTGGGCAAACTGGATAGAATGCCGAGAGTTTCTATTCCTAGAACCAGGCCCCTCCTGAATCCGTGGTCCAGCTCCACAGAATAGTTCCGCCCTGAAAACCAGGTCCGAACATTGTCAGGTAGATGATGGATCTACCACAGTTCTCACTATTTAGCTTCGGATTTAACTCCACGTTAAGCCATGATATGTTTTCTTATTTATTTGCTTTCAAAATTTTGGTAAAAACGGAAAAGTCCACAGAAGTTAACTCGAAAATATATAATGTCATATGGGACTCTTGGGTTCGAACCTGTGAAGAGATTCCTGAGGTTCGAGAGCCCCCTCACCACGTCAAGGTGGTCCCATAATGAGGGGGGACGCAGAGCGTAAAGCTAGCAACTTCACCATATAAAACATTGATATAAACCGAATGAGTGATACTCACAAGCGATATGTTTGTCAGGAGAAAAGTGCTTCTGGGAAAATGCATGACCTTGTTGGGTACGCGGTAGTTTATTTAATGTTTTTATGTCTGTTTGTTCATCATCTCTTTCCGGCTTCCCTAATATCTAATCATTTTAACTGCAGTTTCAGTGTCAGTATCTGATAACGCAGGAGGAGAGTTAATCCTTTTGGAAATCATTGGCGTCAAATATAACGAACCTCTCTCGCGACTTCGTCTCTCATTCAGCAACATTTCCCCTCTTGTGTAAGTTCTTGAAAGAGCGGAATGAAATCCCGCTCCTTTTCACATAACGTGAAATCTAATATTTTTCAATCTGTTCTTTGTCAACAAACAATGAACTGAGTCCGTACGAAATCATAAGACCTCTTTTGAAAAGAAGATCTGTGGGGAGTTCCTCGACAAACATTCCATCTTGATCCTGTTTGCTCCTTCACCCTCCTCCTCCTCCTCCTCCTCCTCCTTCTTCTTCTTCTTCTTCTTCTTCTTCTTCTTCTTCTTTTTTAGAAGGAAGGGTTTCCACCCAAGTCTGAAGAGAGGAAACAAACTAAAGTTCAGCTGGAGGGTACCGTGTCGAGTGTTCGAGAGACTTCGGCACCAATCCATTCATCATTCCTAATTCCCCTTCGATAATATTCCCGAAGTACCATGAATTGAATATAAACGACCTTTGAAGGTTAATGATTATATTTATAGATTGCATACACACACACACACACACACACACACACACACACACACACACACATATATATATATATATATATATATATATATATATATATATATATATATATATATATATATGTAATATACCACGAACAAAACACACACACACACACTCACTCACACACACACACACATATATATATATATATATTATATAGATATATATATATATTTATATAATAGTATATATAGCCTTTGATAGGGTTGGTTGGCATTGGTGTAAATGCAAAACAATAACACTCTGAATCTTCATCAGCTCTTTGATATTGTGGGAGAGAGACTTATGCTTTTACCTCCATCTAAACGTGAATATAATAACGAGAACACTTCTTGCACCTTCACTATGCTCGGTCCATTGCCAATCTATAAGTACTGAATTATTATGTTCATCGGAAAATAACCAACAAATAAATAGAAATTTTAAGAAAAACTTAAAGTCCGGCTGGTTATAAAAAAATCAATCATACAAAACAAACCAGAAAACCCTACAATAGATGGTATTAAGTTTGGGTAAAAAAAACAGTAAACAAGAAATCTTCGGCGCGACCGGGTTGTCTGTACATCGTATAATCAATTCCAGCGGTTGGACTCGATATAATGCTTTATGAGCCGCGGCCGATGAAACTTTAACCACGGCCCGGTGGTGGCATGGCTTATATCGTTGCCACCTCAAGTCTGATAAAAATTACTGAAGCTAGAGAGCTGCAATCTGGTATGTTTGATGATTGGATGGTGGATGATCAACACACCAATTCGCAGTCCTGCAGCCTCAGTAGTTTTCACGATCTGAGGACGGACATAAAAAACTAACAAAGACGCAGCATAGATCATATCTTCTTTTGAAAACAATTTCACATAAGGACATCCATAGCATGAACAAAAGTAACAACATAGAATAATTTTTTATAATCTCTCCCGCACAATGTTGTTGGGAAAAAAATACAAAATAAGAATATGTGGATGAGCTGATTATTTAATATTTATGAATTCTACAAGTTTATAACAACTTCCTCTGGAGTCTCCACTTGGAGTCGCAAGTAGTTGCAAGAAGCTAAGTTGCATCAACTTCTGCAATGTGATCTTGCAACTCCAAGTGAAGACAAGAAGTGACAGAAGCTATTCTTATCACATAAGGAACCCGCCGACAAACTCTCAATTTAAAGTTTGTGAGAAACTTCTCAAAGTTTTCAACATTAATTGTATTTCGCCTAGATGTATTTGATTTCATGTATATTTCAATTTTACTATGAAGGTTAAGGTTTTTGACCAGCGTTATGTGTGTGCATTTATGTGCATAGTATGTACAAATATGTTTCCTACGTATTTGTTTTAAATCTATAATTACCAACTCACTCAAATATTAACCGTCATCATTGCATCAGATGTACTTGGCTAGTCATGTAATTGACTGATTTTGTTCTACTGAATATTATTTTAAGATATATAATTGGAGGTATATATGCTTTATTAGAGCATGAATATTTCACGTAACTGGATAATAAATGATATTCGAAAACTCTTAAATTAGCAGGTTTAGGTCGCCTTCAAGAAATACATATTATCAGCTGCAAATGTAAATTTCCAATAAAAAAGAAAAAAAAATTGTTCGACCTCGTGAAAGGAACTTATTTGAAAGAAGGAGTAATAAAATAAGACTTGAAAATTCATCATCGAATTCATTTGTAGATTTTGCCAGATTACTCGAAATTGAAGAAAAGCAGACTTCCACATGTGACCGTAGAATTTATGTACAGTAAAAGAATAGCAAAGATCCAAAAATTTGGTCAAGCTATGATGGCTAATCGGCTAAGGGCACAAAACACTTGTGTAAACTCCATTTCCAAAATACAACTGACCCAAGATGTGTTATTACCGTGATAATAACAAATATTTGGTGACCGCGTTCTCCTAAATAGCATTTTATAACTTTTAGCAAAAAAAAAAAAATTAAGCAATCGAAGTAAAAAACACATTCCTTTAGTTACGAAACTAGGTCTATTCTTTTGGCACCTCCATATTCCAAGGAGTTGAAAACTCGAAATGTTATGAAGGTCCTCAGAAGTTTTTCCAGTCATCAAAGAAATAATCTTGGTTATTTTGCACAAGTGTCAGAAGCTATTATTAGACAAATTTAAGATCATTCGAATGTATAAACCTGGCAACCTTTTTCTAAACATTAACCCCACACTCGCCAAAAAATAGGATTTTTTTCAAACGGTCACCTCAACCTCTCTTTCGACGGCAATAACTTGATAGAAAATATATTACTGGACTGACTAAACCTTTATATTCTAAACCAGTGGTTCTTAGCCTGGGGGCCGGGCCCCCTAGTGGGGTGTCAGCAATTTCCAGTGGAGCGGAGCCCCAGGGAAAAATGAAAACAAGAATGAGAACTAATATTCACAAGTTTATGAAGAAATGCAGAAGTATCTCCTCATAACGTTACTTTCCTGGAGTCTACTACTCTGGTTAAATCTGGGAGGGAATCTTACTCATAGATCAAAGGGGGCCGTGAAAGAAAGGACCAATCTAAGAGGGGACGTGGTAATAAAAAGGTTAAGAACCACTGAACATTTTAGGTTACAGGAGACTTCCTTCTGGATAATCCCTTCCATTCACATTCCCGAAGGCCTACGTAAACGAGCGTGTATGTCTTGATGAGGTCGAAATCTGGACTGATTAGTCATTCATATATTTTTCAGTTTTTTGTAGCGCTGCAATGATGAAGTCCGTGTTCCCAAAAAGACATGTTGTGCCATTCTGTAACGTACAAAGAATGTTCCCGTTCTCTCAGACTAGTAACCAAGTAGTTGAAAGCCGTGATGAATCAGGATATGCAAGCAGCTCATAACAGTTTTAAGATGTCACCACTGACGTCATCTAGCATTACAACAACGATCAAATGATAGAGTTTGAAATTAAAACAAATCTGCTTGATGTATTGTAAATAGCTAATAATCAATCATGTTTTATTCATATCTACAGTTGGATACTAAAATTAAACACTTATTGTGCAAAGCAAAGCTATATAGAACTTTATTAAAGATAAAAAAAATGTCATAGAAGCATTTTCTTGAACTCCGACATATGATTAATCGATATTAATTTCATTTCCACCCTATGATCAATTCTAAAAATTCACGAAATGGATAACATGCAACATCACATAACTTAGCGTAACAGAATTATCGTACTATCATCGGAAGTTTGCCCTACCTTTATTTAATCACTTTGCCTTTCCCTTCATTTCTTTTAGGCCCTTCTCTCCCCTTCTCCAATTTTCTTAAACTTCATCTTCATCCTCTGCTCTTCCATCTCCTCGTTTATTTGCCAGCTTTTCGGATCTTCTTACCTCAGACCTGCAGAAAATCATCCGTGATCATAATTTTCGAGCTGTTATGAGACGGGGGAAACTTTGGATAACTAAGGCCTGGGGTGAAGCCAAAGCCGTTTTTCATACAAACGCGGTCTGCATACCTCTCTCTCTCTCTCTCTCTCTCTCTCTCTCTCTCTCTCTCTCTCTCTCTCTCTCTCTCTCTCTATATATATATATATATATATATATATATGTGTGTGTGTGTGTGTGTGTGTGTGTGTGTGTGTGTGTGTGTTTGTGTGTTTATGTACACACACACATACACACACACCTAATATATATATATATATATATATATATATATATATATATATATATATATATATATATATATATATATATATATACATTAAAGTATATTTATTATGTGTAGGTTGTGCATGTGTGTGCGTGTGTGTGTGATTGCGCGTAGAATGAAAGGACTTGTAATTTGATTGTAAGGAGAGTCGTGAGGAACAGAGACAATAGCTTATTCGCGGTGTTTAAAATGTCAACATATTAAAAGACGAAAATAAAACAGCGAAGACAAGGGCTCCAAAATTCCATGATCTGATGGCGGGCAAAGAATTAAACGCTGCACATGGCCCGCCTTCGAGTTAATTTTCAATGTAAATCATACCATTCTTTAAACGTAGAAGACATATTTGTCAAATATGTCAAGAATTAGTTGTTTCAATTTTTGTCGAACGGGTTAATCAATTCTGCGATGAATCAATCGCTTCCGCACAAATAGTCGATCGGAATTTTATGTAACACTAACATAAGATATAGAAAGAGCCTCGATTTTATACCCCTCAACGATTGACATTGTTTGGAAGCACCGGGAAGACTGCCCCTGGCTGCCGAAATGATTGACCCAATGCGCCCGCAGAGATGATCGCTCCAATGTACCTGGCGAAATGATCGACCCAATGTATTTGTCGAGAGGCCCCCAGATTTGCCAGACGAAATAATCGACCCAATATATTTGGCAAGATGATCGATCCCAATATATTTGCCGAGATAATCCCCCCAAATTGCTAGACAAATGGATCGACCCAGTGTGAATGGCGAGATGATCGCCCCAATGTGCCTGCCTCAATGATCGACCCAATGAGTCAGCAGAAATGATCGACCCAATGTGCTTGCTTCAATGATCGATCTAATACGTCCACAGAAATGGTCGACCCAATGTGCCTGCCTCAAAGATCGACCCAATGTGCCTGCTTCAATGATCGACCCAATCCGTCCGCAGAAACGATCGCCCCAATGTGCCTGCCTCAATGACCGACCAATTTTGTTCTTGTACAGAAAACGTCCTTTATTCAGTCATGACTATCGAATTCGGAGTAACTTTCTCCATCAGTAGGTATGACAAAAAAAAAATGGAAAACCAATGATCATAAATGACGGTTGGAATAATGTTATATAAAAGGTTATATAAAACGCCCGCATCAATCACAGATGCTACCAAGTTTCATTTTCACTTTTATCTGGTCTTTTCCCACAAATGGATACAGATAGGCTATCGCGAAGAGCGGAGTTGGCCGTTGTGAAATGTGAAATTTTTTAGTTGATTATAATTTCGTCCCCTCATGGGATCGAACCACCATCCATTGGACGGGACGAGATCAGGACGACAGTGACGAATCGCTAACGTCACTGTCGTCCTGATCTCGTCCCTGTCCGCTGGACGGTGGTTCGATCCCATGAGGGGACGAAATTATTATGAACTAAAAAATTCCCCTTCGGTTTACAAATATGAAAATATATCAATTACGAGGTAGAGCGAATTAGATATTAAAGGACACTTGTAGCTCGAATAATCTATGTGAATCACGGTTATGTGATAATTATTCATATATATATATATACATATATATATATATATATATATATATATATATATATATATATATATATATATATATATAGATATATATATTATATATATATATATATATATATACTTATATGACAAACTGAAAATTATTATATATATATATATATATATATATATATATATATATATATATATATATATTATATATATATATATATATATATATATATATATATATATATATATATAATATATATATATATATATATATATGTATATATATATATATATATATATATATATATATATATATATATATATATACATATATATTTATTTATATATATCATATATATATATATATATATATATATATATATTCTAATATATTATATATATATATGAATGTACTATTAATCATTTTTTATTTTGTCATTCTCTTCACAGAAACCAGGCAACTGAACATAAGCCCCAACTTGTGTCCAAGAAAATAGAGAGGAAGGTTTTTTGGAGACAGAATAAATGCTAAGCGTAAGTCTAAAACAAAAGAAAATTCGGTGGTAGTCGAAAACAAGAGTAGCGGGGATCCTGGAAGTAAATGTTCCAGTTTAGAGTCCAGGCGCACAACAAGCCCATTAAAAGACATGGCACGATGGACGAACGTGAATTCGAGTTCGTCCCCTGACAAGGAACTGGATATCGCTTCGCATTAACCGACGAGTGACAAACACCACCACGAACCTTTCGCAACGGTCAACTTCCGCTCTTCCTGACGCCTGATCTGCATCCATTTTGAAGAGAACCAGAAAGAGAAAATCATCGGGCTGCGCAATTTTGACGCATCCATGGTTTGAAAGGCGGCCGGACGCCTGGAGAATTGACTTCTGGCCGAGAATGGGCGGCCAAGTCATCTATGTCATAAGTGAAGTCAGGCCTTGTTCGGCCAAAACGAGGAATGTAGCTACGAACTGGAACTCGACCAGGACGTCTAGTAGTTCTCCTAAGAGCCCTCCGTTTATTTCTGATGATTTTTAAACCCATTAGCTTTGAATTTGTGGAAACGAATGAGTATTATAGCTAGGTTGCCAACGCTGACAAATTTCAATAGAGGACAATAATTGGAAATGTAGCTATATTTTTTAAATTAAGGTTTAAATGTATCCACAAATTTAATATACTTTAACCATGCCTTTACACAAGCTTCTAGCTTTTAAAGTTATATTTGTTCTGACTTTTGGCGGACTTCAGCAATTGAAATAAAGGACGGTTGGCAACCCTAATAGTCGTTGACAAAATAATTGCATAGTTTATAGACCTTACAATTAAGTTGGCTTATCAGTATTTTTTCTGTTATTCGACTTGTATCTTCTAAAAGTAGTACGTACTAGATTTTAGCAATCGTTAGCCATTTTTTGTAGATATTTCTGTAGTATATGTCATAGAACGGAATATGGAAAATAGAGGCCTATAGATATGAATTTTTGCATTAGGAGAAAATATAATCATTCTTTATATGTATTATTAGATATTGATACCGTTCATTGTGAAAAACTATATATGGAATTCCACCATTCACGTTTTTTACGAATCTCCACTCACAGCATTTTCAATAGTTCCAATTTTAATATTCTTGAGGAGCTGTAATTTGCGTGATAAAATATAAAATAATAATAAAAATAAAAATTGCCTTTAGGTATTAAATGAATAAAAAAATACCAATTTCAACAATCTTAACTTCTGTTTTTTTATCATTACTTTGTTTTTTAATTGTAGTGGTGGAAAAAAGAAAATGTATTTATTGTGTGCGTGTGTTCCAGTGTAGAAGCATCTGCTTTTGTGCATTTTTTCAATTTGATTTTCATTCGTCATTTTGTCCCAGCTCTTTTCTTATGGCCTAGACCTGGTACTCCGTTTCATTCTAATCCTTCGAGCCAGCCCTATGAGAGCCGTTAATCAGCTCAGTGGTCTGGTTAAACTGTTTTGATAATTATAATCCATTCATCTCCAGCCTACCTTCTCATATTTTCTTTTTTGTGAAGTGGGGCTGGATGTTCAACTCACCTGGTACCCAATCGAGTGCCCTCCCCTTAAAAAAGAAAAAAAAAAAAAAAAAAAAAACATATGCTGCAAATCCATCTCTGTTAGTCGCTATGTGTCTAGTTTGTCACTGAGTTGGAAGAGGAATAAAAGAATAATGAAGTTGGAGCTGAATAAGTTGTATCAGTTTTTTCTCACCCTTTTAAGGTTAAGTCATATAAAAATTTATATAAAAAGTACCAAGTTACCTCTAAGAACGGTCATGCTTAACCATAAACACTACATCGCAGCTACTTTAAAACTAATTGTTTACAAATATTTTTTGCAGACGGTTCCGCCATTTTGGGCGATCATTAATCATATCTGTTGTCTTTAATAATATATGACTCGTTAAATAGAACATGAATTTTTAAACTCATTCATTCATATGTTGAAATCACCTCTGGCTATGGCTCACTCTTTGAATCTTATAATCATGTAGTTTTCCAATCGTGTTTTAAATCCTTGCGAGTTTTCCCATATTTCTTTTATGTCTTATTGCAAGAGATGTCATAAATACATACATGTATTTCTCGAAGAGAATTCCTGTTTAATATATTCATCACCGTAATGTTCTCAAGTATGGCATCAACATGAACTGGGTTTTGAGATTCTGGACGGATCATGAATTAGGCTAAGAATGACAAAATAAGGAGGTGTACTACATTTTAAAGTAGGGTTCAAGGAGAACTTCAAAAAAAGTTTTTCCTTAATTTATGAAAAATCTTTTTCTACCAAACTGCACAACTGTTTGATATTTTTCGTAATTTTCCTGAACTTCCAAAGCTCAGCTTCGAGGAATTCAGGTACTTCATGTCAGCGTCCTTAATAGAGAGGCAGGAATACCATTACCCCGTTTCTAGGATAATACATTGTTTGAAAAATCTTCAAAACGCGCGAACCTTCGCTGAAGAAGCTATTCTTGAGGCCAAAGTAATCATGAGGTATCTCATATGCATCTGATGATCATCTTGTTCCATCATGGCTTCATTTTCCGTTTCAGGTTTCTGGTGTAATTCAGGACATGAATAATCCATAAACATTCGCGGACCTCTAGGATAGAATCTCTCATTGAAAAGTAGTTTCCAGCTGCATTTCTATCAGTGCTTTTCGATGGTTCCCTTTCCAGTTTTTAGTCGAACAATTTATAAGCACTCCTCCTATTATGCTTTTAAAATACATTTTCCTTCGCATAAGAGATATTATCATTATTATTATTGTTATTATTATTATTATTATTATTATTATTATTATTTGTGTGTGTGTGTGTGTGTGTGTGTGTGTGTGTGTGTGTGTGTGTGTGTGTGTGTGTGCTCTATCACAGTCCTCCAATTCGACTGGGTGGTATTTATTGTGTGGGGTTCCGGGTTGCATCCTGCCTCCTTAGGAGCCCATCACTTTTCTTACTATGTGTGCCGTTTCTAGGATCACACTCTTCTGCATGAGTCCTGGAGCTACTTCAGCCTCTAGTTTTTCTAGATTCCTTTTCAGGATCTTTGGGATCGTGCCTAGTGCTCCTATGATTATGGGTACGATTTCCACTGGCATATCCCATATCCTTCTTATTTCTATTTTCAGATCTTGATACTTATCCATTTTTTTCCCTCTCTTTCTCTTCAACTCTGGTGTCCCATGGTATTGCGACATCAATGAGTGATACTTTCTCTTGACTTTGTCAATCAACGTCACGTCTGGTCTATTTTGCACGTATCACCCTATCCGTTCTGATACCATAGTCCCCCAGAGGATCTTTGCGTGATCGTTTTCTATCACTCCCTCAGGTTGGTGCTCGTACCACTTATTACTGCAAGGTAGCTGATGTTTCTTGCACAGGCTCCAGTGGAGGGCTTTTGCCACTGAATCATGCCTCTTTTTGTACTGGTTCTGTGCAAGTGCCGGGCATTCGCTTGCTATGTGGTTTATGGTTTCATTTTTCGTATTGCACTTCACTACATGGGATGGGAGATGATTTATTTCCGACTATCGTTCTTTGAACATATCTGGTTCTTAGGGCCTGATCTTGTGCCACTGTTATCATTCCTTCAGTTTCCTTCTTTAGCTCTCCCCTCTGTAGCCATTGCCATGTGTCATCGCTGGCTAGTTCTTTAGTCTGTCTCATGTATTGTCCGTGCATTGGTTTGTTGTGCCAGTCCTCTGTTCTGTCTGTCATTCTCCTGTCTCTGTATATTTCTGGGTCTTCGTCTACTTTTATTAGTCCTTCTTCCCATGCACTCTTTAGCCACTCGTCTTCACTGGTTTTCAGATATTGCCCAGTGGCTCTGTTCTCGATGTTTGACGGGCAGTCCTCTATACTTAGTAGTCCTCCTCCCTCCTTCCTTTCGTGTTATGTATAGTCTGTCCGTATTTGCTCTTGGGTGTAGTGCTTTGTGTATTGTCATATGTTTCCTGGTTTTCTGATCTATGCTGCGGAGTTCTGCCTTCGTCCATTCCACTATTCCTGCGCTGTATCTGATTACTGGCACTGCCCATGTGTTTATGGCTTTTATCATATTTCCGGCGTTAAGTTTTGACTTGAGTATCGCCTTGAGTCTCTGCATATATTCTTTCCTGATCGTGTCCTTCATCTCTTGGTGTTTTATATCCCCTCCTTCCATTATTCCCAGGTATTTGTATCCTGTCTCATCTATGTGTTTTGATGTTGCTCCCATTTGGTAGCTTTATCCCTTCAGTTCTCGTTATTTTGCCTTTTTGTATGTTGACTAAGGCGCATTTTTCTATTCCAAACTCCATCCTGATGTCCCCAGATACAATCCTTACAGTCTGGATAAGGGAATCTATTTCCTTGATGCTCTTACCATACAGCTCGATGTCGTCCATGAACATCAGATGGTTGATTCTGTTGCCTCTTTTCTTGAGTTGGTACCCGGCATCCATCTTCTGTAGTACTTTTGTCATGGGAATCATGGCTACTACGAAGAGTAGTGGGGACGGTGAGTCGCCCTGGAAGATCCCTCTCCTGATATTAACCTCTGCTAGTCTTATTATTATTATTATTATTATTATTATTATTATTATTATTATTATTATTATTACTAGTAATTTACCAATCCTTACTAAAAGCATATTCATCTGCTGATTTTTACCCTATAGCCCTCTTTTCCAAATATGTCATATGTTTACAGAAATGTATGATAAACTCGTAAAGTAACTAAGTCTGCGGGCATAACCAGCACCGTTTCACGAGCAGAACCAGCTCCGTTTCAGGGAATCCATTCTCATCTCCACCCCCTTCGGAGGGTGGGGCGGAGGTAGGATGAAACCACATTATAAACCATCTTAGGGGTCCCTTCTATAACCCTTCTAATTTTTATGCCCATCGGACCAGCCGTTTGGACGTGATTGAATGACAGATGGACGAATAGACGTTATGCCCATTATCGTATAGCAAGATTATTATTATCATTATCTCAGTAGATGAATCTTGCTCATGTGGAACAAGCACACAGGGACCATTGACTTGAAATTCAAGCCTCCAAAGAATATTGGTTTCAGCCTCCCACCGCAGAACCCACACTTGATTATGAAAAAGCAATGTCTGTTCAGATGCTATATATATTTTTGAGACTGCATGTGGGTACAGTTAATATATTGGTATTCTTCCGTTAAAGAATTGGCTAAATAACATTGGCGTCTATATATTACCTGTGGTACATTCCGTGTAACTTAGCATTATGATGACTAAACACATGGCAACTAATTTCATGCATCTTTCCATAAGCGTTTCGCTATAATTTCAAAAGGTTTGTAAATATTACCTAACACATAGAATGTTTATCCTGATTCCACATTCATCAAAACAGACGCAATTTTCACACAAAGATTGACAGTCAAGAGATGAAATATCAACTATTTGATATTTGCAGCAACTATCTAAAATATGACAGCCAAGTGTTTTACTGATGACAGGAGAATGAAAACAATGGCTGACATTTGTCAGATGTGGAATCTCCATTCACTTTACATAGGCCCCATTTTGTTGAAGCCATTGGTTACCCAGTCCATAACTTTCTTGCTGATAGGCAGAATTTCTGTATTCGAATATCACCCCCAATTAGGGTTTCAAAAATCCTTCGGGGAAGAAGAAAATAAAAAGGAAACGCTGAGGTCAGACCATGGTCTATACAACCTTCATTCAAGTCGAAGAATATCGTGGTCAACTAAAAAGACAAAAAAAGTAAAGGAAAATTTTTGGCTTATCTGATTTAGTGGAATGAATAAAAGATTGACAGGAATTTCTGTAAAGAAACATGACTTTCTGACACTGTATAAGAATACATAGTAGGTAAATTTTAATGGAAAATTTTTTAATACATACAAGATCTATATAAAAAATGGTGAAAGAGAGTCAAGCGGCATGTGATGAAAAGATGCACGTTAGAGATTTTGTTTATTTTATCTAAGACATAAAGGCAAGGCAACGGTTCCACTAACTCTCACCCTGGCATGGGTGAGAATAGGTAGGCAAAGGGATAGGGAGACAGTTTTAAGAATATTTTTCGTATGTTTGCGTAACAGAATTGCACAGACAAAGGGATAACGTAATATAGAAGGCGGTGGGAGAAAAAAAAAAAATTTTTGCTATATATGAATAAGCATTATATGGAAATCAATTTGGTACTATTTATATAACAAGCAAAGTTCGCCGAAGTTTCATATGCGCAATTGAGTTTTCTGTACATCGTATAATGTCATATAAAACTATCAGCTTCGACTGGTCGCCGTTCAGTTGCTCCCCAGATGTAGTAGAGTGAGGTTGTGCCACGTGCCTCCAAAAAGCGATGCCAGACGCATGATCCATGCTAACGTTAACCTTAAAATAAAAAACTACGAGGCTAGAGAGTTGCAATTTCGTATATATAATGATGGGAGGGTGGAAGATCAGCGTATCAATTTGCTGCCTCTAGCCGCAGTAGTTTTTAAGATCTGAGGGCGAACAGACAGACAGAGACGGCACAATAGTTTTCTTTTACCGAAAACTAAAAAGTCATGGTCTAGCAGTGAGAGTAATAAGATTTATTGAATGCGGAGGACAAGAGAAAAACAGGTTTGGAAGAGTGGAAGGTGTCAGTAGTTCGTTTGAGAGAAAACTAGTCGAAGAAGACACTATATATTGATGGGATTACAAGAGAGATAATGCGGCACAGTAGTCAAAGTGTGATTGATTTCTGACCAGGGTTTGCAAGGTATAGCTGGATGAAAGAAAAGTTCCTAATGAATGAATGACAGAACCTGACATTGAGTAAAGAGAAAGTGAAACTGGAGGACTATCGGAGTTACAGAACTACAGAGCGCAAGTTGTATACAATGGAAGGTGATGGAAGGGTCTTGATTGAGAAAGTAAGACGGATGACAGATTAACTGAGAGGGAAAGATGAGTATGGAGTTGGATGAGGAGAAAGGTGTGGATCATTTGCTATGTGGATTATGTGTCAAGTTTCTCGGTAAAAAGGAAAACTGTATGTGACATTAAAGGACCTACCGAAGGCTTGTTATAGTACTGATAGAAATGCAAAATGTAGAATATTTACAATATATTGTAGAAAATATAATTTCTTGTACATACTAAAAGATTTTGCGATGGTGTGACGAGTGTACATGCATAAATATATGGGACAGTGATTTATACGGTGTGTAAGGGTGTCCGAGACTATGGTGTATCATGGTTCCATGGTCTCTAATGTCTTTAAGGATGAAGTGATAATAGAAGTCACCGAAAGAATCTTAGATATAGAGAGAAAAGTTAGGGGATAGAAAAAATAAGATTGTGGAATGGGGTGATGATAATCTGATGTTTCGAGGTGATACAGTACTGATTAGGGATAGTGAAAAAATACCAGAGAAACTAATAAGAGTGTTTGAAATTCTTAATAAGAAGAGAAAAAAAATACATCTACAGTCATCGGCATGATATGAGATGATGTGGAATTCGCATAGCGATCAATAAATGTCAATATTGGCGGTGAAGGATTAGAAGCAATTGTGTCGTGTACTGTGTGCTTGGCGTAGAAGTAATGAATGTCTGTAGAATGAGAAAAGAGATAATTCAGAAAATAATCAAATCAAGAAAGGTAAGAGGAGTGGGGAGCAAAAAACAGGAAGAGAAGTCGTGTGTCAATAGTACTTGCAACAGAGACTGAAGAAAAGACTTCGTTATGAATTACGAAAGACCCATTGAGGCTGAGGTATAAGAAAACTGAAGGGATGAAAATATGGAAATAGAGATAAGAGGTGGGGAAAAAAAAGTCTGTAAGAGATAGGAAAAAAAGTCTATGAGAGGTGGGGAAAAGTTCATGAGGTAGGAAAAAGAGTCTGAGGTGGGGAAAAAGTGTATAAGACGTGGGAAAAAAGTCTGTAAGAGGTGGGAAAAAGTCTATAAGAGGTGGAAAAAAGTCTATAATATGTGGGAAAATAAAAACTATAAAAGTTGGGAAAAAGTCTAAAGAGAATGCTTGGATCAAATATGCACCTGAGGAAGTATTGAAAAGGAAATAACTCAATATCCAAGGACACATAATGTGCAATAATTGAAGTAATTATATATATATATATATATATATATATATATATATATATATATATATATATATATATATATATATATCTATATGTGTGTGTGTGTGTGTGTTCTCAAAAATTAAGCAAAACATTTTGTTTAATATTTACCTCACTATATCTCTGGAATAACTGAAACCCAAGTCTAATTTGTAAATGATTGAGCGCTTCATCACCACTGGGATTCGCACGCCTGTTTGTTTAAAAAACAACGAAAGTGCAGCGAATTTTACCACTTGGTCAGTGTGCTTATATCTTACAATTCCTCTTGAGTGCAAGTTGTTCCCCCGAGGTCTGAGGCTAAATATTTTTGAATGTAAAAATCTCACGGTGTATGTTAATGTATATGTATGTGTATATTATATAAATATATATATATATATATATATGATATATATATATATATATATATATATATATATATATATACACATAATGTTTTTAAGAACTGTTGGTCGTGGCTCACAATTATACATTTCATAAAGTGTATGGATGAAATATGAACATACTTTAGTTAGAGTGTTAGACAGCTCAATCTCTTTGACTGGAAAAAATTCAGTGTGAAATATAATCTTAAAGTTTTTGGAATATAATATAAAAGTATTTTACATGCCCAGCATTCCACTTGGCTGAATATATATCCGCGATTTCATTTCTGTCAGCTATAATGGTAGGATAGCATCGCCCTTCAATTTCTGAGATTGGAACGAAAAGGACGTCAAAGAAGATTTTCCTCACAATTACCGTCTTCGCTGAATTACCTTTCTTCTTTTTCTCGTCTCCAGACATGATCAGATCCTCGTTGTCTGCTAATTCTGTTTTCCATGGCTCCCTCTAAAGGTCCCTTAAGGATTGTTGGATGACTACATATAGCTCTCCAGGATTGGTTTCCTCGGTAACTGTATCGTTCCAGATCCTTCTTCGCTTCAGTTCGATACTTTCCAGGAGCACACGAGTACCTCAAGTGGCCATTAGTACTGGAGACGTCGATTTGTTTCAGCTTAGCGCTTCTGTTAATGGCGGATTCACGAGTGTCTATCTCCGCTATTTCGATAAGCCCCGGAGGTTTGTTTTCATGGAATGATTCCATGTGTTACATTATTATCTAAGGTTTACTACAACTTTGTCTGATTTGATATCATATCGAAATTTAAATATTCATGTTCGATTATTTACTTTTTGATGCTGTCTTTGTGCAATACACGTGATCTTTTTAGCTTGTTTCACGTCGTTCTTATGACACATATTGCAATACAAATGGATATACGCAGCCAGAAACATTATTAGTAGAATTTCGTATCACCAAGCGTTGAAAATTGAACTTACAGAAAACAATATTAATTTAATCAAGTGTGACAACCCTCTGAATCCCTTAAAACACTTTGATTAATTGGTCACTTGAAAATATTTCCCAGACTATACATGAATTTATCGTCTGTGGTATAACACACCTTTGTTTCAGGCCCACCCCTATGAGAAACCAACCAGTAAATCGGCTCTCTCTCTCTCTCTCTCTTTTTTATTTTTTTTTTACCTAAACCACATTTCGTTCTATTACAACTATTGGTCTTTTCAAACATATTCTCTTACAGATTTTGTCCCAATTTTTTCCAAGTTTATATAGGTCACATACGGCGTTTGTAGTTTATCTTAACCGTCTCACAATACTATACCCATGTGTTCTTTTTCCTTAACTGCTATATTCATTTGTCTTCCACCCTACATTTCCATAGTCGCCTCTGTAAAATTTGTCTCTGAATTACAATACATAAAAATTTCTCTCACCCTTTCCCTCGGAAGGCTCTTTTCTTTCTCTCGTATCGACATTCTTTACACGACACGCCTGAATGAGCCGCAAAATCATGGCATTTTTACTACACCCAGATGTGTTGCTCATTGTAATTCACACACACACACACTGGACAGAAAACTCGATTCTTCGGCGCCTTTTTTACTTGCGTTCTGTTCCTCCAAAAATTTCAGCCCGTTTTATGGCAAATGTTTGAACACCACGGCCGTTTCCCTTGCCAGAGAACACGCCTCTTGTCTTTCAGTCCTTTATTATCCGCCTTCCTTCATCAATCACTACTTGACCACGTGAATACTTAACATTGCCAAAACTCCATAATTCCTTTCTACCAATTCATTGTTACTGTCCCCCGCCCCCCCCCCCCCTCATGACATTGATTGAACACCCTGGTAAGCTACTTAATTCCATTTCTCATACCATACCGCGGCTCTCTCTCTCTCCTCTCTCTCTCTCTCTCTCTCTCTCTTCTCTCTCTCTCTCTTTTCCAATCCCATCAACTCAGAGTGTCCTTCGATCTCATCCTTTCAGTGACCCCTCCTTTAGATCCTCATATCTTCTCCTTTCTCGATGGTTACGGTTATCAAATTTTATATTTATAAGAGAGCAATTTTATGATGTTGCCCGAGGGGCCATTGAAAGCCTTTCTGTGAAAAACGGCTTTCCTCACGAATGAAAAATTGCCCCGATATGATAATACATTTTTTTCGCTCCGCCGAGAGAGAAGAAGAGAGAGAGAGCGAGAGAGAGAGAGAGAGAGAGAGAGAGAGAACACAAGCCTCGGTGAGGTCACGTAGATTCAGTCTTATACGATTTATTTCGTACTTCGAATGTTACTGCTGAGAACAAGAAATGAAATCATTTTAATCGTCATCTTCTAGAACTGAAAAACGAATTCCGTGAATGCGCTTCTCGAAATGCAAAAAGATCCCTTCCGAGTAAGTCGTCTAATTTCAGTAATAGATCCGTGAATCTCACTCGATTTAATAATATAAAAAAAGGGGGGGGGGGGGCTCTGTTTATCATCAGTCTTAAGATGTCCTCGGTGAATGTTGGTACAGCATTAGGAATCGTGTCAACAGCTTGGAAATCAGGATATGATAGTTTCGAAAAAGGAATTGCTTCTCCATTTTTCCTCTCTCTCTCTCTCTCTCTCTCTCTCTCTCTCTCTCTCTCTCTCTCTCTCTCTCCCCTTCTCACCTGCGTCAAAGATGCCATCAACGTAATTAGGTTACTCGCAGTCTAGCGAAGTTGCAGTAAAATTTTCAGTATTTTACGCTATTTTACTTGAAGGCGTTTTTATACCAGAAAGAAAAAGAAGAAAGAAAACGTGCTATGAATTGGTGATTTACTAAGTGAACAGATGAAATTGTGAGACAGTTTTGAAGATTGGGCAAAGGAACACAGCAAAATTAATATAGACGAGGAGAAAGTTAAAGAAGAAAAATATGAAATGAATATTCAGAGACGAAGAGAAGCAAATAAAGTTAAATGAATTAGTGAGTAATAGAAACTGGATAGAATAGGTAAGTGGAAACATTTGAATGAAGAGAATAAACCACTATGTCAACGGAAATATTATTTCGAAGCATAATTGTTGAGATTAGAGCTTGCAAGTGAGACAATAATAAAACGAATAGTCATTTTGCGTTTTGAAAATGTTTAAGTAGGTGTTATCATGGTTTGGTATTAACCCGGTATTTAACCACCTACGCATCACCTCCAAGGTGCTATAAAAAAATAGATTAACATCAACCGTGCATTTGATGTCTAGGCCAGTCCCTTACGACGCTCCTGATTGGCTGTTGATAAGTCAATCACAGGGCTGGAAACTCTCAGTCTCTCTCGAGAGTTCACATAGGCAGGATGTATGTTCCACTTCTCTTGAGGGCTACTTTTGAAAGACTTATCCCTCAGGAGAGGTGGAACATAGATCCTACCCTTGTGAACTCTCGAGAGAGACTGAGAGTTTCCAGCCTTTTGACTGGCTTATCAACAGCCAATCAGGAGCGTCGTAAGGGACTGGCCTAGACATCAAATGCACGGTTGATGTGAATCTACTAAGTACTACATATGGAGGAAGATCAGTGGGACGCCGCGTTTAGATGTCGTTTATTAATATATTATAGAAATATATAGAAATGGGTTTATGTAATACTTCGATCCCCGATTGTCTAGTCACTAGTGCTAAACACGGCGTCCCATTGAGTTCCCGCCATGTTTAGCACTAACACCTCGGAAGTGACACGTAGGTGCATGAATACATACAGGGTTAATAACGTTACGGTTTGGTTTATAGGATTGCAGTCCAGATGACTTGAGGTTGTGCTCATGCTATCATTGAAAAGCCAACCGGGATTTGTAACGTTCATCACATTGAGGAATTGGTTTCCGAATAATACATTGAAATGGATGCTTTCCAATTTGTTTACTTAAATAACGCGCAGGGTATTGGTTGCAAAGTAAAGGACAAATGAAAGAAACCCTCTATAATATAATCACTCTGCAACACCTTATTCAGATGAGTGCATAAGTCACCATATTCTTAAGAGCAGTGCTTGGGAATTGTGCAAGTTTCCACCCAAGATTTTTATTAGTATTTGATTCAACACCACAGTAACATTTAAAGGCAAATATCGTTTTTCCTTTGGAAACTTGAAATTCAAATATGAAGATGTGTAACAACATAACTATTAATATTTCAGGTTATAATAAACATAATAATAATATAAATATTAATGCCAATATGATGCCGTTTAAATGATTTGAGTGTTAAATAGTGTTAGAGAGAGAGAGAAAGAGAGAGAGAGAGAGAGAGAAAGAGAGAGAGAGAGGGAAGGCAGTGAGATGGCAGTCGAATGGCACGTTTATGAAAAAGCAGCTTGACTACTCACAACGTCTGTACAGAGAAAGTGTCGATGCGAGACTCTTTTCAATTCACCGCTTGACGACATAATATTTATCTTCTTTAAGGATGTTGGATTTTTTTTTTCCAAGTATTTTTTTGAAGATTCGTCTGTCGGTAAAATTATGTTCTTTTGCCATGTTTTCGTTTTGCCTGACGTTCGATGTTAAAAATGTGTTTGATTGCAAGTGTTTCTCAACCGAGTTGGGTGTTGTTGATGTTGATGATTTATCACTTGACGAACGCCATCGGACTGAGACATGTCTCATAAATTATGAGTTGCCTGGACGATACAGCATTTGTAAAAGACATGCCATTGCATTGTATTTAAATCCGAGGTCCTTTTTTATGAAAATGATGCGAAGGCCTTTATAGGTAAAGAGGAAATGAGACATTGTAGCCAATATAGAAATTCACCATTCCCATACTTAATAAAACATGTATCTTGGCAACTGCAAATTCATTCCTGAAGACTGATGTCATAATCTGGTATTTCAATGATATTAAAGAGAGCACTTTTAATTTTTACTTATTCCTGAATTCTTTTTTATTATAAAAGAAGGTAGAAACTCGTACAGATAATGAGTACTACTACTTACGACACTGATTTTGGTAAAATCGCTCAAAAGAGAAAACATCCATAAACAGAAAATATTAGCATAGCAAGGCCTTCTTCCCACGGCATGTTGAGAGCACGCTTCTTGAAGCTGAACTTGTTGGAAGCTGAACTTTAAGTAGGCCTAGAATGACTGTGAAGGGTTGTTACCAAGTAAGAAACTGTATAGGAACATATTCAGAGAAAACTTCAGGCGACCAACCTCCAGAATGACTCTTAAGCGGGCCATACATTATCCAACTTGGTTGGACAACAATGTTGGCCAACAATTTCTGCTCCAGAGCATAACACTGTAAGACCAAGTCGTCCAACATTAGTATAGATGTCGATCTGTATTGAATAACACGCTCCGTGGCATATAATTGTTGTCTTAGAATTTCAAATAAAATCATTACGGAATGGAAGTAGATGAAGAAATACTTTTATGTGGTACAATAAGCAGTTTATGTGCAGCTGAGAACGAAAAAAAGTACGTAAAAAAGAAAGCATTGGGCAAAACAATGGTTTGCTAAATCGCTCACATAACTCTCATGTGAATTTGTTACGTGAACTAAAAGAACTGTTCCAGATGATTACAAAAATTTCTTGAGAATGGACAATGAAACCTATCAGGAGCTGTTAAGCCTGGTTACGCCTTTCTTTAAAAAAAAGGCTACGAAAATGAGGGATGACGTGATAACAGTACACCAAAAGCTGTCAACAACTTTACGATTTTTAGCGACCAGGTCAATCATATGAGGATTTAAAGTTTTTGACGAGAATTGCTCCCCAAACTATAGGTCAGTTTATTTTACCTACTTGCAATGCTATAATTAGTGTGCTAACAAGAAGAAAATAATTAAAACTCCAACTACAAAAGATGAATGGAAAGAACTATCTACGTCCTTTGAAAGAAAGTGGAATTTTCCACACTGTATTGGAGCGGTAGACGGTAAACATGTCAACATAAAAAACCAGCAAATTCAGGTTCATACTATTATAATTATAAAAAACATTCAGCATTGTCTTGTTTGGCATTGCAAATGCCAACTATGAATTCATATATGCTGAGGCTGGAGCAAATGGAAGAGCATCAGATGGAGGAGTTCAATCTAACAGCAAATTCTTTGAACAACTTGAAACGATGACATTACATTTCCAGATCCAGAGGATTTACCTGTAGGAAATTATGGAAAATGTCGTATGTCATGGTAGGAGACGAAGCATTTGCCCTCTCTGAAAATCTAATGAAACCCTTCACTGGTCAGCTAACAGATGAACAAAGAATCTATTGCTATAGATTATCTCGAGCAAGACGAATTATTGAAAATTGCTTTGGGATTCTAGCTAGCAGGTTTCGGATTTTATTTACTACTATAATTTAGCACCTGAAAAAGCCGCACGAATAACATTGGCATGTTGCTATCTACACAATTATATCTTGAAAAAGAATAGACAGTTATATTTTCAAGGCGCTGATATAGAAAATATAGATACTGCAACTGTACAGGAGGGTTCTTGGAGATCTGATCAGCAACAACTAGTCCCATTACAACCAACTCAGAAAAGAAATTCTACCACATGTGCTAAGCAAGTAAGGAACAAGTTTTGTCAGTATTTCTATACTGATGGTGCAGTCTCATGGCAGTGTAAAATGTTAGGATTACAACAACCTTCTGCAAGGTTAGAACAGCAATAAAACATCAAAAACTGATAAAGTTTATTACCATTAAGTATTATAACATTATAAAAATGTATTAACTGAATATTACATTCTTAATAAAAATAACAGATTTCCTTTAAACAATGAAAAAGGAAAATAAAATATTGTACCTTATGAATGTATATGCATCCTTGAAGTTGTATCTAGGTATACTACAACATTATATAAATACATAAACTAATATTACATTGTTCAAAAACGTTTCCTTTAAATAATGCAAACTAAAAATAAACTACTGTACCAAATGAATGTATTTTTATCCTTGAAGTTTAATATAGGTATTCTACAACTAGTTTAAGATTAATTCGGGTCTTGAAGAAGTTCAGTTATAGTATATTGACTCCCTTGGCTTATGTCAGTCGAGACATTTTCATTGAATAAATGATAAGTGCATACAGGTTGGGTTGAAAATGTCAATGGGGTTGATGCACGAGTACTTGACCTACTGGACGATAGTGACACAAGAATCCAATGTTAACTGGTTTAATTAGCCCATTATAAGAATCTCATCAATACTTTTTTTGCATACAACTTTTGTGTCTCGTTCAGCTTTCTGTAGGATAACGCCCAGCGTATCCACATAGATTGCGGCTTCGTCCTTCACTGAGTTTCTGCTCTTTTATGAAATCTAAATGTTCGACGGCTTTTTGCAAATAGTGATCTTTAGTTGTATCATGAGTAGTCCGCATTTTTCTCTTGGTATACCTGCTGTATTTCCAATTTCCTGGTCATCGCTCTCATCCAAATTACTATCTCCGGTATCTGGATTTCTTGATCTCCTAAAAAATCATGCAGCAAATCGAAATACCATAAACTTGGTTCGTACATGTCATCACCGCCCGCACCAGACTTTTCAGACTTTTCCTTCTTTTTCAATTCCCTCCTATAACAAGTTCTCATATTGTTTATTTTTTTTTTAAATCATCTAGAGTGGCATTGCTAACTATTTCCTTAAGGTTATTCAACAGTACTTCCCATGCTTTATTTCGTTTGTTTTTATCTTTATATTCTTCGCTTTCACTTTCCAAATCGCAGGTAAACTTCTGCATGTATCAATGAAACTTCTCCACTGTTCAGTGTCATTTATATTTGCCATCACGTCTATTTAACACTTTTATGAAACAGCTATATCCAAAAGAACGTGTCTTTAAAGCAAGGACTACTCGCAGTCAAACTAGGCTTCCAACTGATGTTGGTTGTGAAGTTTTACAACAAGCGACACACTGTCAAAAGGTTGTACAACATTAGGCCACGCCCCCTTAAAATCAAAGCTGCTTTGATTCTCTCCAACCAAACCAACCAAACCAAAACTCTTGTTGTACAACCTGCCCATACACTGTCCAACATTTCATACAACCCAACCAAGTTGTACAACAAGTTGGATAATGTATGGCCAGCTTTAGTTTCTACAAGAATTAAACCATGGACTACTACCACGACCCTTCCGAAAGGACGAACATGGTTAGGGGAAACGGAAGGCTCCATTCGGAACGAAAGGCCCGCTGACAGAAATCAGCGTTGGAAACACCAACAGCTCAGCAGCTTAAACACCAACGACGATGCAAGTACAGCTCCATCAGCAGCATCACAACCGCAAATATATTCATTCGAGAAAACCAGGTTGATCCAACTAAGTCCACAGTATCATTTCAACAGCAGGAACAAAATGTTCAGCCAATAGATTGTAATGGCCTCTCCATTTCCCGCAATGAGTCTTGATTTTTTTAGATATTACAATAGTACCATCCTCAGAAAGAGGATTATAGCAAACCATCTCTCAATGTAGCGATAGAGATTTTCTGGCGTATCGCTAAAGGAAGCCATTGAATAACTGAACAACTAACAGACACTCTTATTTTATTTCTTTAGTTGCCCACTGCTTCTTCGATCCTCTGTAACTTAGTGGTCGAAATAGTTTAACTATTGCTTAACCCTCTCCTTCCGCTCGTTTCTGAAGACTTGGGAATATTTTCATAGGTTCTCTTCTTTTTTTTTTTTTTTTCCTGACATTCCCTTTTATTTTTAAAAAACCGTCTACACCCTAGTGGATTCTCCTTTAGACAAGAGCTTTACTTTTTCTTGTGCTTAAGATTTTTCGTTTGTCCTCCTGGTCTTCTCTCATTTTGCCAGAACTTTGCGTGATAAACTTCTCTCTCTTACAGTTGTGTACCGTTAACTTCAAAGGGCTTGATAGCCCCATGTTTTTTTTTTTTTTTTCGTGTTATTTTCAATTAATTCGTCACTGTTCTCTTTTTTTTACGAATTGCTCTAAAATAACGACAAGACAACTTATTGTAGATATCACAACTAAGAGAAGAATTGTCCGTTAGTAGTTATTGTCGAAAGAAAAAAAAAAAGGAAAAAACCATTTTTATTTTAAAAATGAAAAAAAAGCGCAAATTTTTCAATTACTCCTTTGAGAAATTTACGTAACTATAAAAGAATATACAGATAATTAAAAAACATAAATGTAAAGATAGTGTCTGTTGGTAATTGCGTTGATACAATTATGATTACATACATTATATATGTATATGTGTGTGTATGTGTGTGTGGGATATTTTCTTTGATTTATGAGAAACCAAAAACGAATCATTTTGATGTCTTTTTGAGCATCAGTGTATAAAATGTTTGTAAGTACTTTACCCTTCCTAATTTTCTATAATATTGCCCTCGAAACTAGAGCAGAGTATCTGCAGGGAGGCTAAGGAACAAGTAACCATCGCTGTCTCCTCGAAGGTGATTCCATTTACTTCCAGTTTTGTTTAAGAACAAATGCTAACTCCATCTCTCGTTCGTCTTCGTATCTTTTGGTCTTAGAATCATATTTATTTATCACACAACACTGTTCGCGTAGACAGTTTGGTCAAAACCTCACTTTGCTGAAGAAACGTAATAAAAGGAAAGCAGCACTTTCAACGATAAAAACATCCCCCCCCCGACCACCTCCCACCCCCCCCGCCCCTTTTTTCTTATGTTGTTACGGCAAGAAGTTTCTGTGGTAGCGCAAGAGGAAAGAAATCTAGTGGTTTCCTAAGTAGATTTACCGACTTGTTTGTATTCTCTCAGCGTCATATATTTCAACGGATTCGTAGCAAAGAAATTTCTCTGGTGTTCAGGACGTTTCTCCAATATTTCATAAAGCCTTTCGCCCATAATTTCCATGTGCGTAAATATTTCTAGAAAGACGCCTAAAGGCTCTCTCTCTCTCTCTCTCTCTCATCCTCTCATCTTCTCTCTCTCTCTCTCTCATATATCAAACTCCGGCGAAGAAAATGACTGAGGCACGTTCTCTCTATTCGACTGGTTTACCTAAGCTTTTAACTTATGTATCTGGCTGACATTATTATAACTGTGGATCACGGATCCAACTGGAAGATGGATTATATCTATACTTATCTATTTATCTATCTACATAATATATATATGTGTGTGTGCTTGTAGGTGTGTCTATTTGTTTATCCATTCTGCACATCATGCTTGTACTGACCTCCCGATAAGCATATACGCGGTCATTCTCACAGCACAGAAGTAGCATAAGGCCACAAAGACCCTCCCTCTCTCATAACACGACCAGTCACACCCCAACAAAGACCAGAGTGACACTTTACAATTCAACTTTCAACTGCCTTTGTTTTGTGACATGATCGATAAAAACTTGATGTTTCAGGTAAAGTTTTCAATGCGCCTCACGCCGAGGACTCATTCGTCTTCCGAGATGAAGCATAATAAATAACGGCGCAATACTTCAGGACCTGAAGATGAGGAGAACTGAGGAGCAAAGTTTTCCTTTTCATTATTTCTGCAGAACTTCTGGTTATTAAAGGCTCTTTCGGAACGGTTAAATCACCTTTATTCTACCTGTGCTTTATTTTTTTTCTCGGCTTTGAAAATGTTATATTATTGACCGATGATTTAATTTTCTGGAATTTCAGGTGTCAAGCCAAGCAAGGAGACACTTTCGGCCATTCAGCAATTGATACAGTGGAAGAAAGATGGAGTTGGAGTGGTGGGACAGCAAGGTAAAGGGATCTAGAAAATGGAAAAGAAGAACACGAAGCACAAGATCTTCAGTGGAACTGGGATGAAATCCCCCAGTTGCACTAATAACTAATAGTTAGAGAGGTTGGACACCAAGATTAAAAGATGTTTATACACATGGAATTTTGTTTTACTTACTAATTATTTCTCTGCACTTTTATGCAAACTAATATCCTACCGTTTTAATTCAGGTCACACCCAATGCTCGAGATGATTATCTTTTTAATTATTCAAATTCAAGCACAAATATACCCAGTGTTTGTACAATCGATTCCCCACCTATATCGAAGAAATGGTCCCCCTTTTCTTAAAGGTTGGATGTAATCCTCGTATTTGCTAAAATAATAGTGAGTTTTGCTTTTAAAGTATCGGACAGTTGTTAATGTAGAAAAGAAATACCAATGAAATCTAATCTACTGCTGAAATAATATAGCATGTTGATATTGTCTTTCCTCGTTTTAATAACTGAGAAATAGATAGATCACGAAAATGATTGCTTCAACCTTTACCCAGATCTAAGAGCTTGATGTGTAAGAACTTCAATAAAACTAACTTACCAGGGCGAAAGTTGGGTGCCAGATATGATTTATCATCTGCGATTCGTCCTCATATTGAAGTAACAGTTACTAAGGTCTGTTTTATTTAAATCCATTTGATCATCTCAATTGCTTGAGCGTCTTCCTGTTTCCCCGGTTCTATTGTGTTTGGGAGCGTCTTCTTGCGTGACTGTAGTGAATAGTAAAGAAATAAATGAGAATTTCAGCACATGACAAAAAGAAATGTTGAAGACACATAAGATGTTACAGAAAAAATGTATAGTGAAGATCTTTTAGATATGAGAGAGAGAGAGAAGAGAGAGATGAGAGAGAAGGAGAGAGAGGAGAAGAGAGAGAGAGAGAGAGAGAGAGAGAATGAAACACGTATCACCATAAAAAGATGGTATTGAGTATAGCATATCGTATGTTAAAGATAAAGCACTAGGACTCCTACATAAACATCATAAGTTCTCCCAAACACCTTCATCCCCATCGTTCCACTGACAACTTGTTCCTTTAAAGTTCTCAAACATTGCACTTTAGTTATCTTCTCTGATATTTCCCTTTTATTTATAGTTAATCAAAGCTTCCCTGTTTTAAAACTGCAAGTTTCATTTTGAGTTCTTGGCAGTTTCACTCCGAAAGTACAAATAAGTTTTGGCGTCCATACAATTTTGTACAATAAACTCTTAATATCTATCAATATATTTCATAAACAGATTTCAGCTGCAAAGAAATTTCAGTATTACCATTCACTAGTGAACAACGGAACGTATTTTCATTTACTTTATTTAGTTTGGTATTTTGGGATATATCATTACATACTGATGGCTTGATACTAACGCTTCTTACCTCACGCTTCACAAGTAGTAAGGTAATAATAGAATAGATTTCCCTACCCTGTCTCCAAGCCGTGGTTTGCACTTCGCGCAATTTGATATACCATAAACTCTTTCTTTTGTAAAACTAAAGATTCATTTTAATTGATAAATACGCATAGTAGCATGAGTCTTGAAATGGAAAAACAAATGCAAAGTTATGTATATATGTGCGTATATTAAATATTAAAACTATACAGAAATCTTTCGATAAACTGTTCGATTCGCCTTTTCAACCTCGAGATCGAAAAGGCGGATCGAATAGTTTATCGAAAGCTCTATGTACAGATTTAATTTTAAATGTGTGTGCATATACACAACTGTATATGTTTCTCCTTTCATTTTAGTTCTGAACTATATGGCTCCGGAAATAACAATCCTTAACAGACGAGGCACCAGGAAATCAAAAACTGAGTGGACAAAAGGCTCTCACAAAATAACTACCTCGTAAAAATTACAATCCTCCTCCAACCGTCTAGTAACTCTAGTTTATGGCGAGAGATGTATGGTCGAACAACCTCCAGCAAGAAAAGTCAGCTGCTCTTGTCGGTGATTATCCCTTATATAACTGTCTCATGAAAACCGGGGATCAGAGAATATTCCAGACTTTCTTCTTCTTCTTCTATCTCGTTTTACTCATAAAGACCAAAGCAATGATCCCACAACCGGGAACAGAATCAGTTATACATAACACATAAAAGTCAAAGGGGGGAGAAATTTATGAATTCATAAGGACCTGTAAATTGTGTTTTCTTCCCTTCTGTCTCCAATATTAAAACGCATTATAATGTGCAACGATGTCCCTCCCAGAATGGCGGTTTAATGGTTTCAGGAGACGAAAATTCCACTCTTTTCTTATTAGGGTAAATTACTGTACCGAGATCGTTAGTTTTTTTTTTTTTTTTTTTTTTTTACAGGAGTATCTCCCCTTACGGGTTATCCACATACAATAAGTTAATGTTAGGAATCATATGAATAACTCATCTAAAAATAAAGCATTCGTGAGAGAGAGAGAGAGAGAGAGAGAGAGAGAGAGAGAGAGAGATTTTGAAGACATGATACAGTGGTGTGAGTTCCTACGAGTTCTAACTTTTTAGAATGAAGGAATGAGAGAAAGAACCACCTGCACTAAATATTAAACTATTATTATAGAATAAAAAGGTGGGGGTTTGGGGGGAAAGGAAAAGGAAACGGAGAACAAATAAGAAAAACCTGGAGCTAGATCAAGATAAAAGCTTTCGAGGAAGGCCTTGATGAGGAAACACGAAAACGAAGCCAGCTAAGGTACTCCTGGTTTGATTGGCATATCTTATAGCTTCTTTTGGAGCCCTGATAATGCACCATTTGAGTTATCAGGAAAACTTCAAACGAATAAAACAAAAATCAAGAAAATGTGGCAATGGTTGAGTCACCATACATCCTAGCTCAGGCTTCCCTAAATATGTAAATAACTTTCTTGATATTCTTTCATCCATTACTTTTTAATCTATTTTATGTACAATTTTACATATACGTTCTTGGGATATATCTTTCAGCATTTCACACCGAGTGACCATTTATCAAGTTAATTACAAACGACAACCTTAATAATGCAAAGCTGCTCCAATGAGAGTCTATTAGAGTAATGCTGTTAATTGGCTATAAAATATATTCTTATTAAATATTTCCATTTGAATGTTGATTTAAAATAAGTTCATGTTTATAAAAGAGTCAAATCTTCTGTTATGAATGCACTGTTTAAGGATACTTGCATCTAACAACTTAATTACTTTTTCATATCTAAATGAAAAATACTTATTGAAAAATCCATTGACTTACAGATTTTTCTTAATTTTCATTGATTTTTCTTCATTTTCATTGAATACACTTCTCTCTTTTTGCAGAATACATTGTTCTTGGCAATCTAACTACTCAACTCTCTTTTCATTTCACATCGATTCCCTGTAATAAAGTTCGCATTCATTGTTTTGTTTTAATATCAACACCAATTTCAAAAATCCTCATGATAAACCTGCATATTTTCAAAATCTTTCCAGTCCCGCTTTTAAATACAGAATACTCTCCTTTTCTCAAGTTTATTTATTATCTCTGTCGGGTGTAACTATTACCCATTTTTCATGCGCTTTTTTTGGTATCTTCAAATTACTTCAGGTCTTGGCGATACCTTATTATTAGATAAAGATTCATATTCATTCCCACGTGTATTCTTTACATCTTAGGCGTTTGAGATGATTATCTGACTAACCATCTGTTGTTTCGATTTTAAACCTAGGTTTGTTGCCTCATATAGAATTGAATCAGAACATCTCTCGCTTTTATTTTTTGTTCTAGTGTCACTGCACTAACTTGAAGGTTCATCTCTCCTGACTCCTTGGGCTTCAAGCCTTACATCAGTGGGCACTGTGCTGAATCACAAGGATTTGCATTTACAGATATTCAGTAAATGCTATCATTGACTGAAGGAAACGTGAAATAAGAGAGAGAGAGAGAGAGAGAGAGAGAGAGAGAGAGAGAGAGAGAGAGAGAGAGAGAGAGAGAGAGAGAGAGAGAGAGAGAGATGATTCGTATTTTACATCAATCTTTGGACTAAAGGACTCATTTTTTTCCATCATTTTTATGTGTACTTTCATTTGCTAAGTACTTCTTCCTGATCTTTTCTCTATCTACATGTCCAGTTTGTTTTTTTTGTTTTTGTTTTTTCTTCTCTCTCCCTGTTGGACTGTCGCTATGAGAGCAACTCCCTCCCATCATTTGAAAGGACCCCAAATTTCATTGATGTTCTGACTAACCGCTGTCATTTTCGAATTATATTATTTTTAGTATCGAATAAAACTTCCAAGAATTTATTTATTCTTTATTCCTACAAATCATACTCTCCCCTGCTAGAGGACCTTAACTAACATACTACGTCTTACAAGTACTTTATTTTTTTGGGGGGAAACCATCTATTTAAGAAATGTGGTCAAGCCACTAGAATATTTAAGATATAGTATTTCAGGCAGCCAATTACTCTTTTATTTCAGGAATAAATGAACAAAGTGTTCACTGAATTATATTTGATAACAGTATCGAATGCCACAAATCAAGAAATGATTAACCATGATTTTCGAGAACGCGTAAAAGGTGTTCAGAATGTATAATTCTTTATTGTTTGTGGATATGCGGGCTGACAAAATGACCTAATTAACCCCAATTCAGTTTCAATACAGAATTTTAATCAGGTGTATGATATACAAGTTAGTACCTGATTGCGTACTAAGAAATAGACTTACAAAACCTTGCTTCTAGTTCAGAAACCTGCACTTTAAGACCTATATGAAAGACTTACTCGATAAAGTCATCTTGATTTTTAGGCAAGGATATAAGATTTCTAAACTGTTTCATCTGCTAGATTCCATTAACAGAAGATAGGATGAGTGGAACACTACCAAGAATTATTCTTGGCGCATTCGAGACTGCATTTGTTTTTTTCCACAGGGCCTATTTTCACAGGAAAATATAATAGTTTCTTCTCACTTTTCTTTCCACATATTTTTCCGTGTATTAAAAAATAAGGAATTAATTTTTTCGTCCTAAAGACAATGGTGGCTACCTGTTCGATGTCCGGATATATCATTAACCTTAAATTCATCAACCATTTACTGCCACATCATAGAGGGGAAAGGATAGCGTACAGTAAAAAATGGAAAAGGTACACTTCATGATATTTTATAGGAGTTAATGAATGAGTAACAAAATAGAGAACATAAATCAATAAATAGATAAATGGATAAAGATATTATAAAATCGCCAAATACATATTCGTAGATAAATAGGTCAATGCAAAGTCGAATAGGTAAACAAAATAAAATCGTGTAGATAAATAAAGGAGTAATAAAATAAAAATCTATGAGCTAATTCATTACCAAATACATGAATAAATGGGTCAATGCAAAACTGAATAAGCAAACAAAATGAAAACGTGTAAATAAAGTATGTCAAGTATTTTTCCTCTTTTTTTCTCTTTCCAGAGAGCGAGAGACAGAAGGCCACATAATCTCCTCCTTCGTTCTTACCGAAACGACAGACTTGATTTATCTTCTCTTCAGAGATGCGAAATAAATTGCAGGTTACAAAGACAAAAGCGACGCTCCGCTGGGAAACTTATTTTCGTTAGAGGTCGAGACTCAGCGGACAAAAAGAATAAGAGAAAAAGTCTTTCATGCTCTTGTGTTTTTCAGAGTTAAAAAAAATAAAAAATACCACTGCACGCGAATGCACATCAGCTAATGGGATAACTTAATGCTCAGTAATCTGGTTAAAGCTTATCTTCATTTTATACAGAGAGAGAGAGAGAGAGGGGGGGGGGTAAGAGCGGGGGAGAGAGAGAGAGAGAGAGAGAGAGAGAGAGAGAGAGAGAGAGACGTTTACTAACAATATTATTTTCGCTAATAAACAGATACAATTGCACTTATTCTAATTTGGTTTTGAGAAGCATTCTTTTGAAAGAAGGCAACCGTCCAGTAACAAAGTCTAATTGGAGTCTTCAAGGAATTTACAGAATCACTCTTTAAGCAAAACGTCTTCAATAGAAAGTAAATGAATACACAGACACAGCAGAGAATTATTTCACAAGTAAAGTAATGGAAAATGTCATCATAAACCTAACAACTCCGAACATCACCGAAAGACAGAAAACATGAATAGCAAACAGCAAAGCAAATCCAATTCTCTTTCAAAGTTTTCATTTTATTTTTTTTTTTTTCTTTCTTTTTTTGCAGCACAATCCGGATTCACAACGAACAGGCTATGAATTTCATCAGCTGTGCGAAGGGTATTTTGCCTCTTCAAACATTGACATATTTTCCTTTATGCAGTGTGGTCTCTTCGCAATTTTTCCCGAAATTCCCTTACAAACTAGTATCGGTATTACCCTTACAATATAAACCTTTCTGGGTATATAAAGAACTTCTACGGTTTTTAAAACCTTTTTTGAGTTCCTTTTTACTTTGGTCAAAGTTGATAGTTCACTCATCTTAAAAAGTATAGCTTACATATGCTAACCAGACAAGCTTTATGTACTAAAGTAATTGGCTGGTATATGCACAACATTCTCTTACTCCATAATTCCATGAATATTCTATAAGTTTTCTTGTGCTCCTTTGCTGTGTGGTATAAATGTCCCTATATAAGCCTCTAAAATTCTGGACACCGATGATCACGAAAAATAAAGATATTTACACAAAGATAAAATAGAATAAATTGAGATTTATTTAATTAAATATTTTGTCATCTAATATTTTCAGTAAAAAAAAAAAAAAAAAATTAGATCGAGCAAAATATGCTGGCGACTATCAAGATTTCTCGCTTTTGAAGCATTTAGATAACCTCTCTCTCTCTCTCTCTCTCTCTCTCTCTCTCTCTCTCTCTCTCTCTCTCTTAACACTAAATTTATTTTAGCAGGGAATGTTACAAAAGCTATTTCTGGTTCTTGCCTTTTATATTTAATGGCACTCGAATGTGCTCATAAGAAACAGATGTAAAATCAAGATTTTCAAGTTACGTTTTCTGCGCTCATTTTTTTTTATTTCAATCTGAAAATGCATCCTCAAGCTACGGGCAAATTTGTTACTATATAATAAACTTACTCAGTGTGAATTGTCAGTGAATAACGAGACATATTGAACAATTTGCATCGCCGTTCTTAAAAAAAGTGACGAGAAGAATTTCACAAACGTTTTCTCCCTTAACAGAAGCACTATAACAAAGGGGAAGGGGAATGCATATTATTTGCATCAAGGAAGAAGCAGAAATCCGATATTACGAGCCATCAAACGTCCACAATCTCCCAGGAGACGTTACTTTCCCACCCGATTTCGGTTAAGGCCATCTGCACCCGGAGCGTTGGTGAATTGAATTCTATTCGGCTGAAAGAATTGATATAAAGGAAATCCCACCGGGCAATAAAAACAATCTTTTTTACAGGTTATCCATGAGAAAGGAAACGGGGATTGAGCGGTTAAACTGCCAAGAAAAATGTATGCTGTAGAAAGAAATATATATATATATATATATATATATATATATATATATATATATATATATATATATATATATATATATATATTACTAACAGGACCTCATTGAAACTGGATGATATCAAGCGGAGATATTAATTCAAAAATAAATATCTCCACTTGACACCATCCAGTTTCATTGAGGTCCTGTTAGTAATTGTATTAATGCACAGGACAATTATGTATGTGATAAAGTTTATGTGCATTATATATATATATATATATATATATATATATAATATTATATATACTAACTTTATCAATTACATAATTGTCCTGTGCATTAATACAATTACTAACAGGACCTCATTGAACTGGATGGTGTCAAGTGGAGATATTTATTTTTGAATAAATATCTCCGCTTGATACCATCCAGTTTCAATGAGGTCCTGTTAGTAATATATATATATATTATATATATATATATCGAATATATATATATATATACATACATATATATATATAATATATATATATATATATATATATATATAGATATACATATATATATATATATATATATATATATATATATATATATATATATATATAATATATATAGTTATATTATATATATATATAGTATTATATATATATATATATATATATTTTTTTTATATCATATACTAACTGACAAATATCACTTAATATCAAATCCTCTGTAGCTTAGGAATTGCAACCAAAGTGAATTACAACTGATAAGTGGACGTACCCCGGCCAGAAAAGCTTCTAACTTTGGCAGTGGTTCAGATGCGAGCTGGAGACCCTTCGGCCATCAACAAATTCAAGTTCTGTTCTTACACCTGATCGCATCCTACATCCCCTATTAAAACTGTCTGGTAAGTTTGTAATACTTAGCTAATTATGTAGTAACTTTCACACAGGTAACCTTCTATGCTTACCAAGCCCAAATATAATATCCCTCAATATCGAATTCATTATACCAGGTCCCACTCCTGGATAGAGACGATACACTTTTCATTCATTTTGAATTTCCCAAAGATGTAGGTTTTGCTAGTTGGTTTAATGGTGAAATTAACAGGCTGCATAAAATTGAAACCATATTGTCTCATTTGAATTGAGGCAACAGCATTCATTACGGGCTAGAATTTTATGAACGGCTTCACGGCAGAACTGTCATTGGTCGTTTCACGAATGACTAAAAGATCTCTCAATAACTTGAGGAAGGACTGAAGTTGGCCCTCTTATCCGCCGTTTTCCTCTATTACTCTGCATATATGGGACCCTCGCTTTGAAAGTTAGGTCAGAGAAGAAATGACATCACGCATATCAATCTCTATCATAGCTTACTTAGATAATAAAAGACGATAACCTTCCTTACTTGAGTATGCATAACAGAGAAGTGAATGGCTAACCAGCATTAGGAGAAATATCACACTTACACCATATTTTCGTGATATCTTAATAAATCTCAGTCACTATTTAATAATAAGCAACATTCCGCTATACTTTGTTATGATTTTTCAGCAAGTTACCACCTGTGTTTTCGCTAAGAGTTCTTCAAAGTGCATAATTATTTACAAAACGTATCGATCGATGTTTGACTCTCAAACAAGGAACTTTAAAGTTTAATCCGCGAAAAATTAGGTCAACCGAAGGTCAAACTACCAACCTATAATAAGCGGTTATAAAGACTTCTAATCAATCTCATTAGGACTGAGCCGTCAAGAGCCTTTTACAATAGGAGATTATTTTTCATGTTTCCAAGAAAATTGCTATTAAAGTTTTTGGTCTCGATAATCACTTATTTTACATAAAAATACAGAGTAATATAGATTCAAGTCAGTTCTCATTGTTCAAGTTGACGGCCTTTAAGTGATGTTTGCAACCTGAAAGTAGCACGTATGAAATTTTCATTGTCTAATATTTGAAATAAATAATTATTCATTGAAAGACATCCCTATAAAAACAATAAAAAGGTGCAAATACACAAATCCAGTTCATATTGAATTTTGATTTTGTTTTGTATTCATTCAATATCTCTTATACGTTCATGTTATTTTAATTTTTTCGAAGAAAGACGGAGTGGTTGATCACCTGCTTAGGATTTGTTTTAAAGAAGCTAAACAAGGGAACAAGAACTTGATACTATAGAATATTCACATGAACCGTGCATTTGATGTCTAGGCCATTCCCTTACGACGCTCCTGATTGGCTGTTGATAAGATAATCACAGGGCTGGAAACTCTCAGTCTCTCTCAAGAGTTCACTTAGGCAGGATATATGTTCCACCTCTCCTCCTGAGGGATACTTTTGAAAGACGCATCCCTCAGGAGAAGTGGAACATAGATCCTACCCATGTGAACTCTCGAGAGAGACATAGATATTCTAGCCTTGTGATTGGCTTATCGATAGCCAATCAGGAGCGTCGTAAGGGACTGGCCTAGACATCAAATCTACTATACCTAGGTCTGGTTATCATTCTCTTCTGACATTCAACTTTGACTTGAGCAAATTACAGTCCCTCGTTGGTGTTACGGGGAACAGCCTGACAAAATTCAAGTTAACTGCTATTGGGGCACGGGAGCCAGTTACTAAAAATAACAACAGTGACCCTGTTAATGCTGTTCTTATAAGTTCGACCATCCCTTAGCATACGAGCAGTATTTGAAACAACAGAGTCCCTTTAAGGACACTCTTTAATATTTGGCGTCGCTCATCTTGTAAATTATAGGCTGATCCAATCTCCATTCTCTTTTGGTGGGTTTATCTCCTGTTTAACGAAGTGATGAAGTTATTAGTGGAGGACCTCCAAGGGACCATCAAGGGTCGTTAAGGGGGACCCAGGAATTTGTCTAATGCTGATTCGTAATTCTTTTTTGATTAGAGCAGTAAAGCTCAGATATTTTAATGATTAATCAATTCCTTAGATCCAGCTTTTATGATGAGAGAGGTTTTAGGAAATTTCACACAGAAACAATATCTTTTCCTTGGAGTTTCATCATGTAATCATTTAGGTTCAGAAGTAGTGAGTCATTGAAGAAATGTTGCTGTAACGAGATATATGTATAATATAAGCCCTACAATTATGTAAAACATGCAGACTGAATATCATACATGAACATGAAGAACAAATAGCTATTGTAAGTGACACAGAGTATAAATTGACACCTTTACTTTTATCAATTTTTTTACACAAGGAGAATCAACTACGTTCGTTCTCATAAAAAGTGAGTTATGTGCAAAAAGCTACAATTAGATATTTTATTATCAATTGTCTCTGAGACAATTAACGCAATAATCTTAATAATGCACTGAGAATTCAAGGTGCAAGGACATCCACGACCATTTTAGATTGTTTCTGAAAATTGGATTAATCGGTACTCGAATAAAACTATGAATGAATGAATGTTTTCAAATACACTTTTGTCTCAAGGTATGCAATTGGAATCTGGAGGTTTCATTCAGAGACTGGTCAATATGTGAAGAAAGTAAATAATCTAAGTTTTGCATTGCGTTTTACCTTGCGATTCGAGCAATCCATAGCCACATCCGTCCTAAGGATGCAAACTTTCATACAATTACGAGCTTACTTTGTGTTTTGTGCATAAAGACATGTGGCTCTACTGTTATTCAAGAGGTGGAGGTGTATTGACAAAGCAAGCTGCGTTTTCTTAAAAATGGAGGTATTTTATGAAGTTGCACTTAGGTTTGAAAAGCAGCTCCACTTTTAATTTTTTTATCCAGCAGTTCGCGAAATCCTTGCGTTTAAGTCAGCAAATAATGAAACGCCATTGACCTTACAGAATTCTGTTGCCGATAATTATGTACTGGTAGTAGCTATGGGGTAAATATGCTGCAGTATCTAGCCCCATCAGTTCATGGGTGAGGTAAAGCAATTATTATTGCTAAGAAATTGGAGCATTCACTTTAAATGTTACCAAGATCTTCCCTCCAGTCCAAATAGGAATCTAGTAAGACGATAACTGGTGAAGACTGGACCGTATCATTTCAAGGTGAAGCTTTTCAAACCTCCGAAACAGCTATTTTTCTAACCCATTGCATCAGACTAGTATGGTGACAAATTTGCACGATGACCAAAACAAGTACATGAAAATATATGCTTGTAAAATCTTATGATTCTCTGATAAAGATGATCTATGCTGCCGTATTGTTAAGGATATAATGAAAATATGAAAATAATTTTCCCTCAATGCTTCGGTACGTTATCGTCATTTCGCAAGTTCTGGATTTCTCTAAATATCCATCACGTTATTTAATACGTTGCGACAACGTCTCTCAAGGTCAATTTCTTCAAGAACCTTCCATAAGGATATTGGGAAGAGATGATCATGAGAGAGAGAGAGATGAGAGAGACGAGAGGAGAGAGAGAAGAGAAAGATAACTTCAAGGTTTGCTGGTTGTCCCGTTGCCCAGGGATGCTGTAGTCTCGAGGGCAGTACCCTGATCAGAAGGCTTCCACGATGGGGGCATTGTAACCACTCCTTAATCTGATTGCCTAGAGTGCAAGTGTTCTTTCATTGCGAAAGTTGAAAAGTGATCTTTTGGTGATTAGTAACGTTTATCATACGAAGAATCATCTTTTCTGTAGTTTTTTGCATCAAATAACACTTCCCATATGCAATCATTTCTTTTATCATCTCAGCTTACGAAAGCTTCTCGCTGCCTCTTCATTAATTCGAATTCGTGGAACCAAACTTCCAAGAGTCGCATGTTTTCTTTTATGATAATGAAGAATTTAGCTACTGGAAATTAAGGCACCAAAGGATGTTAAAATTCCCATTAGGGTTAACGATCACAGATATTCCATTATGAAAATCGAAGAAGCCTACATCAGCTGAAGAGAAAAAAAAAAAAATTCTTAAGATGGTCCTTATTCATGGCTGCACAAAAATAACCCTTGTTGGTCTTTGTGGGAGTCTTCCAGTAATGAGCTCCTCACTTGGTTAAACCCCAACCAAAGACCACCCAGTGATAAAGGAAATTAGACTGCAGCACAATTTACCCCAAGAAGGCCGACAGAAATGAAGGAGAGCTCATAAAGGAAGAATGGTGCTTTGATCCAAATGTAAAGAGAGAGAGAGAGAGAGAGAGAGAGAGAGAGAGAGAGAGAGAGAGAGAGAGAGATAATTCGTTTATTGTTAGATTACAAACTTGTCGGCAAAAGTGAGGATCGGATCTCCTTGCTCGTTGCAAGTAACTTAATGGTAATCTTCATCATCCTGTTACGCGAAAACAAAGAACATTCCTTGTTTGTTCTTTCTTCAAGAAGGAAATAATCCACATTGAGCAACGATTTCAGATCATTTTAATGCCTTAATCATTCATAATAACAAAAGTGGCAGTCTTGACAAGAATGTCACGGATAATAGCTGTATTGGAAATAAACATAGAACTAGGAATGTGTTCTGTACAAGTTACAGTGGTCATTATGAAATTCGATGAAATAACGAAGCTAATAAAAGGCTATGCTCCAGCAATAAGTATGTCATTTATGTATGTACATGAGAGGTTGTACTAGGAAAAATTACAAATAGTTTATTGTTTAAGGTAAGTTTACAAAATCACGAGAATTAAATAAAATATATATATATATATATATATATATATATATATATATATATAAACATTATATATTCATGTATATATGTGTATATAAACATATATATATACAGTACACACATTTACCCATAAAAGTTCAGTTTCTACTCAGCGGAATATGCCCCTGCCTATAAACATAAACGAAATATGGCAAATGTAAGACACGCAGAATAGATATTGACACCTGGAGTTTTATTATCAAATATCAAATCATTCACTGTTAGCAATCGAGTACCGACTACTAAAAAAAAAAATTCAGAAACAAGTAAAAATGGCTATGGATGCTATGACACGTGAATTCTTAGTATGTTATAAAAATTATGGATTAAATGTCTCAAGGACAATTGGTTATAATGACTTTGAAAACTGTAGTTACCTGTACAAAGTCAAAAACATTTTCATGATAACGAACGTAGTTGGTGCTCCATATTCAAAAACTTCTGAAACCCAGGTGTCAATTTCTATTCTGCGTCTCTTACATTAGCCATATTTCCTTTGTGTTTATAGGTAGAGTCATATTTCGCTGAATAGAAATTGAACTTTTCATTGCATAATTCATAGTATGTATTGTTATCGTTACAGTGAGTACTGCATCAGTGACTTATTATTTTCCGAACCTAAATAGTTGCACGAAAAAGTCTCAAGGATGCAAGACTACTTCTGTATGAACCTTCGATCATCATCATAGCTGGATCTAAGGCCTAAAGTTATCGATCACTAGATGCTCCGTCATTAGCATGACTGAATATCACTCTTCTAATCAAAAAAGAATTAGGAATCAGCAGTAGATGAATTCCTGGCTTCCCTCTTAATGGCCCTAAACGGTCCCTCGAAGGTCCTCCACTAATTACTTCATCACTTCGTTAAACAGGAGCCAAAACCACGAAAGGAAAATGGAGATTGGATCAGCCTATAATTTACAAGGAGAGCGACGCCAAATATTAAAATGCGTCCTTAAAGGGACTCTGTTGTTTTAGGTATATTTCATTTTTCAAGCGATGGTCGAACTGATATGAATATAGTAGAGGCAGGAACGCTGTCGACATTTTTTATATTTTGCTCCGAAAAACTCACGAAGACTGACTGTCAGGTTACTCCCCGAGACCAACAGGGAACTGAAGACGGAAGATATAACCTGTAAGTTCTAACGATGAATTCACGTTTTCGGAAGTATTTTTCGAAATGTTTTGAATTCGCCTTTTATTCTATTTGTAATAAAAAATGCTGATTCAACTTTTACACAATTCTCTATTCATGTACTTTGGTTAGTTACAGGGTATATCCTCAGCTGTTTTCCCCCTTTTCCATTCTGATATACATACTTCTATTTTAGCAAAGGTAGAAAATTAACTCTCTCTCTCTCTCTCTCTCTCTCTCTCTCTCTCTCTCTCTCTCTCTCTCTCTCTCTCTCTCTCTCCCAGTATTGTTCACCATCTCAAAATCAGTTACGAATGGGAGGGGAATACGCCATGCCAAAATATTTCGCCATAACCAACTTTAAACTTTGTCCGGAGTTATCAAATGGGTCTTGTGCCCGAGAGCGTTCATTTGCTAAAAGCAACATCCTCCCCAGTTTGCTCTCAAAGCACAGAAGCTGGGACCCCTCCTCTTTCAGGGGGAGGATTATGCACAAGTACATTTAAAGAAGGAGGAAACGATGCCAAAGCACCGTGGAACATCAAACTTCGGTAGTTTACGAAGTTTGGACGACGATTTGTTGGCAAGGACGTTTATGCAGCTATTTCCTGCCGCGCTGACGAATCTGGGACGATCATTTCCGCCTGCCATTTTGCCTCTCAGTGAGACGAGAAAGCCTGGGAAACCACTGCATTCCATTCGTTTGGGAATAATCATTCCAAGGATCCTGAAGGAGAACTGTTGCACAAACAATCCCTCGCTTTCGTGAACAGAATACTTTCAGGCCCTATTATGAATCCTCCGGAGATTTAACGGTTGAAAAATAAAACTGGTATGCAGTGGTTCCCAAACTTTTTTCTGTCATTTCCCCCTGCACCCAGTTGAACCATCCAGATTTCCCTCTTCATGTGTATGAGGGAAAGAGTAGTTGAAACACACTGTGACTATTTACTAATTTATTTTTCAAATGTACAAATATACTGATAAACATATAGTTACAGAGTAAAGTGGATAGTGAGCGGTTAGCGTAGCCATAGAGACCGGTTAGTAACAAATAAAAGGACTTTTGTTTGCTCTTCTACTTTTATTGTTAGTAGGTAGTGTGATTATTTCACCCTTGGTAGCTTCAAATCTTGCCCCAGGGGGAAATTTCCCCCAGTTTAGGAACCACTGATCTAGAGGATAAACGTGACGTTATGAAATTATTTGTCTGTCTTTATTGTAAAGGAAATAACCCATTTTAACCATGTCAGACTGAGATGAATCTCCAAAGAATTAGAATGAAAGTTCATGGTTCTGAATTTCTCGTCGTTGTAGAAAACAGCCGAATCTGACGTCTTCTTTC
>NC_061110.1:31560127-31600251 GCF_015104395.2 Macrobrachium nipponense | reverse complement strand
TGATTACTGGTGATTTGAATATTATTCTTTCAATTGGGGATGGGAAAACTCATGGTGGTATTGAATATGAATATAGCTAAATATTCACAGGCTATTCCTGAGGGAGGACTGAAATCGCCAGGGAAGATATTGGCGGCAAGTTTAGTGATATCAGGTTCCCAAACCAGACTTGCAACATTGAATTTGTACACGTTTTTCCCTGACTCAGATGTTCGATTATAGTGCCTCCCTTCCAAGATTGATAGGCTCATTGTCGTCTGTGGCTTTCGTTACGGCATGGCGTCTCTAGACAATGCACTAGACCGATTTTGTACCCAGCAAAATAGTGCTAAGGATTATAGGCATGGAAACCTTAATTCATGGAGTGAATTTTGGAAATTAGTCAAAGGGTTCGGGGAATTAGCTTCCCAGAAAATGCCGAGTGCCTTGTATGAGACTGGAATAATATGAATACAAAGAGAGCTACGAATACGCAAAAGGAAAAAGCAAGAACGGGCAAGGTTTTTGTTGCTCCCAATAACTTTATGTATCTTTGATGAATACTATATAATAGCATATATGTAACTATACGCTTTATATTGTTTATTGGGTTCACATGCAAGTCTTTGTATTACAAAAATGTGAATAGATTTATCAATGTAATTTTTTTCATTAATAATGCATCAACCTCATTAAACTGTATTATTTTGTCTAAGGTGACTTGTTATCATTTTCTTCCGTTTCCGTAATGTGTTCGATAAGGTAAACAGGATTCAACTTAAAAATACCTCGACTAGGGCGTTTCCTTTTGACGCTTTGTCAAGATGCAATAATGTCACCCAATATTGACCGAGAAGAGCTCATTTCAATTCTTCAGAGTGCACCATGTGTTTGTTTTACATAGAATTTGGGTTCATATGAAATATTTTTATTCGAAGGAGACCCCTCAATGTTTGGTTTCGAACAGGAAGAGTGCGTAGTGAAAGTGGTAGGTGTTTTAACACTTGATAAGTATTCTGAAGCATCATAGTTAAAAGTTTAGTGCTTTCTATGTAAAACAGGAGATATTCTAAAGAGGAGGCATTATAAAATCTACCAGTAGGTCTTTTAACCGGAAGAAAGGGATTCATGTTCAACAGGATTCCTCATCCATTCATGATCACTCTTCATTTATTGCGCCTATGGGGAGTATTTCCTTACAAATGGTCTCCGCAAGGATCAGCCACATTCAAAGAGGCAAGAAATAGAAAGGATAAAAGTGAATGTGGAACTTGGATGATTAATAGAGTATTATTTGAGAAGAAATCTTCTTCAATCGCCTCATCGTAGCTTCACTTGTTGTTTGCATTATGTTTAGAGCGGTATATTTTGCTATTGGTGATTACAGTCAGAAAAACACGACAAACATCATTGTCTGGATGGCCGTTACTACTATGACAATATCAGTCATGACTCTCAAGGTTAACCTTCTTTGTAATGGGAAAAGTCTCGCGGAGATAGCAGAACTCATGATGATGGAAATCCAAGAAGAGGAAAATCCACCTTTTCATCAGTTCTTGACAATGTTCTTCATATTGGGATGCACATTTTTCTCGACCCTTACAATGAGTTTATTATTTGTTTGTAGAGGATCCTTATAATTTCAGTCTCAAAAACATAGCGAAACAGGTTTCTACCATTTTCATCTATTCAGACAACGTCGTTACAATCGGTTTAGCAACATTTGGTCTTGTATATTCCATCTGCAAGACTCTGTCCTGAAACTTGAAAGAGAACTGCATTATCAGCACTCCGAGTGGATTAGCCATTATACGACAGGGAGTCAGAGAGACATCATATACCAGTACCAGCAGGCCCGCTCTTCGTGCAATATCCTAATCAGGGTCTTAACAAGAAAGGGAGTCTTCAAGATGAGGCAGTCTTTTTTATTCGCCAGAATGAGAAAGATACAAAGGTTTTTGGCGACAACAGTTTAGATGCAATATGATAAAAGGAAAGAAAGAGCAGAAGAATGCCGATGGAGCTGGAAACCCTTCGCATGATGCTGATAAGAGTGGAGATAAATAGCTGAGAAACTGATACATTTTGAACGTTGGCCTCTCGTATTTTCGTTATCTTCGCACGTGCTGATGTCACTAGCTCTCCTGTATGAGATTCCTCGCTCTTGATTATAGCGTCATATACTGTATTGGCGCATCTCTTTTTGCACCTTCGACCATTTCCATTCTATGTTTCACCGGACGCCTGCATACATACATATATATATATATATATATATATATATATATATATATATATATATATATATATATATATATATATATGTATATATATTATATATATATATATATATATATATATATATATATATATATGTATGTATGTATGTATCCAATGTAGCACGAAGGACCACGTACCTAACAATATTCTTAAATCCAAGTGAGAAAGGAAAGTAAACACGGACTTGAAACAAGTACTTCCGTAGTATAATCTATATTTTCAATTTCACAACGAGCTACAAATGTCTTTTAATATCTAATTGGCTCTACTGCGGAATTAATATATTTTCATATCATGTAAACCGAAGGAAAATTTTTTAGATGAACATAATTTCGTCCTCTCGTGGGTTCAAACCACCGCCCAGCGGACAGAGAAGAAATCACCACGTCAGTGACGTTATCGATTCGGCTAAAGGACATTTGTAGCTCGAATAATTTATATGAATCACGGTGATGTGATAATTATTCATAATATGGCTACGTGCGGCAAACGTTCGAATTTGTTAACATGGTAAAGGGGGTTGGATATCAATTGTAATTACGAATACCCAAAGTTTGACGGTGATTTGTAAGTTCGGAATTGGTCGAAACTTATAACCTCACTTGTTAAATGACTCAATACCGTCACTGACGACCTGATTTCTTCCCTGTCTGCTGGGCGGTGGTTCGAACCCAAGAGAGGACGAAATTATGATCAACTAAAAAATACCCCTTCGGTTTACATATATGAAAATATACTAAGTCCGCGGTAGAGCGAATCAGATACTAAAGGACATTTTGTAGCTCGAATAATTTATATGAATCACGGTGATGTGATAATTATTCATATATATATATATATATATATATATATATATATATTATATATATATATATATATATATATATATATATATATATATATATATATATATATATATATATATATATATATATATATATATATATGGTTTTTCTCTCTCTCTTTTCTGTGGCATTGACTTCTTTAATACAGACTTTTTCATGATTTGCTGTTGTTGTGTTGTTCATCTGCGAAATTGCATATGGTCTCCCATCTAACACTCTTCTCTTGTGGAGGAAATGTTTTTATTTTTGTTTTGATAGTGTCATCTGTAGTCTATGTCGTAGAATAGCTTCTGTCTCCTTCCGTGAGAGGAACGACAGCAACAGCAGGTCATGGAAAAGTCAGTATCAAAGAAGTTAGTGTCACATTGGCGATCGCCTACAACAAAACACACACACACACACACCACACACACACACACATATATATATATATATAGATATTAATTATATATTTCTTCTAATATATATATATTAATATATATATATATTAATACATATATATATATATTATTCTCTATCTTATATTAATATATTATAATATATTATATAATCTATATATACAGTTCTATAACTCGAATAAACAACATGGATATAAAAACCATAGATGAGTTTTTGGGTCACGATTAAAGGGAAGCAACAACAAAGCATATTCTAGCAAACTACGATGCAGTGGAAGAAGAGGTTACAAAGATGTATAATTAATCAGACTGTATCACAACTTCGAAAATGATTTAGATGCTCCCATAATTACCCAGAACGGGAACCCTTAAAAACTTCACTGGAACATATTCTATTAGCTATTCTCGACTTAACAAAAGCATATACTTATGAGGTTTGAAGGTCATGACAAATATGTAAACACACACACACACACACACAACACACACACACACACATATAGATATATAGATATATATATATATAAGATATATAATATATAGATATATATATTACATATTGTATATATATATATATAATATAATATATATATATATAATATATAATCACTGGCTACAAGATCATCCAAATAGAAACAGGACCTGACTAACCGGGCTGGTGGTATAGTACATTTGAGAGAGAGAGAGAGGAGAGAGAGAGAGAGAGAGAGAGAGAGAGAGAGAGAATGTTCGCATAGTTTTAGAGGGTCGATAGTCACTTACCATACTTGTCTCTTTTAAGGAGACTGCATAATGCCTTTGGGCCATAATTGTGGCCACATTATGGCTTCCTTGAGATATTGGACCAGGTTATGATTGTTTGGTAACGAGGCCCCTTCCTAAGTACCCGTTATTAGTAGCTACGTGCTGCTCTTCTTCCGTAAAAGACTCACTTGAATACTGTTCTGCTCTTTTCATTGGAAGGAGATACTACGCCATTTATGCTACTGATATTACACTATTTCGGAAAATTAAATCGCCTTGGATAACCGGTTACGAGGGACGAACCACAGAACAGAAAAAGGACCTGGTTAGGGGTTTTAATGAAGGTAGTTTGTGGGATGACGGAAGTAGAACATACCATTACAGAAGCAGAGGGAAAGGAAGGATGAAGAAAGAAATTTATTTTAGATTCACGAAAAATGTGTATGCCATAGCATCAAAAGAATTCCTGAAGTATTACATACCCGGTTGGTCATAGATTTTTTTTGTGGTAAGCCTAACCAAGCCTTTCAATCAGTGAGAGACGATCTTATAAGTCCGCGTTTCTCTCTGAAGGCTAACTTAAAATATAAAAGTATTTTTTTTAACCCACGCAGCGTGTTCAAGATCAGCATGATATAATCCATCTTTTTGAAACGAAATAAAGAAATAAATAAATTAGCTGGCACTTGTGAGTTTCCAGACGTAGATGCATTTATACTTCATCAAGTCACTAGAGAACTTCATTCTCGTAAGCTGAGAAGCAAAGGTAGAAGGATAATGGATACAAAACTAAAAATGTTATAGGTGAGGAAGAGCATATGTCGAAAGCGATTTTTTTTCTTGTGTGTGAACCTAAAATATGTGGATGGTGATTTTCATGTGCGGAAGATGAATAATTCATTCTAAATCTGCAAGTAAATATAATCATTTTCAACAATCCTTACCGAAAGGAATTTTGGTCTGAATATTTCCTAATAATTTTCATTGTAACATTTGATCAGTTCTCGTCTATTGAATCACAATTAATAATAATAATAATGAATAATAATAATAATAATAATAATAATAATAATAATAAGAGGGATCTTCCAGGGCGACTCACTGTCCCCACTACTCTTCGTAGTAGCCATGATTCCCATGACAAAAGTACTACAGAAGATGGATGCCGGGTACCAACTCAAGAAAAGAGGCAACAAAATCAACCATCTGATGTTCATGGACGACATCAAGCTGTATGGTTAGAGCATCAAGGAAATAGATACCCTAATCCGACTGTAAGGATTGTATCTGGGGACATCAGGATGGAGTTTGGAATAGATAAATGCGCCTTAGTCAACATACAAAAAGGCAAAGTAAACGAGAACTGAAGGGATAAAGCTACCAGATGGGAGCAACATCAAACACATAGATGAGACAGGATACAAATACCTGGGAATAATGGAAGGAGGAGATATAAAACACCAAGAGATGAAGGACACGATCAGGAAAGAATATATGCAGAGACTCAAGGCGATACTCAAGTCAAAACTCAACGCCGGAAATATGATAAAAGCCATAAACACATGGGCAGTGCCAGTAATCAGATACAGCGCAGGAATAGTGGAATGGACGAAGGCAGAACTCCCGCCAGCATTGATCAGAAAACCAGGAAACAAATGACAATTACCCACCAAAGCACTACACCCGAAGGATCAAATACGGACAGGACTAATACCATAACACGAAAGGAAGGAGGGAGCTAGGACTACTAAGTATAGAGGACTGCGTCAACATCGAAAACAGAGCACTGGGGCAATATCTGAAAACCAGTGAAGACGAGTGGCTAAAGAGTGCATGGGAAGAAGGACTAATAAAAGTAGACGAAGACCCGAGAATATACAGAGACAGGAGAAAGACAGAAAGAACAGAGGACTGGCACAACAAACCAATGCACGGACAATACATGAGACAGACTAAAGAACTAGCCAGCGATGACAATTGGCTATGGCTACAGAGGGGAGAGCTCAAGAAGGAAACTGAAGGAATGATACAGCGGGCACAAGATCAGGCCCTAAGAACCAGATATGTTCAAAGTACGATAGACGGAAATAACATCTCCCTCCATATGTAGGAAGTGCAATACGAAAAATGAAACCATAAACCACATAGCAAGTGAATGTCCGGCACTTGCACAGAACCAGTACAAAAAGAGGTGATTCAGTGGCAAAAGCCCTCCACTGGAGCCTGTGTAAGAACATCACTACCTTGCAGTAATAAGTGGTACGAGCACCAACCTGAAGGAGTGATAGAAAACGATCAGGCAAAGATCCTCTGGGACTATGGTATCAGAACGGATAGGGTGATACGTGCAAACAGACCAGACGTGACGTTGATTGACAAAGTCAAGAAGAAAGTATCACTCATTGATGTCGCAATACCATGGGACACCAGAGTTGAAGAGAAGAGAGGGAAAAAAATGGAGAAGTATCAAGATCTGAAAATAGAAATAAGAGGGATATGGGATATGCCAGTGGAAATCGTACCCATAATCATAGGAGCACTAGGCACGATCCCAAGATCCCTGAAAAGGAATCTAGAAAAACTAGAGGCTGAAGTAGCTCCAGGACTCATGCAGAAAGAGTGTGATCCTAGAAACGGCACACATAGTAAGAAGAGTGAGGACTCCCTAAGGAGGCAGGATGCAACCGGAACCCCACACTATAAATACCACCCAGTCGAATTGGAGGACTGTGATAGAGCAAAAAAAAAAAAAAAAATAATAATAATAATAATAATAATAATATACGTTATCAGCAATCTCTTGTACCATTCCTGTATCAAAACATCAAACATTTCTGACTCAGAATTCACAAAATACGTTTTGCAGTGTTCCTCATCCACTCATCATATCCTTCATATTATGCGGTGGAGTCGGATTTCATTAGAACTGGAGCAATGGCTGTTCATTAGCTACGATGCAAGTGATCGTAGGTACAGTGTTTATGAAAAAATTACTTCGGGAAAGCATGATGATTCTTATCGCGCCTTATGCTCTTCATATGTTCCATGGCGCACTGTCCGCACATTTGTGAGGGGCAATTTGAGAGCCCATATCGTCTTTTTTATTCTCAATACCGTCACTTTAGTATCAATCGTCAATATCTAAATTCATCTTGTATGTCGATATGCTTTGAAGGATGAATTCCAAGACCGTTTATTGTTTAATTTCGCTAGTATTCCTCTTTCAGGTCGTCTTCAGTCAAAATGAAGAGGAAAATACATAATAAGGTAGAAACGGGGGTTGATAAAAAATATTAACCAAAGTTGGGATCTGACAATTCGTGTCCAGGTGACAGGTAAGTCTGTATAGTTTTGAACGCGAGTGCAGCCTTAGCCCCTTGCTCAGATATCTAAGGGTAAAATGTGAAGCCGTACTGAAAAAAAGGAGATGGGGAATGATTTCTAGAAATTTTTGCTTATGGCTACATGATTCACTAAATGTGAGCCAATAATCAAACAAAAAAAAAAAATAATAAATCCAAATAAAAAGAACCTTGACATGCATTCAAATGAGACTCTGGAAGTCCACACTATATAAGTTTGTAAAAAGAAAATACCCAGTTTAGTGAACCCCTGACTATTTTTCAGATATGCTTCTTTTGATCAATGAATAGATTATGAAAATTTGCACATTGACTTGTATCCATACGACAGTTTCAGAATCGCCACTGGACTGGTTATCAGCCTTTAACCTTAATGTGAAGAGATTTTTTGTCTAAACTACAAAATTTAATATCAGTTGATTTCGTGGAATAATGAACTGTCATGAACTTTATTTTATTTACAGAGAAAGTCATGGGCGAGGAAGCTGCGTCGGCTGATGGAAATCGTGAACAATGAGGAACTGCATTATGAAGTAAGTTACATTGGATCGCTTCTGAAGTTTCACAAACTTCGCATCAAAGATGTGCAATTGCTTTTAACAAAACGCTAAAATTTTTAAGGGGTGCCATCTCAAATAACATTAGTAACACAAAGAAGATAAAGAATAATGAAGTAGAACAAATGTTAAATGTATAAAACCAATTCTACCAGAGTTTTTCATTCGTTGTTTATTACTAAAGTGCCTCTGGTCAGAATGTTAAATGGGCATGCTCTAAGAGTGTTGAAAATATGTTTTAATATCAAATCACCACATTAAATTATTCGTAATAAAGAAGATGCAAGCATTTTAAAAAAAAACTATGAACTTACTTAAGCTATCTACTTTGACTTCAACTGATAAAGAAATATATAAACTCAGAAACGTGCATGATAAGGAAAGTATCTGTTCATAAGAGATAAATCTGCAACCATATTTATTTGTGATTAGAAAATGTTATGACCTCTCTTAAAAGACAGTTACCTCTGTATTATCTTTTAACTGTGGCTCTTTTAAAAAATATACTGCTCCGTCCATGATCAGGGGAGGTAGTGAGTAACTTGGATAATTAAGATGACATACTTTTGCTTGAAATAAATATTATTGTTCATCATATTTACCAACTGAATCATGCTATATAATGACTAAGGGAACTGCTGATGCATTGGCAAATACGGTGTTGAATTGTATTGGCCGTTGTTTGAGTAATATGCATACAGATCACCTTGGAATTCCTTATCTATAGAAAACCAAAATGAGAAATGTGGTTCCCCAAAGATACTTCATTATCACTGTTGATTAATGCAAAATTTATAATACTTATTCCTATCATATGACATGAAATCCTTGATTTTTGCCCCAAATGACTTGAATACAAACTTATATTACTTACAATCAACTGTAGTGATTTCCACAATTAAAAATCAGCTTCACTTCAAATATACTTTTAAACATGATGTTCAACCCATATTCTGGCTTCAAAACTAAAATATCTGAGATTAAGGAAAACACTCCCTTACCCCACAGGTCGGTAAAGTGCTTCCGTTGCTGGAGACTGAGTTGGAGTTTTCACCTTTCAACCTCTTCACTCTTGGCAGTCGATGCATCATTCCTGTGAGTATTTCCAACGATGGCAGTTTTAGTTTTCATTCTACTGACTTCATTTCTAGAATTTGTGTGGCAGATTTTCGAGAATGAAAGAACCAAAGAGTGGTCTTTGATTCGCCGGTTCTGCTTTCCAGTTTTGACATTTCCTGATCCCCGGTTATCAAAAGGTCGTCAAAGCATTATGCACTTCCTGTTACCTTCTCTGGCACATGTGAGAATAAAATGTATCATCCGTGAACACATTAACTTGATAAACTAAGGTTCATGTTCCAGAGCACTGTATTTCTACATTCATTTTGTTTACTAACAAATAACAGATTACTTTATGCAGATAAATATACCTCTTTTGATAGGTACACTGACACAATTACTCAACTTATTTGACTTTTATACTTCTCCCCTACAATATCATGAGGATATTTGCTCAACTTCTATTTTAGATGTGAAACATTTTTCCTATCTAAAAATGTATCACAACTGAATGTATCCCATTTTTCGATAAACTTCTCAAATTGAATGTCAAGTGTGAAGTACAGGTTAGCTTAGGTTATGAATTCCTTTTTTTGTTGAAAAGAATTCAATAAAAAATTTTGTTGAAGGCTGTATAACTACTATGAGTTTCAGGCACTCTGTAACACGGTTTTTTGGACTTTGCTCCCTGTCAAAGCATCGGATGTAGCTGAAAGTTGACATATGTATATTTTACAACCACACGCAAATTTTGTCAGCATTATCAATTACCTAAACCCGATAGTTTTAATTTTTATAGAGTAAAAATTATCTAGCCGACGCCATGGCCATGATTACGGGCCAAGAGTCGAAAAACATTCATTATGTAAGAAAAGTAAACACCTTTTGACGAAATGCTGCCCCGCCCATCTACTAGACAGAAACCCATTCACCTTGTTCCATCGGCTCTGAAACCCAAAGACTTTATGAATGGCGGAACGATACATAGATGTGGGTGGTGTATCAGTGCTAGCGTAAGTAAATACTACCTTGTAGCATAGTGTCGCAACCGTATAGCAGTAATATACACGAATTAAACGTTTAGGCCAACTGCTGGGATCCTTGAGGATCATTTAGCACTTTTTACAACTACTCGAGAAATGAGTTTATATAGCCAGAAGTTAAATTTTCTAATCCAACAATGCCCATGGTAGCCTTCAGTGTTATCCTGAATTATAACGAGGCCAAAGTGGGTGGAGCCTCATGAAGTTATCATTCTGACGATAATTATTGGTGAAGGTTTAAAGCCAATATACGGTATTTTTTTTTTTTTTTTGTTTTTTTTTTTTTTTTTTTTAGTAATAGGTAGATAGCCAATAAATAAAAATTGCTTGACTTGGATGTAGCAGTTATCAAAACAAGCTTGTCTACTATGTTTTTGAAAATTACCATCTATTCCCTACATCTTGTCAATCTGATTGTGACCTATAAAGTAGACTGTAATTTCTTAGGAAACTTATTTTGGGAGTTAGACTCATAATCGAAGTGTTTTTGTATTTATTAACATATTTTGTTGGTTTGTTCATTATGACAATTATCAGTGGAGAGGTTCAGAGTTCATAAAGGTGTGCTGCTTTTCTTGTATTTAAATTTGTTTGTCATTGTTGCCAGAGGTATAGCCTTCGTTACGTATAGCCAATCATCCATCGAAAAAGAGGGAAGAAATGCTGTCATAAGTTACGTAACGAGTGCGTTCGAAACCTTTTCTCTGAGGTAAGTTTGGCCCGTCCTTCAAAAATAGTCACTTTTACATTGTAAGTACCAAATTTATTCAACCTACGTAATGCAGAATACAGTCAAAATTTATGTGTAGATATAATGTGTATGCTGAATAAGCGTTATATTTATGAAATGGATAGATAAAAAGTTATTGCGAAAAAACCGTGTTACAGATGCCCTTGAATCTCATAGTAGATCATAATAACTACTATCCTTTCACTGTTACAATTACTGCATTGTACTCAAGACTTTTCCTCTCTGTACCCTTGTTGTTGTCAGTGACTTTGTTCCCTTAGCAGTCAGATGTGGGGACTGACTGTCTGGCCATCCTCCGGCGTTCGACCAGTTAAATTCACCCAAAATAACTCGAGGACCAACAAAACGGGTTTACTATAGTGGCACTTCAACTTACCAGACGCTTTAGGGGTCTGACTTTCTGATAAGTAACAAAGAGTAAGTCTTTCTTACTTATTCAATGTCTTGTAAGTTCATGTGCCGGTCCCTAGCTTATTTGTGTTGAATGAAAGGGGTCACATTCTGCACGGTTAGGTTAGGCAAATAAAGTGTTTCACATTTTATTGATAAAAGAGACGCGACACTTAAAAACAACGAGGGATAAAGCTTAAGAGTATAGAGAATAGAAGGCGCAACTTTAATAGTGAATGAACAGTGGTTATAACGAAACCAATGTTTTATTTGCACAGAAAGCTCTGGCACTGAAAGTAAGTTCTATAAGTACGAAAATCACGATTTGTATAAGATTTATATAAAAAAAGATTCATATTAATAAAAACTGCCCTAACCATATGATTATAGGTGATCTCGAGACTCCAAATACATTTCGAACATTCGTGACTATAATGGATCTTGATCAACGATATTAGAGACGCAATAAATGGTTGTGTATTCTGATAAGCAGTTCGTTCTTTCTACAGATTGTGAGTACTGTAGCGACCTATTTCTTCATAGCCATGCAGTTAAAGATTTCTGAAAACCTCTCGATGGCAAAGGAACTGCCAATGATACAGACACTTAGGAATAAGCGGAAGGAGGTTGAATTGTGTCTTTGGATATGTTGATTCCAACTATAAACTATGTAATTACAATTAAGGTTACTATAGTGGCACTTCAACTTACCAGACGCTTTGGGGGTCTGACTTTCTGATAAGTAACAAAGAGTAAGTCTTTCTTACTTACTCAATGTCTTGTAAGTTCATGTGCCGGTCCCTAGCTTATTTGTGTTGAATGAAAGGGGTCACATTCTGCAGGTTGTTAGGCAAGTATGTTCACATTTTATTGATAAAAGAGACGCGACACTTAAAAACAACGAGGGATAAAGCTTAAGAGTATAGAGAATAGAAGGCTGCAACTTTAATAGTGAATGAACAGTGGTTATAACGAAACCAATGTTTTATTTGCACAGAAAGCTCTGGCACTGAAAGTAAGTTCTATAAGTACGAAAATCACGATTTGTATAAGATTTATATAAAAAAGATTCATATTAATAAAACTGCCCTAACCATATGATTATAGGTGATCTCGAGACTCCAAAATACATTTCGAACATTCGTGACTATAATGGATACTTGATCAACGATATTAGAGACGCAATAAATGGTTGTGTATTCTGATAAGCAGTTCGTTCTTTCTACAGATTGTGAGTACTGTAGCGACCTATTTCTTCATAGCCATGCAGTTAAAGATTTCTGAAAAACCTCTCGATGGCAAAGGAACTGCCAATGATACAGACACTTAGGAATAAGCGGAAGGAGGTTGAATTGTGTCTTTGGATATGTTGATTCCAACTATAAACTATGTAATTACAATTAAGGTTACTATAGTGGCACTTCAACTTACCAGACGCTTTAGGGGTCTGACTTTCTGATAAGTAACAAAGAGTAAGTCTTTCTTACTTATTCAATGTCTTGTAAGTTCATGTGCCGGTCCCTAGCTTATTTGTGTTGAATGAAAGGGGTCACATTCTGCAGGTTGGTTAGGCAAGTAGTGTTCACATTTTATTGATAAAAGAGACGCGACACTTAAAAACAACGAGGGATAAAGCTTAAGAGTATAGAGAATAGAAGGCTGCAACTTTAATAGTGAATGAACAGTGGTTATAACGAAACCAATGTTTTATTTGCACAGAAAGCTCTGGCACTGAAAGTAAGTTCTATAAGTACGAAAAATCACGATTTGTATAAGATTTATATAAAAAAGATTCATATAATAAAACTGCCCTAACCATATGATTATAGGTGATCTCGAGACTCCAAAATACATTTCGAACATTCGTGACTATAATGGATACTTGATCAACGATATTAGAGACGCAATAAATGGTTGTGTATTCTGATAAGCAGTTCGTTCTTTCTCACAGATGAGTACTGTAGCGACCTATTTCTTCATAGCCATGCAGTTAAAGATTCTGAAAAACCTCTCGATGGCAAAGGAACTGCCAATGATCAGACAACACTTAGGAATAAGCGGAAGGAGGTTGAATTGTGTCTTTGGATATGTTGATTCCAACTATAAACTATGTATTACATTAAGGTTACATAAACTTGATTTACATTTAAGGTTACATAAACTTGATTTATAATTAAGGTTACATAAACTCGATTAATTACCTTAGAAGTGGTGCAACGAAAAACTGATTAGTTTTGAAATGTTATATGAAGCTTGTACTGTTATCACTATATCTAAAATCCACTTTTTTGCACAATACAATATATGAAATATTTGCAGGCATTAGCGCCTTCCACTCATACCTAACTTGAATGCAGTTAAGGTGTTTAGCGTGTTGCGTGCAAAATGGTCTATTACAGTAAATCCATCTTGTAATTTGTATATCAAACAATCAGTAATCTTTATAAACTGTTTTGCTGTCGTGTCACCCATGTTTCTATGTAAAAGATTATTTTATATTTTAGGCTTACTTTATAGATTACTACTGTTATATTTTTTATGATTAATTAACTGTTGAATGAGGATAATATGGGACGTCTTAATCACTTTGATAATAGATGCCAGGTCAGTTTAAAATTAACTGTGGTCTGAATGCTAGTTAGCAACATTGGTGATTGCTCAGGAGGTACCAGTCCCTTGAAGACGCTTGTGTATAGTATTCAGGTTCTTAGGAGCAGTGAAAAAAGTCCTTAGTAGGAAGTACGTTACCATGTAATATTTGTTATAAAATAACTGTAACTCGCTGCTCTAAGTGGTATGAAAATGGTCAGAAAAATGGGAAAGAGAACTAGAGGCTCATTGCCCAATTCACTAAGCCTTGGTAATACTCACAGCCAAGGGGAATTATGAGTGATAAGTGCCTCGTCACCAGTAGGTTTAGAACCATTGAGCTCAGTAGTCAGTGTCACTGCGCTTTCGTTGTTTCTCAACCAAGCTGTAATTCAAATCCGACTGGTGGCGAAAGGCTTATCACTAATAATGCACTTGAGTGTTAACTATTCTCAAGGTCCGTGAATTAGATATTAAACAAAATTTTCGGCTAAGCCGTGAATATACAAAATGTCCTGGTGTATGTGACCAAAGCTGATATATGAGATTGTGGACGAATATCATGTGACTTAAGTCACATTTTGCACCATAGACTGAATTTGATGATTAAAACACCTTTTTATATAAATTAGTACACCACTCTATGTAAATCCCATTATCTCTGTCTTCTATGGAAAATCTCATCCACAGTGACAAATAATTTATTCAAGAAAACCGAGAACTAAGATTGTTTAGATAAAGAAACAAAGAAGAAGGTTGATATTCAGATCTCAGATGGATGTAACAGGATAAAAATATCGTTGACAGATGCTGTGTCTGCATTTATGTCGTTTTATGCTGATAGTGAAGTAAGTTTTGTTACAAGTTTGAATTGAATATTTAAATATTTGTTAGCATTTCTGGGAGAAAAGGTGGCGAATTAGGCTGGGAATACTAAGATTTGTTGAACGAATATACAAAGAAACCATTATTTCATCCTGCCCATTTCCTGGAAAATTAAAGTAAGCATCTATTCATTTATCTTAACCTACGAATATAAGGATATTCAGTCACCTTTATTGAAAACTTCAGTCTAGATTTTATTTCTTCTCTTTTCATTGAATGGACATTTTCAAGTTATCTTTCCTGCTCTAAGGTTTAATTTGAGCTAAGTAGATGTCTGACTTATCATTTGCCAAATTAATTCATATTTTGGATATAATGTTAATCATATCTTGGAAACAGAAACTACATCTAGTAATGTTGGTGTTTTTTCCTCGCCTACTAATAATTCTGTTTATACTACAAATTTATTGGACTCAGATGCCATTTTAATTTGCATCTGACAAAATGTTATTTGTTATCCAGCTTCTAGAAGAACTGGTTAACTTCAGACATCTGTTGTCAATACAGAGAATGAATCGACTAAAGACAAATTGTAAATACAGAGATTATTGATTTCCAAGTACTCGTATTCATGAGGCGGCTTGCTAATGTGACATTTCCTGATGTATTTACATTATTATTATTATTATTATTATTATTAGTATTATTATTATTATTATTATTATTATTATTATTATTATTATTATTATTATTGGAAAAAATCGATTACGATGTTGACAACATCCATATCTCTTACATAAATTTTTTATTACCTTTTTCATATCGTTAGAATATCCACCAGGATCTGCATGCATCAAACGCGCATTGTATAAGTAAGTACTATGTATATTTATCCAGACAGATAAAATTCGTGAGACTCCCTTGTCCTGACATTCAAATACAGCAGTTCAAGTAATTGTAAGATATTTTACGGTCTGTATGATGTGCATCAGCAGTACAGATATTGGCCTATATAAAATAAGCACCTTATTTCTAAAATAAAAAGTGAACGAATAACACTTTCCTGTAATTCTAAATGATTAAGTCTTCCATTTATAAATATGTTCATGAAAAAATCCAGTAATGTGGTCGTTATTATAAGATATTTCTCTGTTCTATTTAGCCTTGAAAAAATTGTGAAACATATATCTTCTGCAGTATACGTATATCTGCAATTTTTGTAAAAATGAAGAAGAATTATTAGACAAAGGGGAAAAGGGTTTTCCATAATTTTCTTATTAACATTCTTATCATTACTTGCTCTGTTTTCTCTCTCACTTTTCCTTAATTTATCTTATCCCTCTTCCTACAACATGCACTCGATCTCTTATTACACAATTGCACCTTAAACAGCCTCCTTTATACTGTACCTCTTATTTCCTCATCTCTTCAGTTATTGGTTTTATTCTCTGATCTTCCCTCTCACGCCTAAAAAGTCTCTGGGTGACTTGGAAGATGAAGATGGCATTCTTTGATCTTACAAACTCCACACCCACTTCTTCCACTTAGGTGTCTTTAACCGTAGCCTTTGTTTTCGTCTATTTCTCCTTATAAATTCCTTCAATCTTTCCTTCTAAACAAAATTTCACGTTCGTATTAAGCCAAACTTATAGACTAGTTATTACTCCTTCGGTTTCCTAAGTTACACTTTTATTTATCTTTAGTTTCCTTACACACAGGTAATGAACAAATATATCTATCAACTTCCACGTCCTGCCACTAAATACTAACACATAACCTAACAGTATATTTGCCTCACCTTTTTCTCTTTAAATTGTGCACAAATAACGACTTGTTTTTAAAACCACATATTTCTATGGTGAATGCCCTTTCTAAATGCATCTCCTCAAGAGCCCCACCGTTCTCAATCATTTCAAAGGCTTCGTTCCTAAACAACATCACTTTTTGCCGATAGCTACCTTTGAAATTAAATTGAGAAGCAAAACTACTATTTCACATTTTTCAAACCTAGCCAGGTGCAGAATTAGACTGTCTCACGAACAGTTTTTCACATCTTATCTTTTCCATTCCTGGACCATATATACCACTTTGTCTTTACCCAGTTATTCCTTGAACTTATACATCTGTACTGTTTCAGCCGTCCCCAGTATTCCTGACACTCCTTGTCGAGGTAACTTCTTTACCCACTTAGCGCCCCCTCAAGGACACTCATTACCTATCTGTCTCATTCCCTGGAACATACTCCCCTTTTATATTAGTATCAGCTTTTCACCTTTATACTTCAAGGGTAAATAACTCCTTGTCTCTCCATTTCTGTACAGACTGCCATTTCGCTTTTGTTTTATTAAGTACCAAACACCCAGATTTATCTCTTTAGAACAGTGGTAGCCTCGTTGGACGAGTGGGTTGCTTGCTGGCCTACCGTTTTGGTAGTCGCGATGTCGATTCCCGGCTCTGCCAACGTGGAATAATGAGAATTTATTTCTGGTGATTAGAAATTCATTTCTCGATATAATGTGGTTCGGATCCCGCAATAAGCTGTAGGTCCGTTGGTAGGTAACCAATTGGTTCATAGCCACGTAAAAATATCTAATCATCCCGGCCAGCCCTAGGAGAGCTGTTAATCAGCTCATTGGTCTGGTTAAATTAAGATATACTGAACCTAGAATAGTGGTTCTGAACTGGGGGTCCATGGTGAGGTTTTGTCGGTCTAAATATATTGAAAATGAATTACGACAAATTGTTTCCAAATTAATAATTGACCATTAATTTTATCAAATCAGTCCGTTGATGAATATAATGATCATCTTCTGGTTGTAGCACCAGGGCCTATCCAAAGTAAACTTATATTCAAAAACTTGTATCCAGTCCTTGGAGATGTTGTGGAGCGCTTGGCACCTTTATTAACAATAAAAATACATTACCCCACTTACCATCGAAAACAGTGTGTTAAAAGTGAACCCTAAAGTCTGATTGCAGAGAAAAATGAGACCAAAAGGTAGCTGTCTGCTTAACTCAACAACCTCATAGAATTTTGTCGAAATTCAGTTTACAATTCTTGTATAAGAAGTTTATTTCACACCAATATATTCATTTGCTGTGCTTCGTTTGACTTTAATAAAAAATGAATTTCTCCACAATTTTTAGTTTTCTGTAAAACAAAACTATTGAGATGGCTCTGTCTGTCCGTCCACACTTTTGCTGTCCGCCCTCAGATCTTAAACCTACAGAGTCTAGAGGGCTGCAAATTGGTATGTTGATCATCTACCCTCCAATCATCAGACACACCAAATTGCAGCCCTCTAACATCAGAAGTTCTTATTTTATCTAAGGTTAAAGTTAGCCATGATCCTGCGTATGACCAAACCATAGGACCGGGCCGTGCCTGAAAGTTTTATGGGTAACGGCTCAGACTCTGAACAGAAAATTCGACTGCGCCGAAGTAACTTCGGCGCAATTTATACTTGATTTTTACTGTGCTGGTGGCCCATAACCTGTTACAAGTTGGGAACCACTGCTTTCGAAAAATCATCTTTCGTACAGTTCGTCTCTTTTGCTCTGCCTCTAAGTGTAATCGAAACTCCGAGGCACAATGTTTTTATTTTGCTAATTTCTCGCAATATAACCCCTGGGCTTTCACACCAGGTAGGTGGCGTGAATGCAAGTTTTTTTTTCTTTCCGTCGAGTAAATTTGTGGTGACCATCAACAGGAAAGGAACATTAGACACTTCAATTTCAAGTCCTTAATCGTGTGAGTAATATGAATGATTTAGGTCAGGGGTTCTCAAACTGTTTAACTCCTCGACCATCTTATGAAGTTTCAAGTTTTCTATCGACCCCCTAGACTAGCATTTACTATTTAAAAAAAAAAAATAAAAAAAATAAACCAAAGTCAGAACCAATTAGAGTAGTATTAGTTTAGTGATTGCCATTCAGAATGATAAAAAAAGTAACACGTAGTAAAAAAATATGTTTAGAACTTTAGATGAACGAGTATATGTAACTTAATTCTCCGACACGTTAGTTATTCACGACCCCCTTTTGATCCCCTGACTATTCATAGACCCCTTGGATGATGCTATTGACCCCTGGGGGTCGATATCGACCACTTTGAGAACCCCTGATTTAGGTACTCCCTGTGGGTACACCGGTTGCTGTGTCTCTCAAAATCTATGGTTCTTGTTTAGAAACGAATAATTTCTTCAAGTGAGCGTTTAGAATTGATATTTCCATATTATAGAATATTGGAAGGCTCCATGTCTTAGTGGAGATAAAGGTCTTGAAAAACAAGTTTCCACCAAATTTTATCCCCATGGTCCGCTGTATTCTGTCCTTCACCAACAGATTTCGCACCATTTCTCAATCATACCAGCCTCAACATATTTCTGTGAAAATAGTTGCATGTTGGTCCACGACGGTGCATCGAGAGATCAAATACAATGCATATCCGAAGTGTCACAAGAATCGACGTTTGTCTATATTCGTTGTTCATAACAATTTAGGAAGAACTGCTATTTCCTCTTTCTTTCTATCTATCATCATTCCTATCTCAATTTAGTCAATTAAATGGTTACTTTCGAAAGCCCAAAAGGACAAATTTCATACAGAATGGAAATTATGAAACTTTTGTTAAGTAAACGATAATTCTGTGCATTATTTCAAATACAACAGAATACTGCTTAAAATAAATTTATCTACGATTCCCAAACGGGAAATTAACGAAAGGCTTTTTCCAACTACTAAGAGATTCAGGGCCTCTGTAACACGGTTTTTTGGATTTTCCTCCTTATCAAAGCATCGGATCTACCTGAAAATTGACATATGTATATTTTACAACCACACACAAATTTTGTCAGCATTATCAATAACCTAAACCCGTTAGTTTTAATCTTTATAGAGTAAAAATGATCTAGCCGACGCCATGGCCAATGATTGCGAGCCAAGAGTCGAAAAACATTCATTACGTAAGCAAAGTAAACATCGTTTTACGAAATGTTGCCCCGCCCATCCACCAGACAAACCCATTCACCTTATTCCATCGGCTCTGAAACCCATAGTAGTCAAGAATGGCTAACAGGATTTGGAATTGTCCCCGTGGTTGCAAAACTGCATTTGTCTTACGACTTGCAACTTTATACAGTCAAAAGAAAGCCCGTGGTTATACTTACTATAGCCTGAATAGGTAATTATTCAGTTTCTAGTTTAAATCCAATGTTTATGGTCTGATTTGTATTTAGCGTAACGTGATTATAATACTTGTAATGTCATTCAGGATTTTGAACATTTTCATTAACTATTCACTATGCCACCAAGAGAAAGAGATAGAGAGAGATTGTTTGTATTCTTATATGTGCTAAAATCTCCAGCAGACCAACGGATCATCCGATATAATTTTTTTTCTTCTTTAGTCTGTATGACCATGTTGGATATAAAGACTTATCTGGGGTATCTGTGCTAGCGTAGTAATACTGCTGTAGCAGTAGTGCCGCAAAATTAGTAATAGCAGCAATATACATGAATTAAACGTTAAGGCCAACTGCTGGGATCCTTGAGGATCATTTAGCACTTCTTACAACTACTCGAGAAATGAGTTTTTTATAGCCAGGAAGTTAGATTTTCTAAATGCCAACAATGTCCCATGATAGCCATACAGGTCCGTTAGCCTGAATTACAACGCGAGGCCAAAGTGGGTGGAGCCTCACTAAGTCATCATTCTGACGATAATTATTGGTGAAGGTTTAAAGCCAAAATACGGTAACGGCTATTTTTTTTTTTTTTTTTTTTTTTTTTTTTTTTTTTTTTAGTAAATAGGTAGATAGCCGATAAATAAAAATTGCTTAACATTGGATACAGCAGTTATCAAATCAAGCTTGTCTACTATGTCTTTGAAATAACCAACTATTCCCTACATCTTGTCAATCTGATTGTGACCTATAAAGTAGATTATAATTTCTTAGGATACTTATTTTGGGAGTTAGACTAATAATCAAAAGTGTTTTTTGTATTTATTAACATATTTTGTTGGTTTGTTCATTATGACAATTATCAGTGGAGAGGATTCAGAGTTCATAAAGGTGTACTGCTTTGCTGGTATTTAAATTTTTATGTCATTGTTGCCAGAGGTATAGCCTTCATTACGTATAGCCAATCACCCTCGAGAAAGAGGGAAGAAATCCTGTCATAAGTTACGTAACGAGCGCTTTCGAAACCTTATCTCTGAGTAAGTCTTCAAAAAAAGTCACTTTTGCATTACAAGTACCAAATTTATTTAACCTACGTAATGCAGAATACAGTCAAAATTTATGTGTAGATATAATGTGTATTCTGAATAAGCGTTATATCTATGAAATGCATAGATAAAAAGTTATTGCCAAAAAACCGTGTTACAGAAGCCCTGAATCTCATAGTAGTAGAAGTTACAATAATTACACGACCATAAATTGATGGCAAACTTCTACGTTGGCGGATGAAAACCTTATCAAAAGCTGGATACCACGAAGTTATATCAGCTACTCTACATCAATAAATACTAAATACAATAAAGCCATGCGTGTGAGTTATTACGCATACTGCAGAGGAGACGTCATGTATAGAAAGTAATGTTGTGAAATATATTCACCGAACACTAATCTCCTTACTTATATTGATTTATCTTACCTCTACATAAGAAAAAATGTTTTATAACATTTTCTACTGATAGAGCTAGCAAATATTAGTTAAGCAGATAATGAACACGGGAAAAATATAGGATTTTTTGTCTGTCATTTGATATATATCATCTACTTTGATTATTCGAAATAACCTCACCCTCTTAATATATCATATTCGATCAAAGGAACTGTAACATAATTCCATTCATTGATAAAAGCTGCTATTTGTGGAAAAATATGACGTTGCTTCAAAAGCGTTCGTGGGTCATGTGACATTTCGTGGGAATACGAAGTAACCTGAAAATGTCTAAAGTCTTTTATCGAGTGCTACGTTTGATGGTATTAGCTACTATTATCTTACCATTCTTTTACTAGTTATCTTAACTTGATAAGCTACCTATGTTACCATAATTAGCCTTCAAATGTAACTTGCATTATTTGTTTTGACATATTTTGCGTCATGTTGTATTTGATAACTGTAATGTGAGAGATTATCTGTTTTTCAACGTTTTATTCTGATGGTTGAACAACTGCGCTGAAATTCCCAAGTCTTTCTGACATTGAACTAAAACAGTTCCTAGATATTCTTAGGACTTTCCAGAATTTTGAAAAGACGTCTATGGAACTTCAGTCATTTGGAATTTAAAGTGGGAAACACTTCTCAAGCTACCCCAAGGATTTTTGAATGATTACGAAGTCTTCCTGGATCATTCCAGTTCTGTGTGATTGGCGAAGTCTTTTGTTTAGCTTTCACGCTTTTCAGTCAGTCAAAAAACTGTTTCTCGTGTCTCCCAAGTTAATTAAAATGCCTGAAAGCTACTTATTGATTGCTGGGGTATCTAACGACAACAATTTGTTTTAACAGTTTTTTTTATAAGTGTCAGTTACGTAATTTCTTCTTACGATTTTAGTTGGTATTTACCTGGTAACAGTCCAGTTTTGCTTATGTTAACCCGTAAGTCCCTACTATGAGATTCAGGGCTTCTGTAACACGGTGTTTTGGCAATAACTTTTTATCTATGCATTTCATAGATATAATGCTTATTCAGAATACACATTATATCTACACATAAATTTTGACTGTATTCTGCATTACGAAGGTTGAATAAATTTGGTACTTATAATGTAAAAGTGACTCTTTTTGAAGACGGGCCAACTTACTCAGAGATAAGGTTTCGAAAGCACTCGTTACGTAACTTATGACAGCATTTCTTCCCTCTTTCTCGATGGATGATGGCTATACATAACGAAGGTATACCTCTGGCAACAATAACAAAATTTAAATACAAGCAAAGCAGTACACCTTTATGAACTCTGAATCCTCTCCACTGATAATTGTCATAATGAACAAGCTAACAAAATATGTTAATAAATACAAAAATACTTCGATTATTAGTCTAACTCCCAAAATAAGTGTCCTAAGAAATTATAATCTACTTTATAGGTCACAATCAGATTGACAAGATGTAGGGAATAAGTTGGTAATTTTCAAAAGACATAATAGGCAAGCTTGATTTGATAACTGCTGTATCCAATGGTCAAGGCAATTTTTATTTAATCGGCTTTATATTACCTATTTACTAAAAAAAAAAAGAAAAAAAAAAAATAGGACGGTTACCGTATTTTAGGCTTTACAAACCTTCACCAATAATTATCGTCAGAATGATGACTTCAATGAGGCTCCACCCACTTTGGCCTCGTTATAATTCAGGATAACAATGAAGGCTATCATGGACATTGCTGTATTAGAAAATCTAACTTCTGGCTATAAAAAACTCATTTCTCGAGTAATTGTGAGAAGTGCTAAATGATCCTCAGGGATCCCAGCAGTTGGCCTTAACGTTTAATTCATGTATATTGCTGCTATTACTAATTTTGCGGCACTATTGCTACAGCAGTATTACTACGCTAGCACAGATACCCACCCACATCTATGTATCGTTCCGCCATTCACAAGTCTTTATATCCAACATGGTCGTACAGACTAAAGAAGAAGAAAAAAAATTATATCGGATGATCCGTTGGTCTGCTGGAGATTTTAGCACATATAAGCGTGTATTTACTTTGGATAAAAATCTAATTTTAGCAAAAATAGTATATAAAGACTGTTTACATTACAATCTAATCTCTCTCTCTCTCTCTCTTGGCAGCATAGTAAATAGTTAATGGAAATGTTCAAAATCCTGAATGACATTACAAGTTTTATAATCACATTACGCTAAACACAAATCAGACCATAAACACTTGGATTTAAACCAGAAACTGAATAATTACCTATTTAGGCTATAGCAAGTATGGTCACCGCCGGGCTTTCTCTTGACTGTATAAAGTGCAAGTCGTAAGACAAATGCAGTTTTGCAACCACGGGGACAATTCCAAATCCTGTTAGCCATTCTTGACTACTTTCAGAGCCGATGGAATAAGGTGAATGGGTTTCTGTCTGGTGGATGGGCGGGGCAACATTTCGTAAAACGATGTTTACCTTGCTTACGTAACGTGTTTTTCGACTCTTGGCTCGCAATCATTGGCCATGGCGTCGGCTAGATCATTTTTACTCTATAAAAATTAAAACTATCGGGTTTAGGTTTGGTTATTGATAATGCTGACAAAATTTGTGTGTATTGTAAAATATACATATGTCAACTTTTCAGCTAGATCCGATGCTTTGATAAGGAGCAAAATCCAAAAAACCGTGTTACAGAGGCCCTGAATTTCATAGTAGTTACATATATTTCAGTACCTCTTCTCGTATGTTACCCAGGTATTTTCGTCATGGCATAATCATTCACTGTATCAGAAGGCATTTTCGAAGAATGATGAAATTTTACTAAATGCCTCCAAGGATTCCCATATACTATATAATTGTACTTACTTCCCTAGCTTAAAATTTCTTTTTAAATAAATAGACTCGGATATTTCCTGTGACTAGAAAGTAACCTTCGGTATGTAGTAAGTCATTAAGTCCCTTCTAATTCAGAAGATTCATCTGCAGTTCTGAACGACCACTACTATTACTTAGAATTAGCCAGCAACTTGTCGGCACGGGCTCTTGTCTCCCAGAGCAGCCCGTAACAGCTGTGAATGACTCAAATTCAAGCATCTTTTCAAGAAGAAATTGGATGATTTGAAAGGATAGCATCACTATAATCTGTTTTTTCCATTTGTCCACACGCCTGTGGTGTTTGCTATGGTAACACTCCGTCCCGGGTTTTAGATAGTTACGCTCTGTGTAAGTTTTAGGTAAATAAAAGGGTATCTTGGTGTACATTTGCAACTGAAAAGTGTTTTAATAATTTACTGTATGCGAATTGCACCGTTAATATTCGAAATAGGATATTGGTATTATTGTTGAATGTAAGCTGAATGTAACTATCTAAAGCCCGGGACGTAGTGTTACCATAAGCAAACAACACAGGCGGGTGGACAGTTGGAAAAAAACCGAGTGTAAACGCTCATGGAAGAGAAATGTGATATACCAGGAGAATTTATGATGAAGTAAATACTAACAAGCGGGAGATGACAACGCCTACGAACTTACTGCCTTCAATGCTAAAAAGAATTTTCTTAGATTTTCTAAGGAAAACGAGAACAGAAAGCAGTTCTATGCTTGCCATCATCCGCAAAGAAAATAATTGGAACTAGAATAAAGAGGGTCGAAGCATTACTGAAATGTAAACAAAGAAAATGAGGTTTCATCAGTCTTCAAAAAGACGGAGGGAAAAAGGAAGAAGGTGGAATTTCCATACAGACGCCATTGGCACTAAAGAAAGAAGGGTTGTATTTAGCTGAATGCTAGATAAATATAACAGGATAACTTTGACAGATGGAAAGTAACTGTGACCTAATTCTAAGAAAAAAAACTCAAACAGTAAAATATGGTAACTATACTGAAATCGACGCATATCTATCTAGTAGAATAAATGCATTTTTACAGGCAAAACTAGCCAAAATGTATCATCTAATTTGGCTTTAATTACATTCAGTTGTTATTGACTTTCAAAAGTATGTAATGATTTCACAGGAGGATGGAATTTGCTTTCTCAAAGTAGTGGACAGTTCTTGAAAAATTATTATCATTACGTATATTAAATGATGAATGTTAATGGGGAGAAGGAAAGGCCAACCAAAATCCTTCAGAATGCAAGTGATATTGTCCTACGCAAATTAAAACATAAAACAAGAAATAAATTAGTAACATTAGTTGATGGCACATAATATAAATATTGACCTGTATAACCTATTCCTAAAGTGTTTAATGCTCGTTACCACTGAGTAATAAAATACTTAAGGTAGTATTTCTTAACTACAGATAAAAATTCAGTATTTAGGATTTCTGAATAAAAACAGGAAGGTGTGGCATAATTTACATAAAGTGCAAAGAATATATATTTACTGTGGTAACATTTCTTGCCCTAACCACAGCAATCATAAAGTTCTGTATTATATTGTAGAAGTGAAATATATAGAATTTGGATATCAATGATGTGAATCTTTCCCATATAATTTTAGCAGAAATACTGTGAGGTAAAAGCTTGGGAAATATAATTTAAGTTGAATACCACATCCTTTTCTATTCTCTGGCTCACACTTTTTTTGAAGTAATCCGAGAGCTGTAATGTGGCTAGAGATGTGCCTCTTTGGTAAGAGAACAGAAACAGTTGATAACGATATCTCGTTGATGGAAGCCTAAGACTGGGTGCTATTGTTCGCGAGAGGATTTTCAGAGATCCTGAACTGCACAATAATGAAGAAGTATGTTGCTATGGTGCTCAGAATCTGTAGAAATATAAAAAATTATTAACTTTGCTATACCCTAATTCACTAGAATGATTTCTATTAGATTATACTAGATGCGGATAGAGACACGTTTGATCAATTTGATTTTTTTTCATTTGGAAATAACCGGAGTTTTTAGTGATTATCTGTTGGCATAACTTCTGTCACAAATAAGTTTTAAGAACAGCAATGAGTGAATATAAAAGATTTTTTGATAATGATCACAAAAACGACAATAATGTGTTTTTATCACTGGTATTGACTCCAGCTCTTAGTATTCTCTTTGTCCTGATTGCATTTGGTTCAGTTATTGAATTGGTGCAAAACAGATCTCATTATACCTCTATAACTCATTAAGAAAATTTTGTTTTCCGATATATTCGACTGCCTTTGAATTCGATGTCATATTTCGTGATATTGGAACTGACATATCTTTCACATATACATACGTATATATATATATATATATATATATATATATATATATATATATATATATATATATATATATATATATTGTCAGTAGTGCTCCGTTAATGCAAAAATACCATAATTAGGTAAATATACTAATCGGAGAACAGTCAAACACAGACTAACTAATTACATTTTGAAACAGAGATTACTCAATGATAATTTTTGTTAACATTTAAGGACACCAAAACTAGAAGAAGTAAGATAGGAACAGAATCCCAAGGTTACACTGATTACTTACAAGTATAATGCATCGCCCACTCAGAGTGAACAGGTTGAAAGGTGCAAATTCCAAGTGCGACTCCAAGGCGATCACTTGACGAACCTGAGTTGAAAGGAAGGACTCTCTGATATAAAAGAATCAGTCATCACGCATAGCTATATTATATCACACACACACAAACACGCACACGTCCACACGACACGCAAACGCTATACAAAGGCCAAGTCTCCTGAATAGCGAACAACAGATGTTGGGTGGAGCACTACATGCAGAGACTACATACAGTGTAGCTGTTATCTCCTCAGTGCATTGGTACCTGAAGAAGAAGACTGTATGTCTTCGAAAGCTTGTACTTTGTACATCAAAGATCTAAAACCATCCCGTATTGTTGAAGTCTAATACAAGTAATACACACACACACACACACACACACACACACACACACACACACACATATATATATATTATATATATATATATATATATATATATATATATATATATATATATATATATATTGGTATATGTGCATGTTTTTGTGCTCATGCAGAGGTAATTATTAAAAGTTTAGCTTAGGTGAAATGTGCGTTTTGAGATTGCTAGGTCATGTAGGGATTAGCGTATCATAGACTGAGAAACCATTGAATAATTAATGTTAAAAACTGAATTAAATCATAATAAGTATCTTCATGCCTAAATTAATAATAGATATGCAGTATTTGATCAACTTGATCATGATTCATCTATAGTTTGGAGAATAATCCTTGGGAAATAGTGTAGAGAATTGTTTTGCCAACTAATCCACAATGAAAGGCAAAGGATTCCCATTTTGGAACTTCAGTCATAAAAAGGGACTTACTTCTAAACGCCGCTCTTCATTCCTCAGGACCTTCTCCAGTCGGCGGAGTTTTGTCGCCCACGACTTCTGCAGAGAGATTTTGTGAGGTGAACTCTGGAGTATTTTCTCGTAAGGTAGTATTTCATTCCTTGATTTTGATTTCAGTCAGTGCACTAATCGAAGTGACTCTCAGTAGAAATGTGCTCATAATGGAATGCCTTTTTTAAAATCGTCCTCAGACACACAATTCACTTAATATATATTTATTTCACATATCTGATTTTCTTTCCGACAGTTAAGTTACAAAATATCCCTTATTTTAAACAGGGTATCTTAAGTATATCCTATTTTGTTTTATTAAGTGCTGAAATAAATTCAATAACAAATGCTGCAATAAATTCGGTATCAAATATTGAAATAAATTCAGTATTTCAATAATATCTAAGGAATTAACTAAGTTATTCCAAAAATAAAAAAAAGGAAAAAAATGACGTAGTTTTCTTATGGTACGGAGAAACAAAAACAGAATTGCTCTGATATCATTTGAAGGAATTGTTTTATTTATTGCATTTTATTCCGGTTTCTGCCCTGCCTGGCGGAAGAATTTCAATTGGATTTTTAACTATTTGCTATTCTTTTCGCTCAACTTTTGCAAAATGATAAGTTCTGAACATTATATACTTCATGAAAGCTAAGTGTAATTCAAGATTGCTACTAACTTGTTAAATGATTTTAGTATTTGCACAATATGACGTTCAAGCATCTTCAAATTATGCAACCATCCCATTACATACATACACATGTGTGCGTGTGTGTGTGTGTTTATTACAAAAGGGTATGTACAGAGACCATTCTTACACAATTTGTAGGCTTGAAGCCTCAGTGCTTTTTTGTACCCTCCCAAAAAATGAATTCTGTAATCCTGAACATTATACTCAATGTAACCTTAAGATGCTGTCAAGTCAATCATTTACTCAATACAATCCTAAGTTAATTGTTCTTTAACGTGCTGTAAGTACACTTACCTTTAATAACATGCAGTCAGGTGAACATAAAACTGAGATAGGTAATGGTTGAAAAAATAGCGCTGCAAAGATGTATATCCCACGAAGGTTGGCCGCAAATAATCCAAAAATGAATCCAATTGAGCGCATAGTGTAAGTGCACAGGGTTAAAGTAACAGGCAAAGCTTCAAACTGTATTAATTTTGCAACAATTTCATCAATTTTAATCAACATCAGACAGAGTTTCTCATATTCAATTTTGTTATTTTGGTCCACAGTAGAGGCAGCATATTCAGACTCAATGCTGTTGATATCCCCCCTAAAACGCAAGTGGTCGTGTCTAGACACTGATGTTTCATCCTTTGCACTGGGCTCTGATTTCCCTTTCCTGAAAAGACCATAATGTGAAGGTTGGGTCTCTTGGTATCCCAGTGTAGCTCTGGCCTCATTACTGGCTACATCACGAAGGATCCACTCATTGTATTGGTGGGTTATTTCTTGATCAATTTTCAGCGACAGTGTCTTCGAGACGGAATAGATTAGGCCAAATGTTGCCGAGCAAGTTAGCATAATGCTTTGGGCATAGACAAGTACAAAAGAAATGTTCACACACATCTCTCTCGGGTCACTGAGAGCAGAAGTATATTTTAACACAAAAATTTCCATTGCGAGAATGCAAATAAGAGTGCAAAACAATACCAGAAAGAGAGTTAAGAACTGATTATAATGTATATTTTTCTCTCCATAAATTTCTTGCGTCTAAGCTTGCTTCGCCACTCCTTCCAAAGTTTTCTTATTTGCTAGAAGATAGACTTGCAGAATAACTGTACAGTATAGCATAATATAAATGATAACATGATATAGGATGCCTTGCGCGTCTTTTTGACCGTAATCAGCACACACGGTGTACGCAGCGGAACTTGAGAAAGTAGCAATCAGTAAAAAGAGAGACCAGACATTTGCTAAGGAACTGTTTACAAAGATAACCTTGTCTGACACTCCAGTCGTAGTTTCTTGGTTATCTTCGGTCGTTTTTTCTTTGCTCCACATCTGTCCTACAGGAGTCAGACAATATGGATCATGATGAAGGGATGAGGAAATCTTTCAAACATTTTGATGAACCTTAATAATACTTCGTCCTTCTCAGATTTCTTGGTAGAAGCAGGAATTTCAGACACGAGCAAACGAGTGTGTTCCTTCTTGTCTCGGTGGGGAGCCTAATATACGTTAAACGTTGTCTCTCTCTTGCTTCACACCTTTGTAAACAACTAAAAAATGGCTAATATGCCACACCCAAATAATCCTGTCAGGAAATTTTATGGAGTATAAAGTGCACGTGTTATCAAGCGACTTATGGAATATAAAGTGCACGTTTTGTTATGTGTTTCTGGTGTATAAAATGGATGTGTTAACATGTGCTCTTGCTACTCCTTGTGGATATTAGCAGACATTACAGTTACAGAGAGCCAGAGAGTAGGTTATTTTTCTTAAGCGCGTGTCACCGATGAAATTCCGTTTAGATTCGGTGTCACTTTGAATTTTGATCTACGGAAAGAAAGAGAGAAAGAAAGAAGACGTCAGTTTGGCGGTTTCCTACGACGACGAGAAATTCAGAACCCATGAACTTTCATTCTAACTCTTTGGAGATTCAGCTCAGTCTGACGTGGCTAAAGTTGGTTATTTCCTTTACAATAAAGACAGACAAATAATTTCATAACGTCAAGTTTATCCTCCAGATACCATCTTTTATTTTTCAAGCGTTAAAACTTCAGTGGATTCATAATAGGGCCTGAGAGTATTCTGTTCACGAAAGCGAGGGATTGTTTGTGCAACATTTCTCCTTCAGGATCCTTGGAATGATTATTCCCAAACTGAATGGAATGCAGTGGTTTCCCAGGCTTTCTCGTCTCACTGAGAGACAAAATGGCAGGCGGAAACGACCGTCCCAGATTCGTCAGCGCGGCAGGAAATAGCTGCAAAAACGTCCCTGCCAACAAATCGTCGTCCAAACTTCGTAAACTACCGAAGTTTGATGTTCCACGGTGCTTTGGCATCGTTTCCTCCTTCTTTAAATGCACTTGTACATAATCCTCCCCCTGAAAGAGGAGGGGTCCCAGCTTCTGTGCTTTGAGAGCAAATGTTGCTTTTAGCAAATGAACGCTCTCGGGCTCAAGACCCATTTGATAAAGTTTAAAGTTGGTTATGGCGAAATATTTTGGCATGGTGTATTCCCCTCCCATTCGTAACCGATTTTGAGAGGGTGAACAAAACTGAGAGAGAGAGAGAGAGAAGAGAGACAGAGGCGAGAGAGAGAGAGAGAGAGAGAGAGAGAGAGAGAGAGAGAGAGTTAATTTTCTACCTTTGCTAAAATAGAAGTATGTATATCAGAATGGAAAAGGGGGAAAACAGCTGAGGATATTCATGACTATAAATACTATACCCTTTACAACTGACCAAAGTACATGAATAGAGAATTGTGTAAAAGTTGAATCAGCATTTTTATTACAAATAGAATAAAAGACGAATTCAAAACGATTCGAAAGATCACATCCGAAAACGTTGTGAATTCATCGTTAGAACTTACAGGTAATATCTTCCGTCTTCAATTCCCTGTTGGTCTCGGGGAGTAACCTGACAGTTAGTCTTCGTGAGTTTTTCGGAGCAAAATATAAAAAATGTCGACAGCGTTCCTGCCTCTACTATATTCATATCAGTTCGACCATCGCTTGAAAAATGAAATATACCTAAAACAACAGAGTCCCTTTAAGGACGCATTTTAATATTTGGCGTCGCTCTCCTTGTAAATTATAGGCTGATCCAATCTCCATTTTCCTTTCGTGGTTTTGCCTCCTGTTTAACGAAGTGATGAAGTAATTAGTAGAGGACCCTCGAGGGACCGTTTAGGGCCATTAAGAGGGAAGCAGGAATCCATCTACCGCTGATTCCTAATTCTTTTTTGATTAGAAGAGTGATATTCAGACATCCTAATGACCGAGCATCTAGCGATCGATAACTTTAGGCCTTAGATCCAGCTGTGATGATGATCGAAACTTCATACAGAAGTAGTCTTGCATCCTTAGGACTTTATCGTGCAATTACTTAGGTTCGGAAAATAATAAGTCACTAATGCAATACTTACTGTAACGATAACGATACATACCATGAGTTATGCAACGAAAAGTTCATTTTCTATTCAGCGAGATATGTTTCTAGCCATAAACATGAAGGAGATTTGACTAATGTAAGAGACGCAGAATAGAAATTGACACCTGGAGTTTCAGTAGTTTTTGAATATGGAGCATCAACTACGTTCGCTCCTATGAAAATGCTTTTGACGCTGTACAGATAACTACAGTTTTGAAAGTCATTATAACCAATTGTCTTTTGAGACATTTAGCCCATAATTTTAATAACATACTAAGAATTCACGTGTCATAGCATCCACGGTCATTTTGAATTGTTTCTGAAAAAATTTTGGAGTAGTCGGTACTTGATTGCTAACAGTGAATGATTTGATATTTGATAATGAAACTCCAGGTGTCAATTTCTAGGTGTGTCTCTTAAATTAGCCATATTTCCTTTATGTTAATAAGCAGAAGCATGTTGCGCTGAGTAGAAACTGAACTTTTATGCGTAAATGTGTATACTGTATATATATATGTGTGTGTATATATACATATATATATAAATACATAATGCATGTTATATAGATATATATATATATATACTACATATATTATATATATAATATATATTATATATGTAAAGGCCGGTTTCGGCATTCCTCCCTAGGGGTTTTGAGTAATAATAAATTGCGTTCTCTGGTGGACCTATGGAATGTGGAGAACAGTGCAGGAGTGACGACCTGAGAGTAGCTGATCAATGAGATTCTAGGGGATGGCGTGAGATAAAAATGCTTAGTTCGTCGAGTCAATGTACGACAGTTTATGAACTCTTCTCAAAGTGCCTTTGGGAAACTGGTTGTAGCCAGTAATATGAGGCGTTGTCGAAGTGTGCATTCGTATGTGCGTGTGCGCCTCTTCTATTCATAATGTATCTAAGGGAAGACTTGCACAGAGATTCGTGGGAGGAAGGCGAAGCCATGATGGCAGATGTCAAAGTGTTTTTATTTATCAGTGAGTGATATTCCGGTTGGGAATGGGTAAGTGTTACCTTTACTTTAGCCAAAGGGATGGCTTGTTTGATATCTTGTAAGATGTTCCATTTTATTAACTTTGTCTTTAAACTTGTGTGTGTACTTACCGGGATGTGTTCTGTATCTTTGGAACAGACGGATCTGGAAATGCCGGGGGACAGAGTTCCCAGTGGGGTGTGGACTTTTGGGTGACTTGACAATGTACTGTTTTTTGAGTTAGTCTGTAAGACTGGATTACTTGGTTAATTGATTTATTTATTCTTGTAAATAAACGTTTGTTATGATGCAACTCTCTCATTTTCATTACCTGTTAGAGAGTAGAGAGAGAGAGAGACGAGAGAGAGGAGAGAGAGAAGAGAGAGAGAGAGGAGAGCGAGAGAGATAGGTTGTGTGTGTAATGGAGTAATGGGGTCTGCCTTCCGTTTCGTGTCCACGCTTACCTTATGAATACTGGGGGTTCTTCCCCCCATGTTATATATATATATATATATATTATATATATATATATATATATATATATATATATATATATATATATATATATATATATGTATTTTATCTCGTGATTTTGTAAACTTACCTTAGACAACAAACTATCTGTCATTTCTCCTAGTACAACGTCCCAAGTACATACATAAATGACATACTTATTGCTGGAGTATAGCCGTTTATTAGCTTCGTTATTTCAAACCGTGACATTCTTGTCAAGACTGCCACTTTTGTTATTAACAATAATTATGCTGTTTCTCAATGTGGATTATTTCCTTCTTGAAGAAAGAAAAATAATTTTTCTTTGTTTTCACGTAACAGGATGTCGAAGATTACCACTAATTTACTTGCAACGAGCAAGGAGATCCGATCCTCACTTTTGCCGACAAGTTTGTAATCTAACAATAAACGAATTATCTCTCTCTCTCTCTCTCTCTCTCTCTCTCTCTCTCTCTCTCTCTCTCTCTCTCTCTCTCTCTTTACATTTGGATCAAAGCACCATTCTTCCTTTATGGGCTCTCCTTCATTTCTGTCGGCCTTCTTGGGGTAAATTGTGCTGCAATCTAATTTCCTTTATCACTGGGTGGTCTTTGGTTGGGGTTTAACCAAGTGAGGAGCTCATTACTGGAAGACTCCCACAAAGACCAACAAAAGTTATTTTAGTTCAGCCATGATTAAGGACTATCTTAAGAATTTTTTTTTCTCTTCAGCTAATGTGAGCTTCTTCGATTTTCATAATGGAATATCTGTGATCGTTAACCCTAATGGGAATTTTAACATCCTTTGGTGCCTTAATTTCCAGTAGCTAAATTCTTCATTATCATAAAAGAAAACATGCGACTCTGGGAAGTTTGGTTCTAAGAATTCGAATTAATGAAGAGGCAGCGAGAAGCTTTCGTAAGCTGAGATGATAAAAGAAATGATTGTATATGGGAAGTGTTATTTGATGCAAAAAATTACATATAAGTTTATTCTTCGTATGATAAACGATACTAATCACCAGGAGGTCCCTTTTCAACCTTCGCAGTGAAAGAACACAAGCACTCAAGGCAATCAGAATAAGGAGTGGTTACAATGCCTTCATCGTGTGTGACGCCAGGTTTAATAGACACAATCAATCAATCAAATCCATCGTGAAAGCCTTTTGATCGGGGCACTGCCCTCGAGACTACAGTATCCCTGGGCAACGGGACAGCCAGCAAACCTGAAGTCTCTCTCTCTCTCTCTCTCTCTCTCTCTCTCTCTCTCTCTCTCTCTCGTCTCGCTCTCTCTCTCTCTCATGATCATCTCTTCCCCAATATCCTTATGGAAGGTTCTTGAAGAAATTGATCTCGAGAGACGTTGTCGCAAAGTGATGAATATTTAGAGAAATCCAGAACTTGCCAAATGAAGATAGCTTACTGAAGCATTAACGAAAATTATTTTCATATTTTATTATATCCTTAACAATACGGCAACATAGATCATCTTTATCAGAGAATCATAAGATTTTACAACAAACATATATGTTCATGTACTTGTTTTGGGCATCGTGCAAATTTGTCACCATTAGTACCAGTCTAATGCAATGGGTTAGAAAAATAGCTGTTTCGGAGGTTTGAAAAGTTGAAAAGCTTTACCTTGAAATGATACGGTTCCAGTCTTCACCAGTTGTCGTCTTACCAGATTCCTTATTTGGACTGGAGGGTAGATCTTGGTAGACATTTAAAGTGAATGCATCCAATTTCTTATCAATAATAATTGCTTTACCTCACTCGTGAACTGATGGAGTTAGATACGCAGCATATATACCCCATAGCTACTGCCAGTACATAATTATCGGCAACAGAATTCTGTAATGTCAATGGCGTTTTATTATTTGCTGACTTAAACGCAAGGAATTCGCGAACTGCTGGATAAAACAATTAATAGTGGAGCTGCTTTTCAAACCTAAGTGGAACTTCATAAAATACCTCCATTTTTAAGAAAACGCAGCTTGCTTTGTCCAAACACCTCTTGAATAACAATAGAGCCACATGTCTTTATGCACAAAAGACAAAGTAAGCTTCTTATTGTATGAAAGTTTGCATCCTTAGGACGGATATGGTTATGGATTGCTCGAATCGCGAGATGAAACGCAATGCAAAACTTAGATTATTTACTTTCTTCACATATTGAACAGTCTTTGAATGAAACCTTCAGATTCCAACTGAATACCTTGTGACAAAAGTGGATTTGGAAACATTTAATCATACATAGTTGGCAGTCGAGTACCGATTAATCCAGTTTTCCGAAACAATCTAAAATAGTCGTGGATGTCCTTGCACCTTGGATTGTCAGTATATTATTAAGATTATTGCGTTAATTGTCTCAGAGACAATTGTTAATAAAATATCTAAAAACTGTAGCTTTTTGCACATAACTCACATTTTATGAGAACGAACGTAGTTGATTCTCCTTGTGTAAAAAAAAAAAATAAATAAAACTAAAGGTGTCAATATCTACTCTGTCACTTACAATATCTATTTTTTCTTCATGTTTATTGGTATCAGTACATAATTCATAATATCATATGTTCATGGTCTGTATGTTTTCCATAATTGTAGGGCTTATATTATACATATATCTCTTACAGCAAATATTTCTTCAATGATTTACTATTTCTGAACCTAAATGATTACATGATGAGACTCCAAGGAAGAGATATTGGTTCTGTGTGAAATTTCCTAAAACCTCGCTCATCATAAAAGCTGGATCCAAGGAATTGATTAATCATTAAAATATCTGAGCTTTACTGCTCTAATCAAAAAAGAATTACGAATCAGCATTAGACAAATTCCTGGGTCCCCCCTTAACGACCCTTGATGGTCCCTTGGAGGTCCTCCACTAATAACTTCATCACTTCGTTAAACAGGAGCTAAACCCACCAAAAGAGAATGGAGATTGCATCAGCCTATAATTTACAAGATGAGCGACGCCAAATATTAAAGAGTGTCCTTAAAGGGACTCTGTTGTTTCAAATACTGCTCGTATGCTAAGGGATGGTCGACCTTATAAGAACAGCATTAACAGGGTCGCTGTTGTTATTTTTAGTAACTGGCTCCCGTGCCCCAATAGCAGTTAACTTGAATTTTGTCAGGCTGTTCCCCATAACACCAACGAGGGATTGTAATTTGATCAAGTCAAAGTTGAATGTCAGAAGAGAATGATAACCAGACCTAGCTATAGTAGATTTGATGTCCAGGCCAGTCCCTTACGACGCTCCTGATTGGCTGTCGATAAGCCAGTCACAGGGCTAGAATCTCTCTCGAGAGTTCACATGGGTAGGATCTTCGTTCCACCTCTCTTGAGGGATACGTCTTTCAAAAGTATCCCTCAGGAGAGATGGAACATACATCCTGCCTAAGCGAACTCTTCAGAGAGACTGAGAGTTTCCAGGCCTGTGATTGGCTTATCAAGAGCCAATGAGGAGCGTCATAAGGGACTGTCTTAGACATCAAATGCACGGTTGATGTGAATCTACTATAGTATCAAGTTCTTGTTCCCTTGCTTAGCTTCTTTAAAAAGAATCATAAGCAGGTGATGAACCACTCCGTCTTTCTTCGAAAAAAATTAAAATAACATAAACGTATAAGAGATATTAAATGAATACTAAACAAAATCAACATTCAATATGAACTGAATTTGTGTATTTGCACCTTTTTATTGTTTTTGGAGGGATGACTTTCAAAGATTAGACAATGAAAATTGTCATACGTGTACATTCAATTTGCAAACATCACTTAAAGGCAGTCAACTAGAACAATGAGAACTGACTTGAATCTATATTACTCTGTATTTTTTTACGTAAAAAATTATTATCAAGAACAAAAACTTCAATAGCGATTTTCTTGGAAACATGAAAAATAAATCTCCAATTGTAAAACGCTCGTGACGGCTCAGTCCTAACGAGATTTATTAGAAGGTCTTTATAACTGCTTGTTATGGAATGGTAGCTTGACCTTCGGTTGACCTAATTTTTCGCGGATCAAACTTTGAAGATCTTTGTTTATGAGTCAAACACCGATACGTTTCGTAAATCATTATGCACTTCGAAGCACTTCTTTGAGCGATAACACAGGTTTACGAACAGAAAGTTAGAAGCTTTTTTTTTCTGGCAGGGTACGTCCACTCATAATTGTAATTTCACTTTGGTTGCAGTTCCTAAGCTACAGAGGATTTGATATCAAGTGATATTTGTCAGTTAGTATATGATATATATTTATATATATATATATATATATATACTATATATATATATATATATATATATATATATAATATATATATATATATCATATAATATAATAAAAGGAGCCCATAAAAACACCAAATATAGAGAAAAAAAGGTACTATATTTCGGAGACTGGCTGTCTCCTCTTCAGGTAGATGAATGAGAAAAGTTTACAGAAAAGGTGGTATTTATACCAAGAGGTCCATCCAAAACAAGCCAATTTAAGTCACCCCTGGTGATAATCTTCCTTTAATCTTCTTAAGTGTTGGTTGAATGAAGACGTTGTCGATCGTATCTGAAATCCATGCTCCTTTTGAGATGTTCATTACCATGCCTCTCTTTTATTAAGGCCGATTCCATCATTTGACTCTTGTACCGGCAGTTGCTGCTATAAATTACACGTGACAAATTCCAGTTTATTCTATGGTTATGTTCATTTATATGGTTGAAAATAGCCGAGTTCTGTTGTCCATACCTAACTGACCATTTGTGTTGTATTAATCTCTGGGGAAGGATTTTACCTGTAAATCCGATGTAAGATTACATCGGATTTACAGGTAAATCCCTTCCCCAGAGATTAATACAACACAAACGGTCAGTTAGGTATGGACAACAGAACTCGCTATTTTCAACCATATAAATGAACATAACCATAGAATAAACTGGAATTTGTCACGTGTAATTTATAGCAGCAACTGCCGGTACAAGAGTCAAATGATGGAATCGGTTCCTTAATAAAAGAGAGGCAGGTAATGAACATCTCAAAAGGAGCATGGATTTCAGATACGATCGACAACGTCTTCATTCAACCAACACTTTAGAAGATTAAAGGAAGATTATCACCGGGGGTGACTTAAATTGGCTTGTTTGTGGATGGACCTCTTGGTATAAATAAATACCACCTTTTCTGTAAACTTTTCTCATTCATCTACCTGAAGAGGGAGACAGCAGTCTCTGAAATATAGTACTTTTTTCTTCTATATTTTGGTGTTTTTATGGGCTCCTTTTATTAGTAGATGGAATTCGTTATTACAGAACATTTTTACCAGTCATATATTATATATATATTATATATTCTAATATATATATATAATATATATATATATATATATATATATATATATATTTCCTAACAGGTACCTCATTGAAAACTGGATGGTATCAAAACCGAAATATTTATTCAAAATAAATATATATATATACTACTATATATTACTAACAGGACCTCATTGAAAATGGTGGTACAAACCCGAAATTATTTATTCAAAAATAACATCTCCACTTGACGCCATCCAGTTTCTATGAGGTTCTGTTAGTAATTGTATTATTACACGGAACAGTTGTGAAAGTTATATATCTATATATATATATATATATATATATATATATATATATATATATATATATATATATCAACTTTATCACTTACACAATTGTCCAGTGCATTAATACAATTACTAACAGAACATCATTGAAACTGGATGGTGTCAAGTGGAGATATTTATTTTTGAATAAATATCTCGGCTTGATACAATCCAGTTTCAATGAGGTCCTGTTAGTATATATATATATATATATATATATATATATATATATATATATTATATATATATATATATATTATATATTTCTACAGTATACATTTTTCATGGCAGTTTAACCGCTCAATCCCCGTTTCCTTTCACATGGATAACCTGTAAAAAAAGATAGCTTTTATTGCCCGGTGGGATTTTCTTTATATCAATTCTTTCAGCCGAATGGAATTCAATTCACCAACGCTCGTGGTGCAGTTGGCCTTAACCGAAATCGGGTGGGAATGCTCAACAAAACGCAAAGTAATGTCTCCTGGGAGATTGTGGGACTGTGATGGCTCGTCCATATCGGATCTCTGCTTCTTCCTTCCTTGATGCATAATAATATGCATTTCCCTTTTCCTTTTGTTATAGCGCTTCTGTTAAGGGAGAAAACGTTTGTGAAATTCTTCTCGTCACTTTTGTATGACTGGCGATGCAAATTGTTCATTATGTCACGTTATTCACTGACAATTCACACTAAGGTTATTATATAGTAACAAATTTGTCCGTAGATTGAGGAGCATTTTCAAATTGAAATGAAAAAAAATGAGCGCAGAAAACGTAACTTGAAAAGCTTGATTTTACATACTGTTTCTTATGAGCACATTCGAGTGCCATTAAATGTAAAAGGCAAGAACCAAAATAGCATTTATAACATTCACTACTAAGATGAATTTAGTAGCGAGAGAGAGATCGAGAGGGAGAGAGAGAGAGAGAGAGAGAGAGAGAGAGAGAGAGAGGTTATCTAAATGCTTCAAAAGCAAGAAATCTTGATAGTCACCAGCATATTTTACTCGATTTGATTTTTATTTTTTTTATTTTTACTGAAAATATTAGATGACAAAATTTTTCATGAAATAAATCTCCAG
>NC_061110.1:31532724-31559627 GCF_015104395.2 Macrobrachium nipponense | reverse complement strand
ATATTGTCTTTCCTCGTTTTAATAACTGAGAAATAAATAGATCCCGAAAATGATTGCTTCAACCTTTACCCAGATCTAAGAGCTTGATGTAAGACGTTCTTGGTCTTGTCTCTGACATCAAATTCATTGTGAAATGGTCATCACGATTAAAAATCAAGCAAATGTATCAAGAGAATATTTATTTAGAACTTCAATAAAACTATCTTACCAGTGCGAAAGTTGGGTGCCATATCTGATTCATCATCTGCGATTCGTCTTCATATTGAGGTAACAGTTACTAAGGTGTGTTTTAGTCGGATCAATTTAATCATCTTAACTGTCTGAGAGTTTTCCTGTTTTCCCGGTTCTATTGTTTGGGGGCGTCTTCTTGCGTGGCTGTAGTGAATAGTAAAGAAATAAATGAGGATTTCAGCACATGACAAAAAGAAATGTTGAAGATACATAAGATGTTACAGAAAAAATGTATAGTGAAGATCTTTAAGATATGAGAGAGAGAGAGAGAGAAAGAGAGAGAGAGAGAGAGAGAGAGAGAGAGAGAGAGAGAGAATGAATCGCCTATCACCATAAAAAGATGGTATTGAGTATAGCATCGTATGTTAAAGATAAAGCACTAGGACTACAACATAAACATCACATGTTCTCCCAAACACCTTCATCCCCATCGTTCCACTGACAACTTGTTCCTTTAAAGTTCTCAAACATTGCACTTTGGTTGTCATCCCTGATATTTCCCTTTTATTTTTAGTTAATAAAAGCTTTCCTGTTTTAAAACTGCAAGTTTCATTTTGAGTTCTTGGCAGTTTCACTCCGAAAGTACAAGTAAGTTTTGGCGTCCATACAATTTTGCACAATAAACTCTTAATATCTATCATTGTATTTTATGAACAGATATCAGCTGCAAAGAAATTTCAGTATTACCATTCATTAGTGAACAACGGAACGTATTTTGATTTAGCTTATTTAGTTTTGTATATTGGGAAATATCATTACATACTGATGACTTATTACCAATGTTTCTTACCTCACGCTTCACACGTTATAAAGAAATAAAATTGATTCCGGTACCCTGTCTTCAAGCTGTGGTTTGCACTTCGTGCAATTTGATATGACCATAACTGTTTGTTATGTCAATATAAAGGTTCATTTTAAATAACAGATACTCATATTAGCAAGAGTCTTGAAATGGAAAAACAAATCCATAGTGGTTTTTATGTTGATTTATTTAAAATTAAATCTGTACAGAAAGCTTTCGATAAACTGTTCGATTCGCCTTTTCAACCTCGAGATCGAAAAGGCGAATCGTACGGTTTATCGAAAGCTTTCTGTACAGATTTAATTTTAAATGTATGTATATATACATAACTGTGGATTGTTTCTCCTTTCATTTTAGTACTGAACTATATGGCTCCGGAAATAACAATCCTTAACAGACGATGCACCAGGAAACAAAACTGAGAGGACAAAATGCTCTCACAAAGTAACTACCTCGTAAAAATTACGATCCTCCTCCAACCGTCTAGTTTATGGCGAGAGATGAATGGTCGAACAACCTCCAGCAAGAAAAGTCAGCTGCTCTTGTCGGTGATTATCCCTTATGGAACTGTCTCATGAAAACCAGGGATCAGAGAATATTCCAGGTTTTCTTCTTCTTCTTCTTTTATCTCGTTTTACTCGTAAAGTCCAAAGCAATGATCCCACAACTGGGAATAGAATCAGTTATACATAGCACATAAAAGTCAAAGGGGGGGAGAAATTTATGAATTCATAAGGACCTGTAATGGTGTTTTCTTCCCTTCTGTCTCCAATATTAAACGCATTATAAAGTGCAACGATATCCCTCCCGAAGGCGGTTTATGGTTTCAGGAGACGAAAATTCCACCTCTTTCTTATTAGGGTAAATTACTGTACCGAGATCGTTAGTTTGTTTTCTTTCTTTTTTACAGGAGTATCTCTTCTTCACTGGTTATCCACATACGATAAGTTAATATTTGGAAATAATATTAATAACTCATCTGAAAATAATGTATTTGTGTGTGTGTGTGTGTGTGTGTGTGTGAGAGAGAGAGAGAGAGAGAGAGAGAGAGAGAGAGAGAGAGAGATTTTGAGTTCCTACGAGTTCTAACTTTTTAGAATGAAGGAATGAGGGAAAGAACCACTGGCACTAAAGATTAAACTATTATCATTAAAAAAAGGTGGGGGATTGGGGTAAAAGGAAAAGGAATCGGAGAACAAATAAGAAAAAACTGGAGCTGGATCAAGATAAAAGCTTTCGAGGAAGGTCTTGATGAGAAAACACAATAAACGAAGCCAGCTAAGGTACTCCTTTAAATAGAAGTATGTCTGCTGGACATAAGTACTTGTTTTGATTGGGTTATCTTATAGCTGCTTTGGAGCCTGAAATGTGTCTATAGTTGGATTACCATATATCCTAGCTCAGGTTTCCCTAAATTTGAAATAACTTTCTTGATATTCTTTCATCCATTACTTTTTAATATATTTTTTGTACAATTTTACACATACGTTCTTGGGATATATCTTTCAACATTTCATACCGAGTGATCATGTCTCACGTTAATTACAAGGGACAACCTTAATAATGCAAAACTGCTCCTATTAGAGTCTATTAGAGTAATGCTGTTAATTGGCTTTAAAATATATTCTTATTAAATATTTCCATTTAAATATTGATTTAAAATAATTTCATCAGAACATCTGTTGTTTTCATATCTTGTTCTAGTGTCACTGCACTAACCTGAAGGTTCATGTCTCCTGTCTCCTTGGGCTTCAAGCCTTACATCAGTGGTCACTGTGCTGAATCACAAGGATTTGCATTTTTCAGTTATTCAGTAAATGCTATCATTGACTGAAGGAAACATGATATGAGAGAGAGAGAGAGAGAGAGAGAGAGAGAGAGAGAGAGAGAGAGAGAGAGAGAGATATGATTCGTATTTTACATCAATCTTTGGACTGAAGGACTAATTTTTTGTTTTTTTCCATAATTTTTATGTGTACTTTCATTTGCTAGGTGCTTCTTCCTCTCTCAGCTAGATTTCTTCATTAGTTATTCTATTGATCTTTTCTCTATCTACATGTCAGGTTTCTTTTTTTCTTTTCTTCTTTCCTCTTTCCCTTTGTTCTACTTTTGTTTGTTGCGGTCATGTTTACTCTCTAGCAATTTTTTTTCTCTTCCACTATTGATTACGCTACTATCAAGGCGCCCTATATCTTTAAGACCTCTTTTATCTTCCACTGCTTTCAAATAAAGCTTCTCCTCGCGGAAAAGGGACCTTTACTAGACACCCTGGGTCAGACCATTTGCTGCTGCTACCATTAATAATGTATCTGGTGTCCGCGTTCTGGTACTTCATCTTTCAGCTGGACGATTTCTCATTCTCTCTCCCTGTTGGCCTTTCGATATGAGAGCAACTCCCGTCCGTCATTTGAAAGGAGCCCAAATTTCATTGATGTTAGTGACTAATCGCTATCATTTTCGCATTGTATTTTTTTAAGTATCGAATAAAACTTGCAAGAATCTATTTATTCTTTATTCCTACTAATCATACTCTCCCATGCTAGAGGACCTTAATATAACTACACCATCTTATAAATACTTATTTTTTGGGGGGAAACCCATCTGAAAATCTATTTAAGAAATGTGTTCAAGCCACTGGAATATTTTAAGATATAGTATTTCAGGCAGCCAATTACTCTTTTATTTCAGGAATATATGAACAAAGTGTGTTTGAACTATAATTGATAACAGTATGGAATACCACAAATCAAGAAAGGATTACCCATGATTTTCGAGAGCACATAAAAGGTGTTCGGAATGTATAATTCTTTCTTGTTTGTGGATATGCGGGCTGGCAAAATGACCTAATTCACCCCAAATCAGTTTCAACATAGAATTTTGATAGGTGTTGGATGGATATACAAGTTAGTATCTGATTGGGTATTACGTAATACTTAAAACCTTGCTTCTAAGTTCAGAAACTTATACTTTGAGACCTACATAAAATTTAGTCGAATGAGTCATCTTATTTTCAGGCAAGATATAAGATTTATAAACTGTTTCATCTGCCAAGATTCCATTAACAGAAGATAGGATGAGTTGGAACACTACCAAGAATTATTCTTGGTGCATTCCAGACTGCATTTGTTTTTTTTTCACAGGAAAATATAATAGTTTCTTCTCACTTATCTTTCCACATATTTTTCCGTATATTGAAAAATACGGAATTCATTTTTTTGTACTAAAGACAATGGTGGCTACCTGTTCGATGTCCGGATATATCATTACACTTAAATTCATCAACCATTTACTGCAAGCTGCCACATCATGGAGGGGAAAGGGTAACGTACAGTAAAAAATGGAAAAGGTACACTTCATGATATTTTATAAGAGTTAATGAATGAGGAAAAAATAGATTGATGATGAAAATAAATCAATAAATAGATAAATGAATAAAGATATTATAAAATCGACAAATACAGAGATAAATAGGTCAATGCAAAGATGAATAGGTAAAGAAAATAAAATCATGTGTAAATAGATAAATAAAGGTATAATAAAATCAGTATATGAAAGCAAATTCATTACCAAATACATGGATAAATGGGCCAATGCAAAAATGAATAAGCAAACAAAATGAAAACATGTGTAAATAAAGTATGTAAAGTATTTTTACCCTTTTTGTTCTTTCCAGAGAGCGAGAGACAGAAGGCCGCATAATCCTCCTCCTCGTTCTTCCGAAACGACAGACTTGATTTATCTTCTCTTCAGAGATGCGAAATAAATTGTAGGTTACAAAGACAAAAGCGACGCTCCGCTGGAAAAGTTATTTTCGTTAGAGGTCGAGACTCAGCGGACGAAAAGAATAAGAGAAAAGTCTTTCATGCTCTCTTGTTTTTCAGAGTTAAAAAAAAATAATACAACTGCACGCGAATGCACATCAGCTAATGGCATAAGTGCTCTGTAATCTGGTTAAAGCTTATCTTCATTTTATGCACACACACACACACACAGAAAGAGAGAGAGAGAGAGAGAGAGAGAGAGAGAGAGAGAGAGAGAGACTTTACTAACAATATTATTTTCGCTAATAAACAGATAATTGCACTCACTCTAATTTGGTTTTGAGAAGCATTATTTTGAAAGAAAGCAACTGTCCAGCGACAAAGTCTATTTGGAGTCTTCCAGGAATTTACAGAATAGAAAATAAATGAATACACAGACATATCAGAGAATTATTTCACAAGTAAAGTAATGGAAAATGTCATCATAAACCTAACAGTTCCGTACATCACCGAAAGACAGAAAAATGAATAGCAACCAGCAAAGCAAATCCAATTCTCTTTCAATTCTTTTTTTTTTTTTTTTTTTGGCAGCACAACCCGGATTCACAACGAACAGGCTATGAATTTCATCAGCTGTATTTTACCTCTTCAAACATTGACATACTTTCCTTTATGCAGTGTGATCTCTTCGCAATTTTTCCCAAAATTCCCTTACAAACTGGTATCGGTATTACCCTTACAATATAAACCTTTCTGGGTATATAAAGAACTTCTTCGCTTTTTAAAACCTTTTTAGAGTTTCTTTTTACTTTGGTCAAAGTTGATAGTTCACTCATCTTAAAAAGTATAGCTTGCATGTGCTAACCAGACATGCTTTATGTACTATAGTAAATGGTTGGTATATGCACATCATTCTTTTACTCCATAATCCGATAAAAATTCTATAAGTTTTCTTGTGCTTTCTTTGCTGTGTGGATCAGAAGCCTCTAAAATTCTGGAATCCCATTAACACACACACACACACACACACACACACAAAGAGATATTCACACAAAGATAAAATAGAATAACGGGAGATTTATTTCATGAAAGATTTTGTCATCTAATATTTTCAGTAAAAATAAAAAAAATAAAAATCAGATCGAGTAAAATATGCTAGTGACTATCAAGATTTCTTGCTTTTGAAGCATTTAGATAACCTCTCTCACTCTCTCTCTCTCTCTCTCTCTCTCTCTCTCTCTCTCTCTCGCTACTAAATTCATCTTAGTAGGGAATGTTATAAAAGCTATTTCTGGTTCTTGCCTTTTACATTTAATGGCACTCGAATGTGCTCATAAGAAACAGTATGTAAAATCAAGCTTTTCAAGTTACGTTTTCTGCGCTCATTTTTTTTCATTTCAATTTGAAAATGCTCCTCAATCTACGGACAAATTTGTTACTATATAATAACCTTACTCAGTGTGAATTGTCAGTGAATAACGTGACATAATGAACAATTTGCATCGCCAGTCATACAAAAGTGACGAGAAGAATTTCACAAACGTTTTCTCCCTTAACAGAAGCACTATAAGAAAAGGAAAAGGGAAATGCATATTATTTTGCATCAAGGAAGAAGCAGAGATCCGACATTACGAGCCATCAAACGTCCACAATCTCCCAGGAGACGGTTAAGGCCATCTGAACCCCAACCGTTGGTGAATAGAATTCCATTCGGCTGAAAGAATTGATAAAAGAAAAGCCACCGGGCAATAAGCATATCTTTATATATATATATATATATATATATATATATATATCATATATATAATTATATATAATTTATACTTAGTATATTATATATATATAATATTATATAATATATATATATATATATGTATAAATATATATATATAATATATATATATATCTACAGTATACATTTTTCATGGCAGTTTAACCGCTCAATCCCCGTTTCCTTTCACATGGATAACCTGTCAAAAAAGATAGCTTTTATTGCCCGGTGGGATTTTCTTTATATCAATTCTTTCAGCCGAATGGAATTCTATTCACCAACGGTTGGGGTTCAGATGGCCTTAACCGTCTCCTGGGAGATTGTGGACGTTTGATGGCTCGTAATGTCGGATCTCTGCTTCTTCCTTGATGCAAAATAATATGTATTTCCCTTTTCATTTTCTTATAGTGCTTCTGTTAAGGGAGAAAACGTTTGTGAAATTCTTCTCGTCACTTTTGTATGACTGGCGATGCAAATTGTTCATTATGTCACGTTATTCACTGACATTCATACTGAGTAAGGTTATTATATAGTAACAAATTTGTCCGTAGATTGAGGAGCATTTTCAAATGCTCCTCAACTTTATCTCTTACACAATTGTCCAGTGCATTAATTTATATATAATATATATATATATTATATATATATATATATATATATATATATATATATATTAATGCACTGGACAATTGTGTAAGTGATAAAGTTGCATATATATATATAAATATATATATATATATATATATATATATATATATATATATATATATATCTATATATATATATATAACTCTCACAACTGTTCCGTGTAATAATACAATTACTAGCAGAACCTCATTGAAACTGGATGGCGTCAAGTGGAGATGTTTATTTTGAATAAATATTTCGGTTTGATACCATCCAGTTTCAATGAGGTCCTGTTAGTAATAGATATATATATTATATATATATATAGATATATATATATATATTTTATATATATATATATATATATAATATATATATATATATATATATATATGAATATATATATCATATACTAACTGACAAATATCACTTAATATCAAATCCTCTGTAGCTTAGGAATTGCAACCAAAGTGAATTACAACTTATGAGTGGACGTACCCGGCCAGAAAAGCTTCTAACTTTCTGTTCTTACACCTGATCGCATCCTATATCCTCTATTAAAACTGTCTGGTAAGTTTGTAATACTTAGCTGATTATGTAGCAAATTTTACACGGGTAACCTTTCGTATGCTTACGGATACCAAACCCAAATATCGCTCAATATCGAATTCACTATACCAGGTCCCAATTCTGGTCAGAGACGATACACTTTTCACTCATTTTGAATTCCCCAAAGATGTAGGTTATGCTAGTTGGTTTAATGGTGAATTAATTGATTGTATAAGATAGAAACTATTCTTGTTTGATTTGAATTGGAGCAACAGCATCCATTACGGGCTAGAATTTTATGAACGGCTTCGCGGCAGAACTGTCATTGGTCGTTTCACGAATGACTATAACATCTCTCAACAACTTCAGGAAAGACTGAGGTTGGCCCTCTTATCCGTTTTCCGCTATTACTCTGCATATATGGGACCCTCGTTTTGAAAGTTAGGTCAGAGAAGAAATGACATCAGGCATATCAATCTCTATCATAGCTTACTTAAATAATACAAGACGATAACCTTCCTTGAGTATGCATACCAGAGAAGTGGATGGCTAACCAGCATTAGGAGAAATATCACACTTACAGCATATTTTCCTGATATCTTAATAAATTTCAGTCACTACTTAATAATAAGCAACATTCCGCTATACGTTGTTATGAAGTGATACGCTACAAGAATAAAATCCTAGCAAATTATCGCTTGTGTTATCGCTCAAAGTGCTTCGAAGTACATAATGATTTACGAAACGTATCGGTGTTTGACTCATAAACAAAGAACTTCAAAGTTTGATCAGCGAAATATTAGGTCAACCGAAGGTCAAGCTACCATTCCATAGCAAGCAGTTATAAAGACCTTCTAATTAATCTCGTTAGGACTGAGCCGTCACGAGCGTTTTACAATTGGAGATTTATTTTTCATGTTTCCAAGAAAATCGCTATTGACGTTTTTGCTCTTGATAATAATTTTTTACTTAAAAAATACAGAGTAATATAGATTCAAGTCAGTTCTCATTGTTCTAGTTGACTGCCTTTAAGTGATGTTTGCAAATTGAAAGTACACGTATGAAAATTTTCATTGTCTAATCTTTGAAATAAATAACTATTCATTGAAAGTCATCCCTCCAAAAACAATAAAAAGGTACAAATACACAAATTCAGCTCATATTGAATGTTGATTTTGTTTAGTATTCATTTAATATCTCTTAAACGTTTATGTTATTTTAATTTTTTCGAAGAAAGACGGAGTGGTTCATCACCTGCTTATGATTCTTTTCATAGAAGCTAAGCAAGGGAACAAGAACTTGATACTATAGTAGATTCACATCAACCGTGCATTTGATGGCTAGGCCAGTCCCTTACGACGCTCCTCATTGGCTGTTGATAAGCCAGTCACAGGCTTGGAAACTCTCAGTCTTCTCTCAAGGGTTCGCTTTAGGCAGGGTGTATGTTCCACCTCTCCTGAGGGATGCTTTTGAAAGACGTATCCTCATGGAGAGGTGGAACGAAGATCCTACCCATGTGAACTCTCGAGAGGGACATAGATATTCTAGCCTTGTGATTGGCTTATCGACAGCCAATCAGGAGCCTCGTAAGGGACTGGCCTAGACATCAAATGCACGGTTGATGTGACTCTACTATAGCTAGGTCTGGTTATCATTCTCTCTTGGTGTTATGGGGAACAGCCTGACAAAATTCAAGTTAACTGCTATTGGGGCACGGGAGCCAGTTACTAAAAATAACAACAGTGACCCTGTTAATGCTGGGCCTATAAGTTCGACCATCCCTTAGCATACGAGCAGTATTTGAAACAACAGAGTCCCTTTAAGGACACTTTTTAATATTTGGCGTCGCTCATCTTGTAAATTATAGGCTGATCCAATCTCCATTCTCTTTTGGTGGGTTTAGCTCCTGTTTAACGAAGTGATGAAGTTATTAGTGGAGGACCTCCAAGGGACCATCAAGAGTCGTTAAGGGGGGACCCAGGAATTTGTCTAATGCTGATTCGTAATTCTTTTTTGATTAGAGCAGCAAAGCTCAGATATTTTAATGATTAATTAATTCCTTGGATCCAGCTTTTATGATGAGCGAGGCTTTAGGAAATTTCACACAGAACCAATATCTTTTCCTTGGAGTCTCATCATGTAATCATTTAGGTTCAGAAATAGTAAATCATTGAAGAAATATTTGCTGTAAGAGATATATGTATAATATAAGCCCTACAATTATGGAAAACATACAGACCATGAACATATGATATTATGAATTATGTACTGATACCAATAAACATGAAGAAAAAATAGATATTGTAAGTGACAGAGTAGATATTGACACCTTTAGTTTTTTTTTTTTTTTTTTTACACAAGGAGAATCAACTACGTTCGTTCTCATAAAATGTGAGTTATGTGCAAAAAGCTACAGTTTTTAGATATTTTATTAACAATTGTCTCTGAGACAATTAACGCGATAATCTTAATAATATACTGACAATTCAAGGTGCAAGGACATCCACGACTATTTTAGATTGTTTCGGAAAACTGGATTAATCGGTACTCGACTGCCAACTATGAATGATTGAATGTTTCCAAATCCACTTTGTCACAAGGTATTCAACTGGAATCTGAAGGTTTAATTCAAAGACTGGTCAATATGTGAAGAAAGTAAATAATCTAAGTTTTCCATTGCGTTTTACCTCGCGATTCGAGCAATCCATAACCACATCCGTCCTAAGGATGCAAACTTTCATACAATAAGGAGCTTACTTTGTCTTTTGTTCATAAAGACATGTGGCCCTACTGTTACTCAAGAGGCGTATTGACAAAGCAAGCTGAATTTTTTTAAATGGAGGTATTTTATGAAGTTGCACCTAGGTTTGAAAAGCAGCTCCACTATTAATTTTTTTATCCAGCAGTTCGCGAAATCCTTGTGTTTAAGTCAGCAAATAATAAAACGCCATTGACCTTACAGAATTCTGTTGCCGATAATTATGTACTGGTAGTAGCTATGGGGTTAATATGCTGCAGTATCTAGCTCCATCAGTTCATGGGTGAGGTACAGCAATTATTATTGCTAAAAAATTGGATGCATTCAATTTGAATGTTTACCAAGATCTACCCTCCAGTCCAAATAAGGAATCTAGTAAGACGATAACTGGTGAAGACTAGACCGTATCATTTCAAGGTAAAGCTTTTCAAACCTCCGAAACAGCTATTTTTCTAACCCATTGCATTAGACTAGTACTAATGGTGACAAATTTGCACGATGCCCAAAACAAGTACATGAACATATATGTTTGTTGTAAAATCTTATGATTCTCTGATAAAGATGATCTATGTTGCCGTACTGTTAAGGATATAATAAATGATGAAAATAATTTTCGTTAATGCTTCAGTAAGCTATCTTCATTTCGCAAGTTCTGGATTTCTCTGAATATTCATCACGTTGCGACAACGTCTCTCAAGATCAATTTCTTCAAGAACCTTCCATAAGGATATTGGGGAAGAGAGAGAGAGAGAGAGAGAGAGAGAGAGAGAGAGAGAGAGAGACTTCAGGTTTGCTGGCTGTCCCGTTGCCCAGGGATACTGTAGTCTCGAGGGCAGTGCCCCGATCAAAATGCTTTCACGATGGATTTGATTGATTGATTGTGTCTATTAAACCTGGCGTCACACACGATGAAGGCATTGTAACCTTTCCTTATTCTGATTGGCTGTAGTGCATGTGTTCTTTCACTGCGAAGGTTGAAAAGGGACCTCCTGGTGATTAGTATCGTTTATCATACGAAGAATCAACTTTTCTGTAGTTGTTTGCATCAAATAACACTTCCCTTATACACTCATTTTTTTTATCATCTCAGCTTACGAAAGCTTCTCGCTGCCTCTTCATTAATTCGAATTCTTAGAACCAAACTTCCCAGAGTCGCTTGTTTTCTTTTATGATAATGAAGAATTTAGCTACTGGAAATTAAGGCACCAAAGGATGTTAAAATTCCCATTAGGGTTAACGATCACAGATATTCCATTATGAAAATACAAGAAGCCTACATCAGCTGAAGAGAAAAAAAAATTCTTAAGATAGTCCTTAATCATGGCTGAACAAAAATAACCCTTGTTGGTCTTTGTGGGAGTCTTCTAGTAATGAGCTCCTCACTTGGTTAAACCCCAACCAAAGACCTCCCAGTGATAAAGGAAATTAGACTGCAGCACAATTTACCCCAAGAAGGCCGACAGAAATGAAGGAGAGCCCATAAAGGAAGAACGGTGCTTTGATCCAAATGTAGAGAGAGAGAGAGAGAGAGAGAGAGAGAGAGAGAGATAATTCGTTTATTGTTAGATTACAAACTTGTCGGCAAAAGTGAGTATCGGATCTCCTTGCTCGTTGCAAGTAAATTAGTGGTTAATCTTCGACATCCTGTTACGCGAAAACAAAGAAAATTCATTTTTCTTTCTTCAAGAAGGAAATAATCCACATTGAGCAACTTCATTTGCAAGATTTAAGATCAATTTAATGCCATAATTATTGACAATAACAAAAGTGGCAGTCTTGTCAAGAATGTCACGGATAATAGCTGTATCGGAAATAAACTTAGAACTAGGAATGTGTTCTGTACAAGTTACAGTGGTCATTATGAAATTCGATGAAATAACGAAGCTAATAAATGGCTATGCTCCAGCAATAAGTACGTCATTTATGTATATACATGAGAGGTTGTACGAGGAAAAATGACTAATAGTCTATTGTTTAAGGTAAGTTGAAAAAATCACGGGAATTAACGAGAACAATATATAATATAAACATGTATACACACACACACATTATATATATATATATATATATATATATATATATATATATATATATATAATATTATATATATATATAGATATATATAGATATATATATATATACAAGCATTATATATTATGTATATATGTATATATATACATATATGTACAGTATATACATTTACGCATAAAAGTTCAGTTTCTACCCAGCGCAACATGCCTCTGCCTATTAACATAAAGGAAATATGGCTAATGTAAGAGACGCACACTAGAAATTGACACCTGGAGTTTCATTATCGAATATTAAATCATTCACTGTTAGCAATCGAGTACCGACTACTCCAAAATTTTTTCAGAAACAATTCAAAATGACCGTGGATGTTATGACACGTGAATTCTTAGTATGTTATCAAAATTATGGGCTAAATGTCTCAAAGACAATTGGTTATAATGACTTTCAAAACTGTAGTTACCTGTTCAAAGTCAAAAGCATTTTCATAGGAGCGAACGTATTTGATGCTCCATATTCAAAAACTACTGAAACTCCAGGTGTCAATTTTTATTCTGCGTCAATTTCTATTCTGCTAGAAACATATCTCGCTGAATAGAAAATGAACTTTTCGTTGCATAACTCATGGTATGTATCGTTATCGTTACAGTAAGTATTGCATTAGTGACTTATTATTTTCCGAACCTAAATAATTGCACGATAAAGTCCCAAGGATGCAAGACTACTTCTGTATGAACCTTCGATCATCATCACAGCTGGATCTAAGGCCTAAAGTTATCGATCGCTAGATGCTCGGTCATTAGGATGTCTGAATATCACTCTTCTAATAAAAAAAGAATTAGGAATCAGCGGTAGATGGATTCCTGGCTTCCCTCTTAATGGCCCTAAACGGTCCCTCGAGGGTCCTCTACTAATTACTTCATCACTTCGTTAAACAGGAGCCAAAACCACGAAAGGAGAATGGAGATTGGATCAGCCTATAATTTACAAGGAGAGCGACGCCAAATATTAAAAAGCGTCCTTAAAGGGACTCTGTTGTTTTAGGTATATTTCATTTTTCAAGCGATGGTCGAACTGATATGAATATAGTGGAGGCAGGGACGCTGTTGACATTTTTGATATTTTGCTCCGAAAAACTCACGAAGACTGACTGTCAGGTTACTCCCCGAGACCAACAGGGAACTAAAGACGGAAGATATAACCTGTAAGTTCTAACGATGAATTCACAACGTTTTCGGATGTGATCTTTCGAATCGTTTTGAATTCGTCTTTTATTCCATTTGTAATAAAATGCTGATTCAACTTTTACACAATTCTCTATTCATGTACTTTGGTTAGTTAAAGGGTATAGTATATAGTCATGAATATCCTCAACTGTTTTCCCCCTTTTCCATTCTGATATAAATACTTCTATTTTAGCAAAGGTAGAAAATTAACTCTCTCTCTCTCTCTCTCTCTCTCTCTCTCTCTCTCAGTTTTGTTCACCATCTCAAAATCGGTTACGAATGGGAGGGGAATACGCCATGCCAAAATATTTCGCCATAACCAACTTTAAACTTTGTCCGGAGTTATCAAATGGGTCTTGAGCCCGAGAGCGTTCATTTGCTAAAAGCAACATCCTCCCCAGTTTGCTCTCAAAGCACAGAAGCTGGGACCCCTCCTCTTTCAGGGGGACGATTATGCACAAGTGCATTTAAAGAAGGAGGAAACGATGCCAAAGCACCATGGAACATCAAACTTCGGTAGTTTACGAAGTTTGGACGACGATTTGTTGGCAGGGACGTTTATGCAGCTATTTCCTGCCGCGCTGACGAATCTGGGACGGTCGTTTCCGCCTGCCATTTTGTCTCTCAGTGAGACGAGAAAGCCTGGGAAACCACTGCATTCCATTCAGTTTGGGAATAATAATTCCAAGGATCCTGAAGGAGAAATGTTGCACAAACAGTCCCTCGCTTTCGTGAACAGAATACTCTCAGGCCCTATTATGAATCCACTGAAGTTTTAACGCTTGAAAAATAAAAGATGGTATCTGGAGGATAAACTTGACGTTATGAAATTATTTGTCTGTCTTTGTTGTAAAGGAAATAAACCCGTTTTAAACACGTCAGACTGAGCTGAATCTCCAAAGAGTTAGAATGAAAGTTCATGGGTTCTGAATTTCTCGTCGTCGTAGGAAACCGCCAAACTGACGTCTTCTTTCTTTCTCTCTTTCTTTCCGTAGATCAAAATTCAAAGTGACACCGAATCTAAACGGAATTTCATCGGTGACACGCGCTTAAGAAAAATAATCTGCTCTCTGGCTCTCTGTAACTGTAATGTCTGCTAACATTCACAAGGAGTAGAAAGAGCACATGTTAACACATCCATTTTATGCACCAGAAAACACATAACAAAACGTGCACTTTATATTCCATAAGTCACTTAATAACACGTGCACTTTATACTCCATAAAACTTCCTGACAGATGATTTGGGTGTGGCAAATTAGCATTTTTCAGTTTGTTTACAAAGGTGTGAAGCAAGGGAGAGAGACAACGTTTAACGTATATTAGGCTCGCCAACTACTATGAGATTCAGGGCCTCTGTAACACGGTTTTTTCGCAATAACTTTTTATCTATGCATTTCATAAATATAACGCTTATTCAGAATACATATTATATTTACACATAAATTTTGACTGTATTTTGCATTACGTAGGTTGAATAAATTTGGTACTTATAATGTAAAAGTGACCTTTTATGAAGACGGGCCAACTTACTCAGAGAAAAGGTTTCGAACGCACTCGTTAGTAACTTATGACAGCATTTCTTCCCTCTTTCTCGATGGATGAGTGGCTATACGTAACGAAGGCTAAACTGCTGGCAACAATGACATACAAATTTAAATACAAGCAAAGCAGTACACCTTTATGAACTCTGGAACCTCTCCACTGATAATTGTCATAATGAACAAACCAACAAAATATGTTAATACATACAAAAACACTTCGATTATTAGTCTAACTCCCAAAATAGGTTTCCTAAGAAATTACAGTCTACTTTATAGGTCACAATCAGATTGACAAAATGTAGGGAATAGTTGGTAATTTTCAAAAACATAGTAGACAAGCTTGATTTGATAACTGCTATATCCAATGTCAAGCAATTTTTATTTATTGGCTATCTACCTATTTACTGAAAAAGAAAGCCGGTACCGTATATTGGCTTTAAACCTTCACCAATAATTATCGTCAGAATGATGACTTCATGAGGCTCCACCCACTTTCGCCTCGTTATAATTCAGGATAACACTGAAGGCTACCATGGGCACTGTTGGATTAGAAAATTTAACATCTGTGTATAAAAACTAATTTCTCGAGTAGTTGTAAAAAGTGCTAAATGATCCTCAAGGATCCCAGCAGTTGGCCTAAACGTTTAATTCATGTATATTACTGCTATACTGTTGCGACACTACTGCTACAGTAGTATTACTACGCTAGCACTGATACCCCACCCACATCTATGTATCGTTCCGCCATTCATAAAGTCTTTGGGTTTCAGAGCCGATGGAGTTTCTGTCTGGTGGATGGGCGGGGCAACATTTCGTCAAAAGGTGTGTTTACCTTGCTTATGTAATGAATGTTTTTCTACTCTTGGCTCGTAATCATTGGCCATGGCGTCGGCTTAGATCATTTTTTACTCTATAAAAATTAAAACTATCGGGTTTTAGGTTATTGATAATGCTGACAAAATTTGTGTGTGGTTGTAAAATATACATATGTCAACTTTCAGCTACATCCGATGCTTTGATAAGGAGCAAAGTCCAAAAAACCGTGTTACAGAGACCCTGAACCTCATAGTAGACAAGAAGGAACACACTCGTTTGCTCGTGTCTGAATTCCTGCTTCTACCAAGAAATCTGAGAAGGATGAAGTATCTTCAAAGCTCATCAAAATGTTTGAAAGATTTCCTCATTCCTTCATCATGATCCTGAACTTGTTGAAAATAGTAGGAGGGTTCCCATATCGTCTGACTCCTGTAGGACAGATGTGGAGCAAAGCAAAAACGACCGAAGATAATCAAGAAACTACGACTGGAGTGTCAGACAAGGTTATCTTTGTAAACAGTTCCTTAGCAAATGTCTGGTCTCTCTTTTTATTGATTGCTACTTTCTCAAGTTCCGTTGCGTACACCGTGTGTGCTAATCACAGTAAAAATAACGCGCAAGGCATCCTGTATCATCTTATCATTTATATTATGCTATACTGTACAGTTATTTTGCAAGTCTATCTTCTAGCAAATAAGAAAACTTTGGAAGGAGTGGCGAAGCTTATGACGCAAGTAATTTATGGAAAGAAAAATTTACATTATAATCAGTTCTTAACTCTTTTTCTGATATTGTTTTGCGCTCTTATTTGCATTCTCACAATGGAAATTTTTGTGTTAAAATATACTTTTGCCCTCAGTGATTCGAGAGAGATGTGTGTGAACATTTCTTTTGTACTTGTCTATGTCCAAAGCATTATGCTAACTTGCTCGGCAACATTTGGCCTAATCTATTCCGTCCGAAGACACTGTCGCTGAAAATTGATCAAGAAATAACCCACCAATACAATGAGTGGATCCTTCGTGATGTGGCCAGTAATGAGGCCAGAGCTACACTGGGATACCAGGACACCCAACCTTCACATTATGGTCTTTTCAGGAAAGGGAAATCAGAGCCCAGTGCAAAGGATGAAACAAAATCAAGTGTCTAGAACATGGACCACTTGCGTTTTAGGGGGGATATCAACAGCATTGAGTCTGAATATGCTGCCTCTACTGTGGACCAAAATAACAAAATAAAATTTGAGAAACTCTGTCTGATGTTGATTAAAATTGATGAAATTGTTGCAAAATTAATACAGTTTGAAGCTTTGCCTGTTACTTTAACCCTGTGCATTTACACTATGCGCTCAATTGGATTCATTTTTGGATTATTTGCGGCCAACCTTCGTGGAATATATATATTTGCAGCGCTATTTTTTCAACCATTACCTATCTCAGTTTTATGTTCACCTGACTGCATGTTATTCAAGGTAAGTGTACTTACAGCACGTTAAAGAACAATTGACTTAGGATTGTACTGAGTAAATGATTGACTTGACAGCATTTTACGGTTACATTGAGTATAATGGTCAGGATCACGGAATTCAATTTTTGGGAGGGTACAAAAAAGCACTGAGGCTTCAAGCCTACGAATTGTGTAAGAATCGTCTCTGTACATGAAAACCACACCCTTTTGTAATAAACACACACGCACACACATGCACATATATGTATGTATGTAATGGGATGGTTGCATAATTTGAAGATGCTTGAACGTCATATTGTGCAAATACTAAAATCATTTAACAAGTTAGTAGCAATCTTGAATTACACTTAGCTTTCATGAAGTATGTAATGTTCAGAACTTATCATTTTGCAAAGTTGAGCGAAAAGAATAACAAATAGTTAAAAATCCAATTGAAAAACTTTCGCGATGCAAGGCAGAAACCGAAATAAAATGCAATAAATAAAACAATTCCTTCAAATGATATCAGAGCAATTCTGTTTTTGTTTCTCTGTACTATAAGAAAACTATGTCATTTTTTCTTTTTTTTTACTTTTTGGAATACCTTAGTTAACTTCTTAGATATTATTGAAATACTGAATTTATTTCAATATGTGATACTGAATTTATTGCAGCATTTATTACTGAATTTATTTCAGCATTTAATAAAACAAAATAGGATATGCTTAAAATACCCTGTTTAAAATAAGGGATATTTTGTAACTTAACTGTCGGAAAGAAAATCAGATATGTGAAATAAATATATATTAAGTGAATTGTGTGTCTGAGGACGATTTTAAAAAAGGCATTCCATTATGAGCACATTTCTACTGAGAGTCACTTCGATTAGTGTACTGACTGAAATCAAAATCAAGGAATGAAATACTACTTACGAGAAAATACTCCCAGAGTTCACCTCACAAAATCTCTCTGCAGAAGAAGTCGTGGGCGACAAAACTCCGCCGACTGGAGAAGGTCCTGAGGAATGAAGAGCGGCGTTTAGAAGTAAGTCCCTTTTTATGACTCTGAAGCCCCAAAATGGGAATCTTTTGCCTTTCATTGTGGATTAGTTGGCAAAACAATTCTCTACACTATTTCCCAAGGATTATTCTCCAAACTATAGATGAATCATGATCAAGTTGATCAAATACTGCATATCTATTATTAATTTAGGCATGAAGATACTTATTATGATTTAATTCAGTTTTTCACGTTAATTATTCAATGGTTTCTCAGTCTATCATACGCTAATCCCTACATGACCTAGCAATCTCAAAACGCACATTTCACCTAAGCTAAACTTTTAATAATTACCTCTGCATGAGCACAAAAACATGCACATATACCAATATATATATATATATATATATATATATATATATATATATATAATATATATGTGTGTGTGTGTGTGTGTGTGTGTGTGTGTGTGTATTACTTGTATTAGGCTTCAATAATACGGAATGGTTTAGATTCTTTGATGTACAAAGTACAAGCTTTCGAAGACATACAGTCTTCTTCTTCAGGTACCGATGCACTGAAGAGATAACAGCTACACTTGGGTATGTATGTATGTCTGCATGTATGTGCTCCACCCAACATCTGTTGTTCGCTATTCAGGAGACTTGGCCTTTGTATAGCGTTTGCGTGCGTGTGTACGTGTGCGTGTTTGTGTGTGTGTGATATAATATAGCTATGCGTGATGACTGATTCTTTTATATCTGAGAGTCCTTCCTTTTAACTCAGGTTCGTCGAGCGATCGCCTTGTTGGAGTCGCACTTGGAATTTGCACCTTTCAACCTGTTCACTCTGAGTGGGCGATGCATTATTCCTGTAAGTAATCAGTTTAACCTTGGGATTCTGTTCCTATCTTACTTCTTCTAGTTTTGGTGTCCTTAAATGTTAACAAAAATTATCATTCAGTAATCTCTGTTTCAAAATCAAAAATGTAATTAGTTAGTCTGTGTTTGACTGTTCTCCGATTAGTATATTTACCTAATTATGGTATTTTTGCATTAACGGAGTACTACTGACAATATATATATATATATATACATATATATATATATATATATATAATATAGATATATATATATATATATATATATATATATGTGTGTGTGTGTGTGTGAAATTTTAACGCTATCTCCATCAAAGATATGTCAGTTCCAATATCACGAAATATGACATCGAATTCAAAGGCAGTCGAATATATCGGAAAAAAAAAATTTTCTGTTTTGCACCAATTCAATAACTGAATCAAATGCCATCAGGAACAAAGAGAATACTAAGAGCTGGAGTCAATACCAGTGATAAAAACCACATTATCAAGTTTGTGTGATCATTATCAAAAAATCTTTTATATTCACACATTCCTCCTCTTAAAACTCATTTGTGGACAAAAGTTATGCCAACAGATACTCACTAAAAACTCCGGTTAATTCAAAATGGAAAATTCTAATTGCTCAAACGTGTCTCTATCCGCATCTAGTATAATCTTATAGAAATCATTCTAGTGAATTAGGGTATAGCGAAGTTAATAATTTTTTATATTTCTACAGATTCTGAGCACCATAGCAACATACTTCTTCATTATTGTGCAGTTCAGGATCTCTGAAAATCCTCTCGCGAACAATAGCACCCAGTCTTAGACTTCCATCAACGAGATATCGTCATCAACTGTTTCTGTTCTCTTACCAAAGAGGCACATCTCTAGCCACATTACAGCTCTTGGATTACTTCAATAAAAGTGTGAGCCAGAGAATAGAAAAGGATGTGGTATTCAACTTAAATTATATTTCCCAAGCTTTTACCTCACAGTATTTCTGCTAAAATTATATGGGAAAGATTCACATCATTGATACCAAATTCTAAATATTTCACTTCTACAATATAGTACAGAACTTTATGATTGCTGTGGTTAGGGCAAGAAATGTTACCACAGTAACTATATATTCTTTGCACTTTATGTAAATTATGCCACACCTTCCTGTTTTATTCAGAAATCCTCAATACTGATTTTTTATCTGTAGTTAAGAAATACTACCTTAAGTATTTTATTACTCAGTGGTAACGAGAATTAAACACTTTAGGAATAGGTTATACAGGTCAATATTTATATTATGTGCCATCGACTAATGTTACTAATTTATTTCTTGTTTTATGTTTTAATTTGCGTAGGACAATATCACTTGCATTCTGGAGGATTTTGGTTGGCCTTTCCTTCTGCCATTAACATTCATCATTTAATATACGTAATGATAATGATTTTTCAAGAACTGTCCACTACTTTGAGAAAGCAAATTCCATCCTCCTGTGAAATCATTACATACTTTTGAAAGTCAATAACAACTGAATGTAATTAAAGCCTAATTATATGATACATTTTGGCTAGTTTTGCCTGTAAAAATGCATTTATTCTACTAGATAGATATGCGTCGATTTCAGTATAGTTACCATATTTTACTGTTTGAGTTTTTTTTTCTTAGAATTAGGTCACAGTTACTTTCCATCTGCCAAAGTTATCCTGTTATATTTATCTAGCATTCAGCTAAATACACCCTTCTTTAGTGCCATGCAGCTGTATGAATTCCACCTTCTTCCTTTTTCCCCCCGTCTTTTTGAAGACTGATGAAACCTCATTTTCTTTGTTTACATTTCAGTAATGCTTCGACCCTCTTTATTCTAGTTCCAATTATTTTCTTTGCGGATGATGGCAAGCATAGAACTGCTTTCTGTTCTCGTTTTCCTTAGAAAATCTAAGAAAATTCTTTTTAGCATTGAAGGCAGTAAGTTCGTAAGGCGTTTTGTCATCTCCCGCTTGTTATTTAAGTATTTTTACTTCATCATTAAATTTTTCCTGGTATATCACATTTCTCTTCCATGAGCTTTTATACTCGGTTTTTTTCCATCTGTCCACCCGCCTGTGTTGTTTGCTTATGGTAACACTGCGTCCCGGGCTTTAGATAGTTACATTCAGCTTACATTCAACAATAATACCAATATCCTATTTCGAATATTAACGGTGTAATTCGCATACAGTAAATTATTAAAACACTTTTCAGTTGCAAATTTACACCAAGATAACCTTTTATTTACCTAAAACTTACACAGAGCGTAACTATCTAAAACCCGGGACGGAGTGCTACCATAGCAAACACCACAGGCGTGTGGACAAATGGAAAAAACAGATTATAGTGATGCTATCCTTTCAAATCATCCAATTTCTTCTTGAAAAGATGCTTGAATTTGAGTCGTTCACAGCTGTTAAGGGCTGCTCTGGGAGCAAGAGCCCGTGCCGGCAAGTTCACAACTGCAGATGAATCTTCTGAATTAGAAGGGACTTAATGACTTACATACTTAGCGAAGGTTACTTTCTAGTCACAGGAAATATCTGAGTCTATTTATTTATAAAGACTTTAAGCTAGAGAGTAGGTACAATTATATAGTATATGAAAAGTATGCCAACCGATGGGAATACTTGGAGGCATTTAGTTAAATTTCATCATTCTTCGAAAATGCCTTCTGATATAGTGAATGATTATGCCATGACGGAAATACCTGGGTAACATACAAGTAGTGATACTGTAATATATGTAACTAGGGACTTATGGGTGAACATAAGCATAACTCGACCATTACCAGGCAAATACCAACTAAAATCGTAAGAAGAAATGACGTAATTGACACTTATAAAAAAAACTATTAAAACAAATTGTTGTCGTTGGATACCCCAGTAATCAATAAGTAGCTTTCAGGCAATTTAATTAACTTGGGAGACACAAGAAACAGTTTTCTGACTGACTGAAAAACGTGAAAGCTAAAGAAAAGACTTCGCCAATCACACAGAACTGGATTGATCCAGGAAGACTTCGTAATCATTCAAAAATCCTTGGTGTAGCTTAAGAAGTGTTTCCCACTTTAAATTAAATCATTCCAAATGACTGAAGTTCCATAGACGTCTTTTCAAAATTCTGGAAAGTCCTAAGAATATCTAGGAACTGTTTTAGTTCAATGTCAGAAAGACTTGGGAATTTCAGCGCAGTTGTTCAACCATCAGAATAAAACGTTGAAAAACAGATAATCTCTCACATTACAGTGATCTAATACAACATGACGCAATATATGTCAAAACAAATAATGCAAGTTACATTTGAAGGCGAAGTATGATAACAAAGGCAGCTTATCAAGTTAAGATAACTAGTAAAAGAATGGTAAGATAATAGTAGCTAATACCGTCAAACGTAGCACTCGATAAAAGACTTAGACATTTTCAGGTTACTTCGTATTCCCATGAAATGTCACATGACCCTCGAACGCTTTTGAAGTAACATCATATTCTTCCACAAATAGCAGCTTTTATCAATGAATGAAATTATGTTACAGTTTCTTTGATCGAATATGATATATCAAGAGGGTAAAGTTATTTCGAATAATCAATATAGATGATATATATCAAATGACAGACAAAAAATTCTAAATTTTTTGCCAGAGTTCATTATCTGCTTTACTAATATTTGCTAGCTCTGTCAGTAGAAAATGTTATAAAACATTTTTTCTTATGCAGAGGTAAGATAAATCAATATAAGTAAGGGGATTAGTGTTCGGTAAATATATTTCACAACATAACTTTCTATACATGGCGTCTCCTCTGCAGTATGCGTAATGAGTCACACGCATGGCTTTATTGTATTTAGTATTTATTGATGTAGAGTAGCTGATATAACTTCGTGGTATCCAGCTTTTGATAAGGTTTTCATCCGCCAACGTAGAAGTTTGCCATCAATTTATGGTCGTGTAATTATTGTAACTTCTACTAGTAGTTGGAAATAGCCTTCCGTTAATTTCCTGTTTGGGAATCAAAGATCAATTTATTTCAAGCAATATTCTATTGTATTTGAAATAATGCACAGAATTATCGTTTACTTAACTAAAGTAACCATTTAATTGACTAAATTGAGATAGGAATGAGGATAGTTAGAAAGAAAGAGGAAATAGCAGTTCTTCTTAAATTGTTATGAACAACGAATATAGACACACGTCGATTCCTGTGACACTTCGGATATGCTTTGCATTTGATCTCTCGATGCACCGTCGCTGGACCAACATGCAACTATTTTCACAGAAATATGTTGAGGCTGGTATGATTGAGAAATGGTGCGAAATCTGTTGGTGAAGGACAGAATACAGCGGACCATGGGGATAAAATTGGGTGGAACATGTTTTTCAAGACCTCTATGTCCACTAAGACATGGAGCCTTCCAATATTCTATAATATTGAAATCCTAATTCTAAGCGCTCACTTAAAGAAATTATTCGTTTCTAAACAAGAACCATAGATTTTGAGAGACACAGCCACCGGTGTACTCACAGGGAGTACCTAAATCAGGTATTCTCAAAGTGGTCGATATCGACCCGCAGGGGTCAAAAGGATCATCCAAGGGGTCTATGAATAGTCAGGGGATCAAAAGGGGGTCGTGAATTACTAACGTGTCGGAGAATTAAGTTACATATACTCGTTCATCTAAAGTTCCAAACATTTTTTTACTACGTGTTACTTTTTTTATCATTCTGAATGGCAATTACTAAACTAATACTACTCTAATTGATTTTGACATTAGTTTATTTTTTTTTTAAATATCAAATGCTAGTCTAGGGGATCGATAGAAAATATGAAACTTTATAAGGGGGTCGAGGAGTTAAACAGTTTGAGAACTCCTGACCTAAATCATTCATATTACTCACACGATCAAGGACTTGAAATTGAAGTGCCTAATGTTCCTTTCCTGTTGATGGTCACCACAAATTTACTCGACGAGATGTCAGGAAAGAAAAAAAAAACTTGCATTCTCGCCACCTTACCTGGTGTGAAAGCCCAGGGGTTATATTGCGAGAAAATTAGCAAAATAAAAACATTATGCCTCGGGGTTTCGATTACACTTAGAGGCAGAGCAAAAAAGACGAACTGACGAAGAGGTAGAGCAGAAAAGACGAACTGTACGAAAGATGATTTTTCGAAAGCAGTGGTTCCCAACTTGTAACAGGTGATGGGCCACCAGCACAGTAAAAAGCAAGTAAAAAATGCTCCGAGGTTACTTCGGCGCAGTCGAATTTTCTGTACAGCGTCTGAGCCGTTACCCATGAAACTTTCAGGCACGGCCCGGTCCTATAGTTTGGTCATACGCAGGATCATGGCTAACTTTAACCTTATATAAAATAAGAACTTTTGAGGTTAGAGGGCTGCAATTTGGTGTGTTTGATGATTGGAGGGTGGATGATCAACATACCAATTTGCAGCTCTCTAGCCTCAGTAGGTTTTTAAGTTCTGATGGCGGACAGCAAAAGTGCGGTCGGACAGACAAAGCCATCCCAATAATTTTGTTTTACAGAAAACAAAGAATCGTGGACAATTTCATTTTTTATTAAAGCTAAATGAAGCACAGCCAATGAATATTTTGGTGTGAAATAAACTTCTTATACAAGAATTGTAAACTGAATTTCGAGAAAATTATATAAAGTTGTTGAGTTAAAAAGACAGCTACCTTTCAGTCTCATTTTTCTCTGCAATCAGACTTTAGGGTTCTCTTTTAACACAGTCTTTTCGATGGTAAGTGCGGTAATATATTTTTATTGTTAATAGAGGTGCCAAGCGCTCCACAACATCTCCAAGGACTGGATACAAGTTTTTGAATATAAGTTTACTTAGGATAGGCCCTGGTGCTACAACCGAAGATTATCATTACATTCATCAACGGACTGATTTAATAAAATTAATGGTCAATTATTTATTTGGAAACAATTTGTCGTAATTCATTTTCAATATATTTAGACCGAAAAAACCTCACCATGGACCCCCAGTTCAGAACCACTATTCTAGGTTAAGTATATCTTAATTTAACCAGACCACTGAGCTGATTAACAGCTCTCCTAGGGCTGGCCGGGATGATTAGATATTTTTACGTGGCTATGAACCAATTGGTTACCTACCAACGGACCTACAGCTTATTGCGGGGTCAGGACCACATTATATCGAGATATGAATTTTTAATCACTAGAAATAAATTCTTATTATCCCATGTTGGCAGAGCCGGGAATCGACATCGCGAATGCCGAAACGGTAGGCCAGCAAGCAACCCACTCGTCCAACGAGGCTACCACTGTTCTAAAGAGAGAAATCTGGGTGTTTGGTACTTAATGAAACAAAAGCGAAATGGCAGTCTGTACAGAAATGGTAGAGACAAGGAGTTATTGCCCTTGAGGTATATAAGCGAAAAGCTGAGGCAAATATAAAAGGGAAGTATGTCCAGGAATGAGACAGATAGGTAATGAGTGTCCTTGAGGGGGCGATAAGTGTGTAAAGAAGTTGTCTCGACAAGGAGTGGCCGGAATACTGGGGACGGCTGAAACAGTACAGATGTATAAGTTCAAGGAATAACTGGGTAAAGACAAAGTGGTATATATGGTCCAGGAATGGAAAAGATAAGATGTGAAAAACTGTTCGTGAGACAGTCTGGTTCTGCACCTGGCTAGGTTTGAAAAATGGGAAATAGTAGTTTTGCTTCTCAATTTAATTTCAAAGGTAGTTATCGGCAAAAAGTGATGTTGTTTAGGAATGAAGTCTTTGAAATGATTGAGAACGGTAGGGCTCTTGAGGAGATGCATTTAGAAAGGGCCTTCGCCATAGAAATATGTGGTTTTAAAAACAAGTCTTTATTAGTGCACAATTTAAAGAGAAAAAGGTGAGGCAAATATACTGTTAGGTTATGTGTTAGTATTTAGTGGCAAGACGTGGAAGCTGATGGATATAATTTGTTCATTACATGTGTGTAAGGAAACTAAAGATAAACAAAAGTGTAACTTAGAAATGAGGGAGTAATAATAGGCTGTAAATGTTATTATTACGACTGAATTTTGTTAGAATACAGTGAGAGGAATATATAAGGAGAAATAGACGAAACAAAGGCTACGGTTAAAGACACAAGTGGAAGAAGTGGGTGTGAGTTTGTAAAATCAAAGAATGCCATCTTCATCTTCAAGTCACCAGAGACTTTTTAGGCGTGAGAGGGAAGATCAGAGAATAAAACAAAAGAAGAGGAAATAAGAGGTAGTGAGGGATAAAGGAGGCTGTTTGAGGTGTAACTGTGTAATAAGAAATCGAGTACATGTTGTAGGAAGAGGGATAGGATAAATTAAGGAAAAAGTGAAAGAGAAAACAGAACAAGTAATGATAAGAATGTGAAAAAGAAAATTATGAAAAAGGTTGCTCTTTGTCTATTAATTCTTATTTCTTTTAACCAAAAATTGCAG
>NC_061110.1:31523818-31532224 GCF_015104395.2 Macrobrachium nipponense | reverse complement strand
CTGGAGATTTATTTCATGAAAAATTTTGTCATCTAATATTTTCAGTAAAAATAAAAAAAATAAAAATCAGATCGAGTAAAATATGCTAGTGACTATCAAGATTTCTTGCTTTTGAAGCATTTAGATAACCTCTCTCTGTCTCTCTCTGTCTCTGTCTGTCTGTCTGTCTCTCTCTCTCTCTCTCTCTCTCTCTCTCTCTCTCTCTCTCTCGCTACTAAATTCATCTTAGTAGGAATGTTATAAAAGCTATTTCTGGTTCTTGCCTTTTACATTTAATGGCACTCGAGTGTGCTCATAAGAAACAGTATGTAAAATCAAGCTTTTCAAGTTACGTTTTCTGCGCTCATTTTTTTTCATTTCAATTTGAAAATGCTCCTCAATCTACGGACAAATTTGTTACTCAGTGTGAATTGTCAGTGAATAACGTGACATAATGAACAATTTGCATCGCCAGTCATACAAAAGTGACGAGAAGAATTTCACAAACGTTTTCTCCCTTAACAGAAGCGCTATAACAAAAGGAAAAGGGAAATGCATATTATTATGCATCAAGGAAGAAGCAGAGATCCGATATGACGAACCATCAAACGTCCCACAATCTCCCATGAGACATTACTTTGCGTTTTGTTGAGCATTCCCACCCGATTTCGGTTAAGGCCAACTGCACCCGGAGCGTTGGTGAATTGAATTCCATTCGGCTGAAAGAATTGATATAAAGAAAATCCCACCGGGCAATAAAAGCTATCTTTTTTTACAGGTTATCCATGTGAAAGGAAACGGGGATTGAGCGGTTAAACTGCCATGAAAAATATATACTGTAGAAATATATAACTATATATATATATATATATATATATTATATATAATCAATATTGATATATAATATATTTAATATCTATATATATGTATATTTATATATATAATATATATTATATATATTATATTAATGCACTGGACAATTGTGTAAGTGATAAAGTTGTTATATATAACTTTCACAACTGTTCCGTGTAATAATACAATTACTAACAGAACCTCATTGAAACTGGATGGCGTCAAGTGGAGATGTTTATTTATTTTTGAATAAATATTTCGGTTTGATACCATCCAGTTTCAATGAGGTCCTGTTAGTAATAATATATATATATATATATATATATATATATATATATATATATATATATATAATAATCAAATCCTCTGTAGCTTATATAGGAATTGCAACCAAAGTGAATTACAACTTATGAGTGGACGTACCCGGCCAGAAAAGCTTCTAACTTTCTGTTCTTCCACCTGATCGCATCCTATATCCTCTATTAAAACTGTCTGTAAGTTGTAATACTTAGCTGATTATGTAGCAAATTTTACACGGGTAACCTTTCGTATGCTTACGGATACCAAACCAAAATATCGCTCAATATCGAATTCCCTATACCAGGTCCCAATCCTGGTCAGAGACGATACACTTTTCACTCATTTTGAATTCCCCAAAGATGTAGGTTATGCTAGTTCGTTTAATGGTGAATTAATTGATTGTATAAGATAGAAACTATTCTTGTTTGATTTGAATTGGAGCAACAGCATCCATTACGGGCTAGAATTTTATGAACGGCCTCACGGCAGAACTGTCATTGGTCGTTTCACGAATGACTATAACATCTCTCAACAACTTGAGGAAAGACTGAGGTTGGCCCTCTTATCCGCTTTCTTCTATTACTTTGCATATATGGGACCCTCGTTTTGAAAGTTAGGTCAGAGAAGAAATGACATCAGGCATATCAATCTCTATCATAGCTTACTTAAATAATACAAGACGATAACCTTCCTTGAGTATGCATACCAGAGAAGTGGATGGCTAACCAGCATTAGGAGAAATATCACACTTACAGCATATTTTCCTGATATCTTAATAAATTTCAGTCACTACTTAATAATAAGCAACATTCCGCTATACGTTGTTATGAAGTGATACGCTACAAGAATAAAATCCTAGCAAATTATCGCTTGTGTTATCGCTCAAAGTGCTTCGAAGTACATAATGATTTACGAAACGTATCGGTTTTTGACTCATAAACAAAGAACTTCAAAGTTTGATCAGCGAAATATTAGGTCAACCGAAGGTCAAGCTACCATTCCATAACAAGCAGTTATAAAGACCTTCTAATTAATCTCGTTAGGACTGAGCCGTCACGAGCGTTTTACAATTGGAGATTTATTTTTCATGTTTCCAAGAAAATCGCTATTGACGTTTTTGCTCTTGATAATCATTTTTTACTTAAAAAATACAGAGTAATATAGATTCAAGTCAGTTCTCATTGTTCTAGTTGACTGCCTTTAAGTGATGTTTGCAAATTGAAAGTACACGTATGAAAATTTTCATTGTCTAATCTTTGAAATAAATAACTATTCATTGAAAGTCATCCCTCCAAAAACAATAAAAAGGTACAAATACACAAATTCAACTCATATTGAATGTTGATTTTGTTTAGTATTCATTTAATATCTCTTAAACGTTTATGTTATTTTAATTTTTTCGAAGAAAGACGGAGTGGTTCATCACCTGCTTATGATTCTTTTCATAGAAGCTAAGCAAGGGAACAAGAACTTGATACTATAGTAGATTCACATCAACCGTGCATTTGATGGCTAGGCCAGTCCCTTACGACGCTCCTCATTGGCTGTTGATAAGCCAGTCACAGGCCTGGAAACTCTCAGTCTCTCTCAAGGGTTCGCTTAGGCAGGGTGTATGTTCCACCTCTCCTGAGGGATGCTTTTGAAAGACGTATCCCTCAGGAGAGGTGGAACGAAGATCCTACCCATGTGAACTCTCGAGAGGGACATAGATATTCTAGCCTTGTGATTGGCTTATCGACAGCCAATCAGGAGCCTCGTAAGGGACTGGCCTAGACATCAAATGCACGGTTGATGTGACTCTACTATAGCTAGGTCTGGTTATCATTCTCTCTTGGTGTTATGGGGAACAGCCTGAAAAAATTCAAGTTAACTGCTATTGGGGCACGGGAGCCAGTTACTAAAAATAACAACAGTGACCCTGTTAATGCTGGGCCTATAAGTTCGACCATCCTTAGCATACGAGCAGTATTTGAAACAACAGAGTCCCTTTAAGGACGCTCTTTAATATTTGGCGTCGCTCATCTTGTAAATTATAGGCTGATCCAATCTCCATTCTCTTTTGGTGGGTTTAGCTCCTGTTTAACGAAGTGATGAAGTTATTAGTGGAGGACCTCCAAGGGACCATTTGTCTAATGCTGATTCGTAATTCTTTTTTGATTAGAGCAGTAAAGCTCAGATATTTTAATGATTAATCAATTCCTTGGATCCCGCTTTTATGATGAGCGAGGTTTTAGGAAATTTCACACAGAACCAATATCTTTTCCTTGGAGTCTCATCATGTAATCATTTAGGTTCAGAAATAGTAAATCATTGAAGAAATATTTGCTGTAAGAGATATATGTATAATATAAGCCCTACAATTATGGAAAACATACAGACCATGAACATATGATATTATGAATTATGTACTGATACCAATAAACATGAAGAAAAAATAGATATTGTAAGTGACAGAGTAGATATTGACATTTTTAGTTTTATTATATTTTTTTTTACACAAGGAGAATCAACTACGTTCGTTCTCATAAAATGTGAGTTATGTGCAAAAAGCTACAGTTTTTAGATATTTTGTTAACAATTGTCTCTGAGACAATTAACGCGATAATCTTAATAATATACTGACAAGGTGCAAGGACATCCACGACTATTTTAGATTGTTTCGGAAAACTGGATTAATCGGTACTCGACTGCCAACTATGAATGATTGAATGTTTCCAAATCCACTTTTGTCACAAGGTATTCAATTGGAATCTGAAGGTTTCATTCAAAGACTGTTCAATATGTGAAGAAAGTAAATAATCTAAGTTTTGCATTGCTTTTCATCTCGCGATTCGAGCAATCCATAACCACATCCGTCCCAAGGATGCAAACTTTCATACAATAAGGAGCTTACTTTGTCTTTTGTGCATAAAGACATGTGGCTCTACTGTTATTCAAGAGGTGTATTGACAAAGCAAGCTGCGTTTTCTTAAAAATGGAGGTATTTTATGAAGTTGCACTTAGGTTTGAAAAGCAGCTCCACTGTTAAATTTTTATCCAGCAGTTCGCGAAATCCTTGCGTTTAAGTCAGCAAATAATAAAACGCCATTGACCTTACAGAATTCTGTTGCCGATAATTATGTACTGGTAGTAGCTATGGGGTTAATATGCTGCAGTATCTAGCTCCATCAGTTCATGGGTGAGGTACAGCAATTATTATTGCTAAAAAATTGGATGCATTCACTTTAAATGTCTACCAAGATCTACCCTCCAGTCCAAATAAGGAATCTAATAAGACGATAATTGGTGAAGACTGGGACCGTATCTTTCAAAGGAAAGCTTTTCAACTTTTCAAACCACCAAAACAGCTATTTTTCTAACCCATTGCATTAGACTAGTAATAATGGTGACAAATTTGCACGATGCCCAAAACAAGTACATGAACATATATGTTTGTTGTAAAATCTTATGATTCTCTGATAAAGATGATCTATGTTGACGTACTGTTAAGGATATAATAAATGATGAAAATAATTTTCGTTAATGCTTCAGTAAGCTATCTTCATTTCGCAAGTTCTGGATTTCTCTAAATATTCATCACGTTGCGACAACGTCTCTCAAGATCAATTTCTTCAAGAACCTTCCATAAGGATATTGGGGAAGAGATGATCATGAGAGAGATAGAGGAAGAGGGATGATGAGAAGACTGATCGAGAGTTGAGTCGAGAGAGAGAGAGGAAGATGAGACGAGTTCAGGTTTGCTGGCTGTCCCGTTGCCCAGGGATACTGTAGTCTCGAGGGCAGTGCCCCGATCAAAAGGCTTTCACGATGGATTTGATTGATTGATTGTGTCTATTAAACCTGGCGTCACACACGATGAAGGCATTGTAACCACTCCTTATTCTGATTGCCTGGAGTGCATGTGTTCTTTCACTGCGAAGGTTGAAAAGTGATCTTTTGGTGATTAGTATCGTTTATCATACGAAGAATCAACTTTTCTGTAGTTGTTTGCATCAAATAACACTTCCATTATACACTCATTTTTTTTATCATCTCAGCTGACGAAAGCTTCTCGCTGCCTCTTTATTAATTCGAATTCTTGAAACCAAACTTCCCAGAGTCGCTTGTTTTCTTTTATGATAATGAAGAATTTAGTTACTGGATATTAAGGCACCAAAGGATGTTAAAATTCCCATTAGGGTTAACGATCACAGATATTCCATTATGAAAATCGAAGAAGCTCACATTAGCTGAAGAGAAAAAAAAATTCTTAAGATAGTCCTTAATCATGGCTGAACAAAAATAACCCTTGTTGGTCTTTGTGGGAGTCTTCCAGTAATGAGCTCCTCACTTGGTTAAACCCCAACCAAAGACCACCCAGTGATAAAGGAAATTAGATTAGATTGCAGCACAATTTACCCCAAGAAGGCCGACAGAAATGAAGGAGAGCTCATAAAGGAAGAACGGTGCTTTGATCCAAATGTAAACAGAGAGAGAGAGAGAGAGAGAGAGAGAGAGAGAGAGAGAGAGAGAATTCGTTTATTGTTAGATTACAAACTTGTCGGCAAAAGTGAGCATCGGATCTCCTTGCTCGTTGCAAGTAACTCAGTGGTAATCTTCAACATCCTGTTACGCGAAAACAAAGAACATTCCTTGTTTGTTCTTTCTTCAAGAAGGAAATAATCCACATTGAGCAACTTCATTTGCACGATTTAAGATCATTTTAATGCCTTAATCATTCATAATAACAAAAGTGGCAGTCTTGACAAGAATGTCACGGATAATAGCTGTATTGGAAATAAACATAGAACTTGGAATGTGTTCTGTACTAGTTACAGTGGTCATTATGAAATTCGATGAAATAACGAAGTTAATAAAAGGCTATGCTCCAGCAATAAGTATGTCATTTATATATGTATTAGGGCTGTTGCCTTGTATAATAAGGCACCCTATGAGGTAATGTTGGACTTGCGATAATCTTACGCTAAGTCGGTTGGTTATACACTTCCATACTCATTGGAGTGTCTTGGGGTTTGATGATAACTAACGAAGTAAGTATCTTCTTTCGTTATGACGACGATGTGTTAAACTCATGATGATATCTTCTAGTAGAAAACACGAAGTATAAAAAATAGTTCTATTCTCTGAGATTACATGATGAATATCAGATAGGATTGTACAGGTCTGCCAATGACGATGGCTTGATCGCTTCTGCCAATGATGATGGCTAATTCCACTCTGTTCTCACTACCATCTCGGTTACAAGTCATAAAGGAAGCAGACAGTAGCTCGAACATATGAACATACATACAAATGAGACACATTAGAAATCACGTAGGCCGTTTGAATTATAGGTCGCGGTAGTTGTCTCAAGCAGGGAGCTTGGACTAATGTTTTCAAAACAAATGAAGGACCACAGGTGACGGCATGTCAACTTAGCCTACTTTATTGTATACGTCATCTTAGCGTCTCTGGTCTGATCACATTCCTGCAAGCAATCTGGTTGACCTCTTTAGTTTTAGTCTTTTATATATATGGAATAACATTCCATATTTTTATTATGTAATCACTTACATAAAAGCTCGGTCAGCTACAAAACCAACCACTGAATATTACTCAAGCTTGACTTGCATTTGACTTATAGGAGTGTGATACAGACACTATGTGAATATATATAGATATATAGAAAATATTGGTAAGATAAAAGGTAACAGATTAATTATAGGCTACCTGATTTATTTATACATATGTATATGGATTCATATAATTATGATTAATATATGTGCACTTAATACAACTGATTCACATAAACGACTAATCTAAGTGATTAATCCAGGTGCACTTTAAATAGATTCCTAGTGCGTACACGCAAAGATATATTTCGATTCTGTTATTTATGATAATTTATATAATAGATTCCTAGTGCGTACATGTAAAGATATATTTCGACTCTGTTATTTATGATCATTTATATATAGGATACATGATACTTTATATATAAGAAAACACTTGGCAGTGCGCCCTCACAAAGTCCAACTGAGTGCCCGCTCGACTCCCTCGAGGCATTTCACCACGGGCAAAAAAAATGCTGAGCCTAGTTCAATTTTTCCCTCCCAGTACCACATCCAACTGATGAATGATTCTCATCCCCTGTCACCTACTAACTGAAATCTAACACATTTCCACAACTAGACTCTATGAGAATAGCATCTTATAGCTGCTACTAATCTCACAAAAGGCTTTTTTCGTTCAAACACCAGCTGCCACCACTAATAACAAGACAACATTTATCTCGTTATTCATTTTGGTAGTGAAAGGCCAGAGCGGCAGACAGCTGGCAATTGGTAATACTCTCTCTCTCTCTCTCTCTCTCTCTCTCTCTCTCTCTCTCTCTCTCTCTCTCTCTCTCTCTCCATTTCATTATATCATCAAAGCAGAGTCGTGAATTACAAAAATAAGCCTTTATTTAAAAGCAAAGTATTAACTGAATAACTGATTCTTAACAGAATAATAAAAATGGAATGTTAACTCAAAATCCAAATAACTCGGATAACCCTCTGCAATGTAACAGTCTACACAGTAATTAGTCAACATCATTTCTCCAATGAATAATCCCACTCTTCTCCAGAAAATAGTTCTCCTCTTCCAGACCGATTCCCCGACATCCTAGAATCGCCTGTTAGGAGACAGAACACTCTGATAAGCCCAAGAACATAATCAAAAGATCACATAAACAGGTTATCTCTGAAATAAATATTCAAATACAATTCAGCCACACTTTGGCTGAATTGTATTTGAATTTCAGCACAGTTTCACTTTCACCAAACAGAAACACGTTGGCAGAGCCATCTCAGCTCTGCCTTCTCTCCCCGTAACAGTTTCTTCATGATAAGTCTACATTCATTATGTAGGAAAGAGGCTCACACGTACACACAAACTCACACCCATCGTTCACGCACAGAAACCACTTATATCCAGTTTCAAAGGCACCTTTGACAACCGCCCATAACGACAGACGAGCGTTGACCTGCCTAGGTAAGGATTTTAATATCACACCACCAGAAGACTTATTAGCATTTTCTAAGCTGAGATGTTCTCTGTCTCCATGGGAAGCTAAAAACTATGATTCCCAATTTCTGAGGAATGTCAAAGCATGTGACATACAACGATGTCCCATACATATCATATCATATTATATTATTTAAGATATCTCATAGCAAATCCACCTCTTTATGTTACATATATATATATATATATATATATATATATATATATATATATATATATATATATATA
>NC_061110.1:31501318-31521318 GCF_015104395.2 Macrobrachium nipponense | reverse complement strand
TCATTTATATTCACGCATTACTCTTCTTAAAATTCATTTGTGGACAGAAGTTATGCCAACAGATAATCACTAAAAACTCCGGTTATTTCAAAATGAAAAATTCTAATTGCTCAAACGTGTCTCTATCGGCATCTAGTATAATTTAATAGAAATCATTCTAGTGAATTAGGGTATGGCGAAGTTAATTATTTGTCATATTTCCACAGATTCTGGACACCATAGCAACATACTCTTCATTATTGTGCAGTTTAGGATCTCTGAAAACCCACTCGCGAACAATAGCACCCAGTCTTTGGCTTCCATCAACGTGTTATCATCATCAGCTGTTTCTGTTCTCTTACCAAAGAGACATACCTCTACCCAGATGACAGCTCTTGGATTACTTCAATAAAAGTGTGAGCCAGAGAATAGAAAAGGATGTGGTATTCAACTTAAATTATGTTTCCCAAGCTTTAACCTCAGTATTACTTTATTGATACCAAATTCTACATATTTCACTTCTACAATATAGTACAGAACTTTATGATTTCTGTGGTTAGGGCAATAAATCTTACCACAGTAAATATTCTTTGCACTTTATGTAAATTATTCCACAACCTTCCTATTTTATTCAAAAATCCTAAATACTGAATTTTTATCTGTAGTGAAGAAATACTACCTTAAGTATTTTATTACTCAGTTGTAACGAGCAGTAAACACTTTGGGTATAGGTTATACACGTCAATATTTATATTATGTGCAATTTCCTAATAACAACAATGGAATTTTTCCAGTATCCTTGTGGTTATATTTATTATATAGGTTCTAATAAAAAGAAAAATTATTTCTTTGGTCTGTTATAGCTTTTCCAATAGTAGGCGATATTTCATTTGGTACTTTATCACTTCTAAAGTATCAGGATCTACTAATGTTACTCATTTATTTCTTGTCTTATGTTGCAACAGCAGAATACATAGATTTAATTGGTCAATCTTGGTTTAATTTGCGTAGGACAATATCACTTGCATTCTGGAGGATTTTGGTTGGTCTTTCCTTCTGCCCATTAATACTCATTTTTTAATTTACGTAATGATAATGATTTCTTAAGAACTGTCTACTACTTTGAGAAAGCAAATTCCATCCTCCTGTGAAATCATTACATACTTTTGAAAGTTAATAACAACTGAATGTAATTAAAGCCAAATTATATGATATATTTTGGCTAGTTCTGCCTGTAAAAAAGCAGAGTTATTCTACTAGATAGATATGCGTCCATTTCAGTATAGTTACCATATTTTACTGTTTGAGTTTTTTTTTGTTTGTTATATTTATCTACCATTCAGCTAAACACTTTTCTTTAGTGCCATGCAGCTGTATGAATTCCATGAACTTGACTTTTAATCCACCTTCTTCATTTTTCCCTCCGTCTTTTTAAAGTCCGATGAAACCTCATTCTCTTTGTTTGCATTCCAGTAATGCGTCGACCCTCTTTATTCTAGTTCCACTTATTTTCTTTGCGTATGATGACAAGCATAGAACTGCTTTATGTTCTCATTTTCCTTAGAAAATCTAAGAAAATTCTTTTTAGCATTGAAGTTCGTAAGCGTTGTCATCTCTCGCTTGTTATTATCTACTTCATCATAAATTTTCCCGGTATATTACTTTTCTGGTCCATGAGCTTTTTGGTGACGCTATCCTTTCAAATCATCCAATTTCTTCTCACAGGCGTCACGTGCAAAACGCTCACTCCAGGGAAGCTCTATGTATTCTGTCATCTCTATTCTTGAAAAGATGCTTGAATTTGAGTCGTTCACAGCTGTTACGTGCTGCTCTGGGAGCAAGAGCCCGTGCTGGCAAGTTGCTGGCTAAGTCTAAGTAATAGTAGGTAGTCGTTCACAACTGCAGACGAATCCTCTGAATTAGAAGGGACTTAATGACTTACATACTTACCGAAGGTTACTTTTTAGTCACAGGAAATATCTGAGTCTATTTATTTAAAAAGAAATTTTAAGCTAGAGAGTAAGTACAATTATACAGTATATGGGAATCCTTGGAGGCATTTAGTAAAATTTCATCATTCTTTGAAAATGCCTTCAGATATAGTGAATGATTATGCCATGACGAAAATACCTGGGTAACATACAAGAAGTGGTACTGAAATATATGTAACTAGAGACTTACGGGTTAACATAAGCAAAACTCGACTATTACCAGGTAAATACCAACTAAAATCGTAAGAAGAAATTACGTAATTGACACTTATAAAAAAAACTGTTAAAACAAATTGTTGTCGTTAGATACCCCAGTAATCAATAAGTAGCTTTCAGGCATTTTAATTATCTTAGGAGACACGAGAAACAGTTTTCTGACTGACTGAAAAACGTGAAAGCTAAACAAAAGACTTCGCCAATCACACACAACTGGAATGATCCAGGGAGACTTCGTAATCGTTCAAAAATCCTTGGGGTAGCTTGGGAAGTGTTTCCCACTTTAAATTAAATAATTCCAAATGACTGCAGTTCCATAGACGTCTTTTCAAAATTCTGGAAAGTCCTAAGAATATCTAGGAACTGTTTTAGTTCAATGTCAGAAAGACTTGGGAATTTCAGCGCAGTTGTTCAACCATCAGAATAAAACGTTGATAAACAGATAATCTCTCACATTACATTTATCTAATACAACATGACGCAAAATATTAAAAAACAAATAATGCAAGTTACACTTGAAGGCGAAGTATGGTAACATAGGCAGCTTATCAAGTTAAGATAACTAGTAAAAGAATGGTAAGATAATAGTAGCTAATACCATCAAACGTAGCACTCGATAAAAGACTAGACATTTTCAGGTTACTTCGTATTCCCACGAAATGTCACATGACCCACGAACGCTTTTGAAGCAATGTCATATTTTTCCACAAATAGCAGCTTTAATCAATGAATGGAATTATGTTACAGTTCCTTTGATCGAATATGATATATCAAGAGGGTAAAGTTATTTCGAATAATCAATGTAGATGATATATATCAAATGACAGACAAAAAATCCTAAATTTTTCCCGTGTTCATTATCTGCTTAACTAATATTTGCTAGCTCTATCAGTAGAAAATGTTATAAAACATTTTTTCTTATGCAGAGGTAAGATAAATCAATATAAGTAAGGAGATTAGTGTTCGGTGAATATATTTCACAACATTACTTTCTATACATGGCGTCTCCTCTGCAGTATGCATAATAACTCACACGCATGGCTTTATTGTATTTAGTATTTATTGATGTAGAGTAGCTGATATAACTTCGTGGTATCCAGCTTTTGATAAGGTTTTCATCCGCCAACGTAGAAGTTTGCCATCAATTTATGGTCGTGTAATTATTGTAACTTCTACTAGTTGGAAAAAGCCTTCCGTTAATTTCCTGTTTGGGAATCATAGATAAATTTATTTCAAGCAGTATTCTGTTGTATTTGAAATAATGCACAGAATTATCGTTTACTTAACTAAAGTAACCATTTAATTGACTAAATTGAGATAGGAATGAGGATAGTTAGAAAGAAAGAGGAAATAGCAGTTCTTCCTAAATTGTTATGAACAACGAATATAGACACACGTCGATTCCTGTGACACTTCGGATATGCTTTGCATTTGATCTCTCGATGCATCGTCGCTGGACCAACATGCAACTATTTTCACAGAAATATGTTGAGGCTGGTATGATAGAGAAATGGTGCGAAATCTGTTGGTGAAGGACAGAATACAGTGGACCATGGGGATAAAATTGGGTGGAACATGTTTTTCAAGACCTCTATGTCCACTAAGACATGGAGCCTTCCAATATTCTATAATATGGAAATATCAATTCTAAACGCTCACTTAAAGAAATTATTCGTTTCTAAACAAGAACCATAGATTTTGAGAGACACAGCAACCGGTGTACCCACAGGGAGTACCTAAATCAGGGGTTCTCAAAGTGGTCGATATCGACCCCCAGGGGTCAATAGGATCATCCAAGGGGTCTATGAATAGTCAGGGGATCAAAAGGGGGTCGATGAATAACTGAGTCAGCAGGTCAAAAGGGGGTCGATGAATAACTAACGTGTCGGAGAATTAAGTTACATATACTCGTTCATCTAAAGTTCTAAACATATTTTTTTACTACGTGTTACTTTTTTTTATAATTCTGAATGGCAATCACTAAACTGGTTTATTTTTTATTTTTTATTTTTTTTTTTAAATATCAAATGGTAGTCTAGGGGGTCGATAGAAAATATGAAACTGTATAAGGAGGTCGAGGAGTTAAACAGTTTGAGAACCCTTGACCTAAATCATTCATATTACTCACACGATTAAGGACTTGAAATTGAAGTGTCTAATGTTCCTTTCCTGTTGATGGTCACCACAAATTTACTCGACGGAAAGAAAAAAAAAACTTGCATTCTCGCCACCTTACCTGGTGTGAAAGCCCAGGGGTTATATTGCGAGAAAATTAGCAAAATAAAAACATTATGCCTCGGGGTTTCAGTTACACTTAGAGGTAGAGCAGAAAAGACGAAATGCACGAAAGATGATTTTTCGAAAGCAGTGGTTCCCAACTTGTAACAGGTGATGGGCCACCAGCACAGTAAAAAACAAGTATAAAGTGCGCCGAAGTTACTTCGGTGCAGTCGAATTTTCTGTTCAGCGTCTGAGTCGTTACCCATGAAACTTTCAGGCACGGCCCGGTCCTATAGTTTGGTCATACGCCGGATCATGGCTAACTTTATCCTTAGGTAAAAATAAGAACTTCTGAGCTTAGAGGGCTGCAATTTGGTGTGCTTGATGATTGGAGGGTGGATGATCAACATACCAATTTGCAGCCCTCTAGCTTCAGTAGGTTTTATGATCTGAGAGCGGACAGGAAAAGTGTGGACGGACAGACAAAGCCATCTCAATAATTTTGTTTTACAGAAAACAAAGAATCGTGGAGAAATTCATTTTTTTATTAAAGCCAAACGAAGCACAGCCAATGAATATATTGGTGTGAAATAAACTTCTTATACAAGAATTGTAAACTAAATTTCGACAAAATTCTGTGAGGTTGTTGAGTTAAGCAGACAGCTACCTTTTGGTCTCATTTTTCTTTGCAACCAGACTTTAGGGTTCACTTTTAACACAGTGTTTTCGATGGTAAGTGGGGTAATGTATTTTTATTGTTAATAGAGGTGCCAAGCGCTCCACAACATCTCCAGGGACTGGATACAAGTTTTTGAATATAAGTTTACTTAGGCTAGGCCCTGGTGCTACAACCAGAATATTATCATTATATTCATCAACGGACTGATTTAATGAAATTAATGGTCAATTATTTATTTGGAAACAATTTGTCGTGATTCATTTTCAAAATATTTAGACCGGGAAAGCCTCTCCATGGACCCCCAGTTCAGAACCGCTATTCTAGGTTCAGTATATCTTAATTTAACCAGACCACTGAGCTGATTAACAGCTCTCCTAGGGCTGGCCGGGATGATTAGATATTTTTACGTGGCTATGAACCAATTGGTTACCTACCAACGTACCTACAGCCTATTGTGGGATCAGAACCACATTATATCGAGAAATGAATTTCTAATCACTAGAAATAAATTCTTATTATTCCATGTTGGCAGAGCCGGGAATCGACATCGCGACTACCGAAACGGTAGGCCAGCAAGCAACCCACTCGTCCAACGAGGCTACCACTGTTCTAAAGAGAGAAATCTGGGTGTTTGGTACTTGATGAAACAAAAGCGAAATGGCAGTATGTACAGAAATGGGAGAGACAAGGAGTTATCGTCCTTGAGGTATATAGGTGAAAGGCTAAGACAAATATGAAAGGGGAGTATGTCCAGGAATGAGACCGATAGGTAATGAGTGTCTTTGAGGGGCGATAAATGGGTAAAGAAGTTACCTCGACAAGGAGTGTCAGGAATACTGGGGACCGATGAAACAGTACAGATGTATAAGTTCAAGGAATAACTGGGTAAAAAGAAAGTGGTATATATGGTCCAGGAATGGAAAAGATAAGATGTGAAAAACTGTTCGTGAGACAGTCTAATTCTGCACCTGGCTAGGTTTGAAAAATGTGAAATAGTAGTTTTGCTTCTCAATTTAATTTCAAAGGTAATTATCGGCAAAAAGTGATGTTGTTTAGGAACGAAGCCTTTGAAATGATTGAGAACGGTGGGGCTCTTGAGGAGATGCATTTAGAAAGGGCCTTCACCATAGAAATATGTGATTTTAAAAACAAGTCTTTATTAGTGCACAATTTAAAGAGAAAAAGGTGAGGCAAATATACTGTTAGGTTATGTGTTAGTATTTAGTGTCAAGACGTGGAAGTTGATAGATATATTTGTTCATTACATGTATGTAAGGAAGGGAAACTAAAGATAAATAAAAGTGTAACTTAGAAACGAAGGAGTAATTATAGTCTGTAAGTGTGATTAATACGACTGAACTTTGTTAGAATAAGTGAGAGGAATTTATAAGGAGAAATAGACGAAACAAAGGCTACGGTTAAAGACAAGTGGAAGAAGTGGGTGTGGAGTTTGTAAGATCAAAGAAAGCCGTCTTCATCTTCAAGTCACCAGAGACTTTTTAGGCGTGAGAGGGAAGATCAGAGAATAAAACCAATAACTGAAGAGATTAGGAAATAAGAGGTACAGTATAAAGGAGCCTGTTTAAGGTGCAATTGTGTAATAAGAGATCGAGTACTTGTTGTAGGAAGAGGGATAAGATAAATTAAGGAAAAAGTGAGAGAGAAAACAGAACAAGTAGTGATAAGAATGTTAATAAGAAAATTATGAAAAATGTTGCTCTTTGTCTAAGAATTCTTATTCATTTTTATAAAAATTGCAGACACTTTAATTACATATACTGCAGAAGATATATGTTTCACAATTTTTTCAAGGCTAAATAGAACAGAGAAATATCTTATAATAACGACCACATTACTGGATTTTTTCATGAACATATTTATAAATGGAATACTTAATCATTTAGAATTACAGGAAAGTGTTATACGTTCACTTTTATTTTAGAAATAAGGTGCTTATTTATATAGGCAATATCTGTACTGCTGATGCACATCATACAGACCGTAAAATATCTTACAATTACTTGGACTGCTGTATTTGAATGTCAGGACAAGGGAGTCTCACGAATTTATCTGTCTGGATAAATACATAGTACTTACATAATACAATGCGCGTTTGATGCATGCAGATCCTGGTGGATATTCTAACGATATGAAAAAGGTAATAACAAATTTATGTAAGAGATATGGATGTTGTCAATATTGTAATCGATTTTTTCCAAAAATAATAATAATAATAATAATAATAATAATAATAATAATAATAATAATAATAATAATAATAATAATAATAATAATAATAATAATAATAATAATAATAATCAATAATAATAATAATAATAAATAATAAATAATAATAATTAATAATAATGTAAATACATCAGGAAAATGTCACATTAGCAAGCCGCCTCATGAATACGAGTACTTGGAAATCAATCATCTCTGTATTAACAATTTGTCTTTAGTCGATCCATTCTCTGTATTGACAACAGATGTCTGAAGTTAACCAGTTCTTCTAGAAGCTGAATAACAAATAACATTTTGTCAGATGCAAATTAAAATGGCATCTGAGTCCAATAAATTTGTAGTATAAACAGAATTATTAGTAGGCGAGGAAAAACACCAACATTACTAGATGTAGTTCTGTTTCCAAGATATGATTAACATTATATCCAAAATATGAATTAATTTGGCAAATGATAAGTCAGACATCTAGTTAGCTCTTAAACCTTAGAGCATGAAAGATAACTTGAAAATGTCCATTCAATGAAAAGAGAAGAAATAAAATCTAGACTGAAGTTTTCAATAAAGGTGACTGAATATCCTTATATTCGTAGGTTAAGATAAATAAATAGATGCTTACTTTAATTTTCCAGGAAATGGGCAGGATGAAATAATGTTTTCTTTGTATATTCGTTCAACAAATCTTAGTATTCCCAGCCTAATTCGCCACCTTTTCTCCCAGAAATTCTATCAAATATTTAAATATTCAATTCAAACTTGTAACATAACTTACTTCACTATCAGCATAATACGACATAAATGCAGACACAGCATCTGCCAACGATATTTTTATCCAGTTACATCCATCTGAGATCTGAATATCAACCTTCTTCTCTGTTTCTTTATCTAAACAATCTTAGTTCTCGGTTTTCTTGAATAAATTATTTGTCACTGTGGGTGAGATTTTCCATAGAAGACAGAGATAATGGGATTTACATAGAGTGGTGTACTAATTTATATAAAAAGGTGTTTTAATCATCAAATTCAGTCTATGGTGCAAAATGTGACTTAAGTTCACATATATATTCGTCCCCACAAATGTATCATATATCAGCTTTTGTCACATACACCAGGACATTTTGTATATTCACGGCTTAGCCGAAAATTTTGTTTAATATCTAATTCACTGGACCTTGAGAATAGTTAACACTCATGTGCATTATTAGTGATAAGCCCTTCGCCACCAGTCGGATTTGAATTACAGCTTGGTTGAGAAACAACGAAAGCGCAGTGACACTGACTACTGAGCTCAATGGTTCTAAACCTATTGGTGACGAGGCACTTATCACTCATAATTCCCTTTGGCTGTGAGTATTACCAAGGCTTAGTGAATTGGGCAATGAGCCTCTAGTTCTCTTTCCCATTTTTCTGACCATTTTCATACCACTTAGAGCAGCGAGTTACAGTTATTTTATAACAAATATTACATGGTAACGTATTTCCTACTAAGGACTTTTTTCACTGCTCCTATGAACCTGAATACTATACACAAGCGTCTTCAAGGGACTGGTACCTCCTGAGCAATCACCAATGTTGCTAACTAGCATTCAGACCACAGTTAATTTTAAACTGACCTGGCATCTATTATCAAAGTGATTAAGACGTCCCATATTATCCTCATTCAACAGTTAATTAATCATAAAAAATATAACAGTAGTAATCTATAAAGTAAGCCTAAAATATAAAATAATCTTTTACATAGAAACATGGGTGACACGACAGCAAAACAGTTTACAAAGATTACTGATTGTTTGATATACAAATTACAAGATGGATTTACTGTAATAGACCATTTTGCACGCAACACGCTAAACACCTTAACTGCATTCAAGTTAGGTATGAGTGGAAGGCGCTAATGCCTGCAAATATTTCATATATTGTATTGTGCAAAAAAGTGGATTTTAGATATAGTGATAACAGTACAAGCTTCATATAAACATTTCAAAACTAATCAAGTTTTTCGTTGCACACTTCTAAGGTAATTAATCGAGTTTATGTAACCTTAATTATAAATCAAGTTTATGTAACCTTAAATGTAAATCAAGTTTATGTAACCTTAATTGTAATTACATAGTTTAGAGTTGGAATCAACATATCCAAAGACACAATTCAACCTCCTTCCGCTTATTCCTAAGTGTCTGTATCATTGGCAGTTCCTTTGCCATCGAGAGGTTTTTCAGAAATCTTGAACTGCATGGCTATTAAGAAATAGGTCGCTACAGTACTCACAATCTGTAGAAAGAACGAACTGCTTATCAGAATACACAACCATTTATTGCGTCTCTAATATCGTTGATCAAGTATCCATTATAGTCACGAATGTTCGAAATGTATTTTGGAGTCTCGAGATCACCTATAATCATATGGTTAGGGCAGTTTTATTAATATGAATCTTTTTTATATAAATCTTATACAAATCGTGATTTTTCGTACTTATAGAACTTAGTTTCAGTGCCAGAGCTTTCTGTGCAAATAAAACAATGGTTTCGTTATAACCACTGTTCATTCACTACTAAAGTTGCAGCCTTCTATTCTCTATACTCTTAAGCTTTATCCCTCGTTGTTTTTAAGTGTCGCGTCTCTTTTATCAATAAAATGTGAACACTGCTTGCCTAACCAACCTGCAGAATGTGACCCCTTTCATTCAACACAAATAAGCCAGGGACCGGCACATGAACTTACAAGACACTGAATAAGTAAGAAAGACTTACTCTTTGTTACTTATCGGAAAGTCAGACCCCTAAAGCGTCTGGTAAGTTGAAGTGCCACTATAGTAAACCCTTTTGTTGGTCCTCGAGTTATTTGGGTTGAATTTAACTGGTCAGATGCCGGAGGATGGCCAGACAGTCAGTCCCCACATCTGACTGCTAAGGGAACAAAAGTCACTGACAACAACAAGGGATACAGAGATGAAAAGTCTTGAGTACAATGCAGTAATTGTAACAGTGAAAGGATAGTAGTTATTATGATCTACTATGAGATTCAGGGCATCTGTAACACGGTTTTTTCGCAATAACTTTTTATCTATCCATTTCATAAATATAACGCTTATTCAGCATACACATTATATCTACACATAAATTTTGACTGTATTCTGCATTACGTAGGTTGAATAAATTTGGTACTTACAATGTAAAAGTGTCTATTTTTGAAGACGGGCCAACTTACTCAGAGAAAAGGTTTCGAACGCACTCGTTACGTAACTTATGACAGCATTTCTTCCCTCTTTTTCGATGGATGATTGGGTATACGTAACGAAGGCTATACCCCTGGCAACAATGACAAACAAATTTAAATACAAGAAAAGCAGCACACCTTTATGAACTCTGAACCTCTCCACTGATAATTGTCATAATGAACAAACCAACAAAATATGTTAATAAATACAAAAACACTTCGATTATGAGTCTAACTCCCAAAATAAGTTTCCTAAGAAATTACAGCCTACTTTATAGGTCACAATTAGATTGAAAAGATGGAGGGAATAGATGGTAATTTTCAAAAACATAGTAGACAAGCTTGTTTTGATAACTGCTACATCCAATGTCAAGCAATTTATATTTATTGGCTATCTACCTATTACTAAAAAAAAAAAAAAAAAATACCGTATATTGGCTTTAAACCTTCACCAATAATTATCGTCAGAATGATAACTTCATGAGGCTCCACCCACTTTGGCCTCAGGATAACACTGAAGGCTGTCATGGGCATAGTTGGATTAGAAAATTTAACTTCTGGCTATAAAAACTCATTTCTCGAGTAGTTGTAAAAAGTGCTAAATGATCCTCAAGGATCCCAGCAGTTGGCCTAAACGTTTAATTCGTGTATATTACTGCTATACTGTTGCTACACTACTGCTACAGTAGCATTACTACGCTAGCACTGATACACCACCCACATCTATGTATCGTTCCGCCATTCATAAAGTCTTTGGGTTTCAGAGCCGATGGAACAAGGTGAATGGGTTTCTGTCTAGTAGATGGGCGGGGCAGCATTTCGTCAAAAGGTGTTTACTTTTCTTACATATTGAATGTTTTTCGACTCTTGGCCCGTAATCAATGGCCATGGCGTCGGCTAGATAATTTTTACTCTATAAAAATTAAAACTATCGGGTTTAGGTAATTGATAATGCTGACAAAATTTGTGTGTGGTTGTAAAATATACATATGTCAACTTTCAGCTACATCCGATGCTTTGACAGGGAGCAAAGTCCAAAAAACCGTGTTACAGAGTGCCTGAATCTCATAGTAGTTATACAGCCTTCAACAGAATTTTTTATTGAATTCTTTCAACAAAAAAGGTATTCATAACCTAAGCTAACCTGTACTTCACACTTGACATTCAATTTGAGAAGTTTATCGAAAAATGGGATACATTCAGTTGTGATACATTTTTAGATAGGAAAAATGTATCACATCTAAAATAGAAGTTGAGCAAATATCCTCATGATATTGTAGGGGAGAAGTATGAAAGTCAAATAAGTTGAGTAATTGTGTCAGTGTACCTATCAAAAGAGGTATATTTATCTGCATAAAGAAATCTGTTATTTGTTAGTAAACAAAATGAATGTAGAAATACAGTGCTCTGGAACATGAACCTTAGTTTATCAAGTTAATGTGTTCACGGATGATACATTTTATTCTCACATGTGCCAGAGAAGGTAACAGGAAATGCATAATGCTTTGACGACCTTTTGATAACCGTGGATCAGGAAATGTCAAGACTGGAAAGCAGAACCGGCGAATCAAAGATCATTCTTTGGTTCTTTCATTCTCGAAAATCTGCCACACAAATTCTAGAAATGAAGTCAGTAGAATGAAAACTAAAACTTTTATCGTTGGAAATACTCACAGGAATGATGCATCGACTGCCAAGAGTAAAGAGGTTGAAAGGTGAAAACTCCAACTCGGTCTCCAGCAACGGAAGCACTTTACTGACCTGCGGGGTAAGGGAGGATTTTCCTTAATCTTAGATATTTTAGTTTTGAAGCCACAATATGGTTGAACATCATGTTTAAAAGTATATTTGAAGTGAAGCTGATTTTAATTGTGGAAAACACTACAGTTGATTGTAAGTAATATAAGTTTGTATTCAAGTCATTTGGGGCAAAAATCAAGGATTTCATGTCATATGATAGGAATAAGTATTATAAATTTTGCATTAATCAACAGTGATAATGAAGTATTTTAGGGAACCACATCTTCATTTTGGTTTTCTATAGATAGGGAATTCAAGGTGATCTGTATGCATATTACTTAAACAGCGGCCAATACAATTCAACATCGTATTTGCCAATGCATCAGCAGTTCCCTTAATCATTATATGGCCTGATTCAGTTGGTGAATATGATGAACGATAATATTATTTTAAGCAAAAGTATATGTATCTTAATCATCCCAGTCATCTACTACCGCCCATGGAAATGAACGAGACAGTATATTTTTACAAGAGCAGCAGTTAAAAGATAATACAGAGGTAACTGTCTTTTAAGAGAGGTCATAACATTTTCTAATCACAAATAATTATGGTTGCAGATTTATCTCTTATGAACAGATACTTTCCTTATCATGCACGTTTCTAAGTTTTATATATTTCTTTATCAGTGAAGTCAAAGTAGATAGCTTAAGTAAGTTCATAGTTTTTTTAACATACTTGCATCTTCTTAGTTACGAATAATTTAAGGTGCTGATTTGATATTAAAACATATTTTCAACACTCTTCGAGCATTCCCATTTAAAATCCTGACCAGAGGCACTTTAGTAATAAACAACGAATGAAAAACTCTGGTAGAATTGGTTTATACATTTAACATTTGTTCTACTTCATTATTCTTTATCTTCTTTGTGTTACTAATGTTATTTGAGATGGCACCCCTTAAAAATTTTAGCGTTTGTTAAAAGCAATTGCACATCTTTGACGCGAAGTTTGTGAAACTTCAGAAGCGATCCAATGCAACTTACTTCATAATGCAGTTCCTCATTGTTCACGATTTCCATCAGCCGACGCAGCTTCCTCGCCCATGACTTTCTCTGTAAATAAAATAAAGTTCATGATAGGTCATTATTCCACGAAATCAACTGATATTAAATTTTGTAGTTTAGACAAAAAATCTCTTCACATTAAGGATAAAGGCTGATAACCAGTCCAGTGGCGATTCTGAAACTGTCGTATGGATACAAGTCAGTGTGCAAATTTTCATAATCTATTCATTGATCAAAAGAAGCATATCTGAAAAATAGTCAGGGTTCATAACTGGGTATTTTCTTTTTACAAAACTTATATAGTGTGGACTTCCAGAGTCAATTCAATGCATGTCTAGGTTCTTTTTATTTTGGATTTATTTTTTTTTTTTTTATTGTTTGATTATTGGCTCACATTTAGTGAATCATGTAGCCATAAGCAAAAATTTCTAGAAATCATTCCCCATCTCCTTTTTTTCAGTACGGCTTCACAGTTTACCCTTAGATATCTGAGCAAGGGGCTAAGGCTGCACTCGCGTTCATAACTATACAGACATTACCTGTCACCTGGACACGAATTGTCAGATCCCAACTTTGGTTAATATTTTTTATCAAACCCCGTTCTACCTTATTATGTATTTTCCTCTTCATTTTGACTGAAGACGCCCTGAAAGAGAATACTAGCGAAATTAAAACAATAACGGTCTTGGAATAAAAGTGTAAGTATTGGAATTCATCCTTCAAAGCATATCGACATACAAGATGAATTTAGATATTGACGATTGATACTGAAGTGACGGTATTGAGAATAAAAAAGACGATATGGGCTCTCAAATTGCCCCTCACAAATGTGCGGACAGTGCGCCATGGAACATATGAAGAGCATAATGCGCGATAAGAATCATCCCGCTTTCCCGAAGTAATTTTTTCATAAACACTGTACCTACGATCACTTGCATCGTAGCTAATGAACAGCCATTGCTCCAGTTCTAATGAAATCCGACTCCACCGCATAATATGAAGGATTATGATGAGTGGATGAGGAACACTGCAAAACGTATTTTGTGAATTCTGAGTCAGAAATGTTTGATGTTTTGATACAGGAATGGTACAAGAGATTGCTGATAACGTATATTATTATTATTATTATTATTATTATTATTATTATTATTATTATTATTATTATTATTATTATTATTATTATTAATTGAGATTCAATAGACGAGAACTGATCAAGTGTTACAATGAAAATTATTAGGAAATATTCACACCAAAATTCCTTTCGATAAGGATTGTTGAAAATGATTATATTTACCTGCAGATTTAGAATGAATTATTCATCTTCCGCACATGAAAATCACCATCCACATATTTTAGGTTCACACACAAGAAAAAAAATCGCTTTCGACATATGCTCTTCCTCACCTATAACATTTTTAGTTTTGTATCCATTATCCTTCTACACTTGCTTCTCAGCTTACGAGAATGAAGTTCTCTAGTGACTTGATGAAGTATAAATGCATCTACGTCTGGAAACTCACATGTGCCAGCTAATTTATTTATTTCTTTATTTCGTTTCAAAATGATGAATTATAGCATATCGATATTGAACACGCTGCGCGAGTAAAAAAAAATTAAATAAAACCTGTCATACTAGAAGTTAGCCTTCAGAGAGAAACATACACTTTCATAAGATCGTATCTCACTGATTGAAAGGCTTGGTTAGGCTTACCACAAAAAGATTTATGACCAACCAGATACGTAATACTTCAGGAATTCTTGTGATGCTATGACATGCTCATTTCTGTCTATACTTCTGTTGTTAATGCAAATTCATTTTTCGTGAAACCCAGAATCTAAAATGAATTTCTTTCTTCATCCTTCCTTTCCTTCTGCTTCTGTAATGATATGTTCTACTTCCGTCATCCCACAAACTACATTCATTAAATCCCTCACCAGGTCCCTCGTAACCGGTCATCCAAGGCGATTTAATTTTCCGAAATAGTGTAATAGCAGTAACCTAAATGGAGTAGTATCTTCTTCCGATGAAAAGAGCAGAGCAATACTCAAGTGAGTCTTACGGGAGAAGAGCAGCACGTAGCTACTAATAACGGGTACTTAGGAAAGGGGCCTTGTTACCAAACAATCATAACCTGGTCCAATATCTCAAGGAAGCCATAATGTGGCTGCAATTATGGCCTAAAGGCATTATGCAGTCTTCTTAAAGGAGACAAGTATGGTAAGTGACTATCGGCCTTCTCAAACTATGCGAACATTCTCTCTCTCTCTCTCTCTCTCTCTCTCTCTCTCTCTCTCTCTCTCTCTCTCTCTCAAATGTACTATACCACCAGCCCGGTTAGTCATGTCCTGTTTTTATTTGGATGATCTTGTAGCCAAAGTGTGTGTATATATATATATATATATATATATATATATATATATATATATATATATATATATATATGTGTGTGTGTGTGTGTGTGTGTGTGTGTGTGTGTGTGTGTGTGTATTTGTCATGACCATGAAACCTCATAAGTACATGCTTTTGTTAAGTCGAGAATAGCTAATAGAATATGTTCCAGTGAAGATTTTAAGGGTTCCCGTTTGAAGACGACGCACACCCTGCTATGTTCTGGGTAATTATGGGAGCATCTAAATCATTTTCGAAGTTGTGATACAGTCTGATTAATTATACTTCTTTGTAACCTCTTGTTCCACTGCATCGTAGTTTGCTAGAAAATGCCTCAGGGTACAACGGCGGAAGATCTCGTGCTTTGTTGCTTCCCTTTAATCGTGACCCAAAACTCTTCTATGGTTTTATATCATGTTGTTATTCGAGTTATAGAAGCTGATATATATATATATATATATATATATATATATATATATATATATATATATATATATATATATATATATATACACACACACACACACACACACACACACACATATATATATATATATATATATATATATATATATATATATATATATATATATATATATATATATTTATGTGTGTGCGTGTGTGTGTGTATGTTTTGGGCAAACTTTATCTCTTTCGCATATTTTGTTGTAGGCGATCGCCAATGTGACACTAACTTCTTTGATACTGACTTTTCCATGACCTGCTGCTGCTGTCGTTCCTCCCCCGGAAGGAGATAGAAGCTATTCTCTGACGGAGAACTACAGATGACACCAGCAAAATAAAAACATTGCAACAAGAGAAGAGGGTTAGATGGGAGACCATATGCAATTTCGCAGATGAACAACAACAACAACAGCAAATCATGAAATAGTCTGTATTAAAGAAGTCAATGCCACAGAAAAGAGAGAGAGAAAAACCATATATATATATATATATATATATATATATATATATATATATAGATATGAATAATTATCACATCACCGTGATTCATATAAATTATTCGAGCTATAAAATGTCCTTTAGTATCTGATTTGCTCTACCGCGGACTTAGTATATATTCATATATGTAAACCAAAGGGGAATTTTTTAGTTGATCATAATTTCGTCCTCTCGTGGGTTCGAACCACCGCCCAACAGACAGAGAAGAAATCAGGTCGTCAGTGACGATATCGATTCATTTAACAAGTGAGGTTATAAGTTTCGACCAATTCCAAACTTACAAATCACCGTCGAACTTTGGGTATCCGTAATTACAATTGATATCCAACCCCCTTTACCATGTTAACAAATTCGAACGTTTACCACACGTAGCCATATTATGAATAATTATCACATCACCGTGATTCATATAAATTATTCGAGTTACAAATGTCCTTTAGCCGAATCGATAATGTCACTGACGTGGTGATTTCTTCTCTGTCTGCTGGGCGGTGGTTCGAACCCACGAGAGGACGAAATTATGTTCAACAAAAAAATTTTCCTTCCGTTTACATGAAATGAAAATATATTAATTCCGTGGTAGAGCCAATTAGATATTAAAGGACATTTGTATCTCGAATAATATATATATATATATATATATATATATATATATATATATATATATATATATATATATATATATATATATATCCTTAAATCCACGGTAGAAAGGTAAGTGAAACAGGACTTAGTACAATTGTGAACTTGAAAATATAGATTATACTACGGAAGTACTTGTCCGTGTTTACTTACCTTTCTCACTTGGATTTAAGGATATTTTTAGGTCAGTGTTCCTTCGTGCTACATTGGATACATGCATACATAATATGTATATATATATATATATATATATATATATATATATATATATATATATATATATATGTATGTATGTACTAATTGCACTTACCTTTTCTTGCAAACAGTCCGGTGAACATAGAATGGAAATAGTTGAAGGTGCAAAAAGAGAAGCGCCAATACAGTATATGACGGAATAATCAAGAGCGAGAATCTCATACAGGAGAGCTAGTGACATCAGCACGTGCGAAGATAACGAAAATACGAGAGGCAAACGTTCAAAATGTATCAGTTTCTCAGCTATTATCTCCACTCTTATCAGCATCATGCGAAGGGTTTCCAGCTCCATCGGCTTTCTTCTACTCTTTCTTCCTTTTATCATATTGCCATCTAAACTGTTGTCGCGAAGATGCCTTGTATCTTTCTCATTCTGGCGAATAAAAAAGACTGCCTCATCTTGAAGACTCCCTTTCTTGTTAAGACCCCTAATTAGGACATTGCACGAAGACGCGGGCCTGTGGTACTGGTATATGATGTCTCTCTGACTCCCTGTCGTATAATGGCTTAAATGCTTTTTTTTTTTTTTTTTTTTTTTTTTTTTTTTTTTTTTTTTTTTTTTTTTTTTTTTTTTTTTTTTTTTTTTTTTTTTTTTTTTTTATCCACTCGGAGTACTGATAATCTAGTTCTCTTTCAAGTTTCAAGGACAGAGTCTTGCAGATGGAATATAGAAGACCAAATGTTGCTAAACCGATTGTAACGACGTTGTCTGAATAGATGAAAATGGTAGAAACCTGTTTCGCTATATTTTTGAGACTGAAATTATAAGGATCCTCTACAAACAAATAATAACTCATTGTAAGGGTCGAGAAAAATGTGCATCCCAATATGAAGAACATTGTCAAGAACTGATGAAAAGGTGGATTTTCCTCTTCTTTGATTTCTATCATCATGAGTTCTGCTATCTCCGCGAGACATTTCCCATTACAAAGAAGGTTAACCTTGAGAGTCATGACTGATATTGTCATAGTAGTAACGGCCATCCAGACAATGATGTTTGTCGTGTTTTTCTGACTGTAATCACCAATAGCAAAATATACCGCTCTAAACATAATGCAAACAACAAGTGAAGCTACCGATGAGGCGATGAAAGAAGATTTCTTCTCAAATAATACTCTATTAATCATCCAAGTTCCACATTCACTTTTATCCTTTCTATTTCTTGCCTCTTTGAATGTGGCTGATCCTTGCGGAGACCATTTGTAAGGAAATACTCCCCATAGGCGCAAAAAATGAAGAGTGATCATGAATGGATGAGGAATCCAGTTGAACATGAATCCCTTTCTTTCGGTTGAAAGACCTATTGGTAGATTTTATAATGCCTCCTCTTTAGAATATCTCCTGTTTTACATAGAAAGCACTAAACTTTTAACTATGATGCTTCAGAATACTTATCAAGTGTTAAAACTACCACTTTCACTACGCACTCTTCCTGTTCGAAACCAACATTGAGGGGTCTCGTTCGAATAAAACATTTCATATGAACCCAAATTCCATGTAAAACAAACAAACATGGTGCACTCTGAAGAATTGAAATGAGCTCTTCTCGGTCAATATTGGGTGACATTATTGCATCTTGACAAAGTGTCAAAAGGAAACGCCCTAGTCGAGGTATTTTTAAGTTGAATCTTGTTTACCTTATCGAACACATTATGGAAACGGAAGAAAATGATAACAAGTCACCTTAGACAAAATAATACAGTTTAATGAGGTTGATGCATTATTAATGAAAAAAATTACATTGATAAATCTATTCACATTTTTGTAATAAAAAGACTTGCATGTGAACCCAATAAACAATATAAAGCGTATAGATACATATATGCTATTATACAGTATTCATCAAAGATACATAAAGCTATTGGGAGCAACAAAAACCTTGCCCGTTCTTGCTTTTTCCTTTTGCATATTCGTAGCTCTCTTTGTATTCATATTATTCCAGTCTCATACAAGGCACTCGGCATTTTCTGGGAAGCTAATTCCCCGAACCCCTTTGACTAATTTCCAAAATTCACTCCCATGAATTAAGGTTTCCATGCCTATAATCCTTAGCCACTTTTTTGCTGGGTACAAAAGTGGTCTAGCGCATTGTCTAGAGACGCCATGCCGTAACGAAAGCCACAGACGACAATGAGCCTATTAGTCTTAGAAGGGAGGCACTATAATCGAACATCTGAGTCAGGGAAAAACTGTACAAATTCAATGTTGCAAGTTAGGTTTGGGAACCTGATATCACTAAACTTGCCGCCAATATCTTCCCTGGCGATTTCAGTCCTCCCTCAGGAATAGCCTGTGAATATTTAGCTATATTCATATTCAATACCACCATGAGTTTTCCCATGCCCGTTATAGAAGAGCAACATCATCCCCAATTGAAAGAATAATATTCAAATCACCAGTAATCA
>NC_061110.1:31479575-31500818 GCF_015104395.2 Macrobrachium nipponense | reverse complement strand
GATTTCTAGAAATTTTTGCTTATGGCTACGTGATTCACTAAATGTGAGCCAATAATGAAACAACGAATTTCACACAAAAAAGGAAAAAAAATCCAAAATAAAAAGAACCTAGACATGCATTGAATTGAGACTCTGGAAGTCCACACTATATACGTTTATGAACCCTGACCATTTTTAAGATATGCTTCTTTTGATCTATGGATAGGTTATGCAAATTTGCACACTGACTTGTATCCATACGACAGTTTCAGAAACGCCACTGGACTGGTTAGCAGCTTTTAACCTTAATGTAAAGCGTTTTTTTTGTCTAAACTACAAAATTTAATATCAGTTGATTTCGTGGAATAATGACCTGTCATGAACTTTATTTTATTTGCAGAGAAAGTCATGGGCGAGGAAGCTGCGTCGGCTGATGGAAATCGTGAACAATGAGGAACTGCATTATGAAGTAAGTTGCATTGGATCGCTTCTGAAGTTTCACAAACTTCGCGTCAAAGATGTGCAATTGCTTTTAACAAACGCTAAAATTTTTAAGGATTGCCATCTCAAATAACATTAGTAACACAAAGAAGATAAAGAATAATGAAGTAGAACAAATGTTAAATGTATAAACCAATTCTACCGGAGAATTTTTCATTCGTTGTTTATTACTAAAGTGCCTCTGGTCAGAATGTTAAATGGGCATGCTCTAAGAGTGTTGAAAATATGTTTTAATATCAAATCAGCACATTAAATTATTCGTAATTAAGAAGATGCAAGTATGTTAAAAAAGCTATGAACTTACTTAAGCTATCTATTTTGACTTCACTGATAAAGAAATATATAAAACTCAGAAACGTGCATGATAAGGAGATAAATCTGCAACCATATTTATTTGTGATTAGAAAATGTTATGACCTCTCTTAAAAGACAGTTACCTCTGTATTATCTTTTAACTGTGGCTCTTGTAAAAATATACTCTCGTTTATTTCCATGGGCGGTAGTAGATGACTGGGATGATTAAGATACATATACTTTTGCTTAAAGTAATATTATCGTTCATCATATTCACCAACTGAATCATGCCATATAATGATTAAGGGAACTGCTGATGCATTGGCAAATACGATGTTGAATTGTATTGGCCGTTGTTTGAGTAATATGCATACAGATCACCTTGAATTCCTTATCTATAGAAAACCAAAATGAAGATGTGGTTCCCCAAAGATACTTCATTATCACTGTTGATTAATGCAAAATTTATAATACTTATTCCTATCATATGACATGAAATCCTTGATTTTTGCCCCAAATGACTTGAATACAAACTTATAGTTACTTACAATAAACTGTAGTGATTTCCACAATTAAAATCAGCTCACTTCAAATATACTTTTAAACATGATGCTCAACCATATTATGGCTTCAAAACTAAAATATCTGAGATTAAGGAAAACACTCCCTTACCCCGCAGGTCGGTAAAGTGATTCCGTTGCTGGAGACTGAGTTGGAGTTTTCACCTTTCAACCTCTTCACTCTTGGCAGTCGATGCATCATTCCTGTGAGTATTTCCAACGATGGCAGTTTTAGTTTTCATTCTACTGACTTCATTCCTAGAATTTGTGTGGCAGATTTTCGAGAATGAAAGAAACAAAGAAGGATCTTTGATTCGCCGGTTCTGCTTTCCAGTCTTGACATTTCCTGATCCACGGTTACCAAAAGGTCGTCAAAGCATTATGCATTTCCTGTTACCTTCTCTGGCACATGTGAGAATAAAATGTATCATCCGTGAACACATTAACTTGATAAACTAAGGTTCATGTTCCAGAGCACTGTATTTCTACATTCATTTTGTTTACTAACAAATAACAGATTACTTTATGCAGATAAATATACCTCTTTTGATAGGTACACTGACACAGTTACTTAACTTATTTGACTTTCATACTTCTCCCCTACAATATCATGAGGATTTTTGCTCAACTTCTATTTTAGATGTGATACATTTTTCCTATCTAAAAATGTATCACAACTGAATGTATCCCATTTTTCGATAAACTTCTCAAATTGAATGTTAAGTGTGAAGTACAGGTTAGCTTAGGTTATGAATTCCTTTTTTGTTGAAAGAATTCAATAAAAAATTCTGTTGAAGGCTGTATAACTACTATGAGATTCAGGCACTCTGTAACACGGTTTTTTGGACTTTGCTCCTTGTCAAAGCATCGGATGTAGCTGAAAGTTGACATATGTATATTTTACAACCACACACAAATTTTGTCAGCATTATCAATTACCTAAACCCGATAGTTTTAATTTTTATAGAGTAAAAATTATGTAGCCGACGCCATGGCCATTGATTACGGGCCAAGAGTCGAAAAACGTTCATTATATAAGCAAAGTAAACACCTTTTGACGAAATGCTGCCCCGCCCATCCACTAGACAGAAACCCATTCACCTTGTTCCATCGGCTCTGAAACCCAAAGACTTTATGAATGGCGGAACGATACATAGATGTGGGTGGTGTATCAGTGCTAGCGTAGTAATGCTACTGTAGCAGTAGTGCCGCAACAGTATAGCAGTAATATACACGAATTAAACGTTTAGGCCAACTGCTGGGATCCTTGAGGATCATTTAGCACTTTTTACAACTACTCGAGAAATGAGTTTTTATAGCCAGAAGTTAAATTTTTTAATCCAACAATGCCCATGACAGCCTTCAGTGTTATCCTGAATTATAACGAGGCCAAAGTGGGTGGAGCCTCATGAAGTCATCATTCTGACGATAATTATTGGTGAAGGTTTAAAGCCAATATACGGTACCGTCTATTTTTTTTTTTTTTAGTAATAGGTAGATAGCCAATAAATAAAAATTCCTTGACATTGGATGTAGCAGTTATCAAATCAAACTTGTCTACTATGTTTTTGAAAATTACCATCTATTCCCTACATCTTGTCAATCTGATTGTGACCTATAAAGTAGACTGTAATTTCTTAGGAAACTTATTTTGGGAGTTAGACTCATAATCGAAGTGTTTTTGTATTTATTAACATATTTTGTTGGTTTGTTCATTATGGCAATTATCAGTGGAGAGGTTCAGAGTTCATAAAGGTGTGCTGCTTTTCTTGTATTTAAATTTGTTTGTCATTGTTGCCAGAGGTATAGCCTTCGTTACGTATAGCCAATCATCCATCGAAAAAGAGGGAAGAAATGCTGTCATAAGTTACGTAACGAGTGCGTTCGAAACCTTTTCTCTGAGTAAGTTGGCCCGTCTTCAAAAATAGTCACTTTTACATTGTAAGTACCAAATTTATTCAACCTACGTAATGCAGAATACAGTCAAAATTTATGTGTAGATATAATGTGTATGCTGAATAAGCGTTATATTTATGAAATGGATAGATAAAAAGTTATTGCGAAAAAACCGTGTTACAGATGCCCTGAATCTCATAGTAGATCATAATAACTACTATCCTTTCACTGTTACAATTACTGCATTGTACTCAAGACTTTTCATCTCTGTATCCCTTGTTGTTGTCAGTGACTTTTGTTCCCTTAGCAGTCAGATGTGGGGACTGACTGTCTGGCCATCCTCCGGCGTCTGACCAGTTAAATTCAACCCAAAATAACTCGAGGACCAACAAAAGGGTTTTACTATAGTGACACTTCAGCTTACCAGACGCTTTAGGGGTCTTGACTTTCCGATAAGTAACAAAGAGTAAGTCTTTCTTACTTATTCAGTGTCTTGTAAGTTCATGTGCCGGTCCCTAGCTTATTTGTGTTGAATGAAAGGGGTCACATTCTGCAGGTTGGTTAGGCAAGTAGTGTTCACATTTTATTGATAAAAGAGACGCGACACTTAAAAACGAGGGATAAAGCTTAAGAGTATAGAGAATAGAAGGCTGCAACTTTAGTAGTGAATGAACAGTGGTTATAAACGAAACCATTGTTTTATTTGCACAGAAAGCTCTGGCACTGAAAGTAAGTTCTATAAGTACGAAAAATCACGATTTGTTTAAGATTTATAAAAAAATATTCATATTAACAAAACTGCCCTAACCATATGATTATAGGTGATCTCGAGACTCCAAAATACATTTCGAACATTCGTGACTATAATGGATACTTAATCAACGATATTAGAGACGCAATAAATGGTTGTGTATTCTGATAAGCAGTTCGTTCTTTCTACAGATTGTGAGTACTGTAGCGACCTATTTCTTCATAGCCATGCAGTTCAAGATTTCTGAAAAACCTCTCGATGGCAAAGGAACTGCCAATGATACAGACACTTAGGAATAAGCGGAAGGAGGTTGAATTGTGTCTTTGGATATGTTGATTCCAACTCTAAACTATGTAATTACAATTAAGGTTACATAAACTTGATTTACATTTAAGGTTACATAAACTTGATTTATAATTAAGGTTACATAAACTCGATTAATTACCTTAGAAGTGTGCAACGAAAAACTTGAGTAGTTTTGAAATGTTTATATGAAGCTTGTACTGTTATCACTATATCTAAAATACACTTTTTTGCACAATACAATATATGAAATATTTACAGGCATTAGCGCCTTCCACTCATACCTAACTTGAATGTAGTTAAGGTGTTTAGCGTGTTGCGTGCAAAATGGTCTATTGCAGTAAATCCATTTTGTAATTTGTATATCAAACAATCAGTAATCTTATAAACTGTTTTGCTGTCGTGTCACCCATGTTTTTCTATTTCATGTAAAAGATTATTTTATATTTTAGGCTTACTTTATAGATTACTACTGTTATATTTTTTATGATTAATTAACTGTTGAATGAGGATAATATGGGACGTCTTAATAGATGCCAGGTCAGTTTAAAATTAACTGTGGTCTGAATGCTAGTTAGCAACATTGGTGATTGCTCAGGAGGTACCAGTCCCTTGAAGACGCTTGTGTATAGTATTCAGGTTCTTAGGAGCAGTGAAAAATGTCCTTAGTAGGAAGTACGTTACCATGTAATATTTGTTATAAAATAACTGTAACTCGCTGCTCTAAGTGGTATGAAAATGGTCAGAAATAAAAATGGGAAAGAGAACTAGAGGCTCATTGCCCAATTCACTAAGCCTTGGTAATACTCACAGCCAAGGGGAATTATGAGTGATAAGTGCCTCGTCACCAGTAGGTTTAGAACCATTGAGCTCAGTAGTCAGTGTCACTGCGCTTTCGTTGTTTCTCAACCAAGCTGTAATTCAAATCCGACTGGTGGCGAAGGGCTTATCACTAATAATGCACTTGAGTGTTAACTATTCTCAAGGTCCAGTGAATTAGATATTAAACAAAATTTTCGGCTAAGCCGTGAATATACAAAATGTCCAGGTGTATGTGACAAAAGCTGATGTATGATACATTTGTGGGGACGAATATATATGTGAACTTAAGTCACATTTTGCACCATAGACTGAATTTGATGATTAAAACACCTTTTTATATAAATTAGTACACCACTCTATGTAAATCCCATTATCTCTGTCTTCTATGGAAAATCTCATCCACAGTGACAAATAATTTATTCAAGAAAACCGAGAACTAAGATTGTTTAGATAAAGGAACAGAAAAGAAGGTTGATATTCAGATCTCAGATGGATGTAACTGGATAAAAATATCGTTGACATATGATGTGTCTGCATTTATGTCGTATTATGCTGATAGTGAAGTAAGTTTTGTTACAAGTTTGAATTGAATATTTAAATATTTGTCAGCATTTCTGGGAGAAAAGATGGCGAATTAGGCTGGGAACACTAAGATATGTTGAACGAATATACAAAGAAACCATTATTTCATCCTGCCCATTTCCTGGAAAATTAAAGTAAGCATCTATTTATTTATCTTAACCTACGAATATAAGGATATTCAGTCACCTTTATTGAAAACTTCAGTCTAGATTTTATTTCTTCTGTTTTCATTGAATGGACATTTTCAAGTTATCTTTCCTGCTCCAAGGTTTAAGAGCTAAGTAGATGTCTGACTTATCATTTGCCAAATTAATTCATATTTTGGATATAATGTTAATCATATCTTGGAAACAGAACTACATCTAGTAATGTTGGTGTTTTTCCTCGCCTACTAATAATTCTGTTTATACTACAAATTTATTGGACTCAGATGCCATTTTAATTTGCATCTGACAAAATGTTATTTGTTATCCAGCTTCTAGAAGAACTGGTTAACTTCAGACATCTGTTGTCAATACAGAGAATGGATCGACTAAAGACAAATTGTAAATACAGACATGATTAATTTCCAAGTACTCGTATTCATGAGGCGGCTTGCTAATGTGACATTTTCCTGATGTATTTACATTATCATTATTATTATTATTATTATTATTATTATTATTATTATTATTATTATTATTATTATTATTATTATTATTATTATTATTATTATTTTTGGAAAAAATCGATTACGATATTGACAACATCCATATCCCTTACATAAATTTTTTATTACCTTTTTCATATCGTTAGAATATCCACCAGGATCTGCATGCATCAAAAGCGCATTGTATTATGTAAGTACTATGTATTTATCCAGACAGATAAATTCGTGAGACTCCCTTGTCCTGACATTTAAATACAGCAGTCCAAGTAATTGTAAGATATTTTACGGTCTGTATGATGTGCATCAGCAGTACAGATATTGCCTATATAAATAAGCACCTTATTTCTAAAATAAAAGTGAACGTATAACACTTTCCTGTAATTCAAAATGATTAAGTCTTCCATTTATAAATATGTTCATGAAAAAATCCAGTAATGTGGTCGTTATTATAAGATATTTCTCTGTTCTATTTAGCCTTGAAAAAATTGTGAAACAGATCTTCTGCAGTATATGTAATTAAAGTGTCTGCAATTTTTATAAAAATGAATAAGAATTCTTAGACAAAGAGCAATATTTTTCATAATTTTCTTATCAACATTCTTATCACTACTTGTTCTGTTTTCTCTCCTTTTTCCTTAATTTATCTTATCCCTCTTCCTACAACAAGTACTCGATCTCTTATTACACAATTGCACCTTAAACAGGCTCCTTTAAACTGTACCTCTTATTTCCTCATCTCTTCAGTTATTGGTTTTATTCTCTGATCTTCCCTCTCACGCCTAAAAAGTCTCTGGTGACTTGAAGATGAAGATGGCTTTCTTTGATCTTACAAACTCCACACCCACTTCTTCCACTTATGTGTCTTTAACCGTAGCCTTTGTTTCGTCTATTTCTCCTTATAAATTCCCCTCACTGTATTCTAACAAAATTCAGTTGTATTAAACACACTTACAGCCTATTGTTACTCTTTCATTTCTAAGTTACACTTTTGTTTATCTTTAGTTTCCTTACACACATGTTATGAACAAATATATCTATCAACTTCCACTTCTTGCCACTAAATACTAACATATAACCTAACAGTATATTTGCCTCACCTTTTCTCTTTAAATTGTGCACTAATAAAGACTTGTTTTTAAAACCACATATTTCTATGGTGAAGGCCCTTTCTAAATGCATCTCCTCAAGAGCCCCACCGTTCTCAGTCATTTCAAAGGCTTTGAACCTAAACAGCGACATCCCTTTTTCCTGATAGCTACCTTTGAATTCAAATTGAGAAGCAAAACTACCATTTCACGTTTTCCAAACCTAGCCAGGTACAGAATTAGACTGTACCACGAACGGTTTTTTACATCTTATCTTTTCCATTCTTATACATCTGTACTGTTTCAGCCGTCCCCAGTATTCTCCCCTTTTATATTTGTTTCAGCTTTTCACCTATATGCCTCAAGGACAATAACTCCTTGTCTCTCCGATTTCTGTACAGACTGCCATTGCAATTTTGTTTCATCAAGTACCAAACACCCAGATTTCTCTCTTTAGAACAGTGGTAGCCTTGTTGGACGAGTGGGTTGCTTGCTGGCCTACCGTTTCGGTAGTCGCGAGGTCGATTCCCCGCTCTGCCAACATGGAATCAGAGGAATTTATTTCTGGTGATTGGAAATTCATTTCTCGATATAATGTGGTTCGGTTCCCACAATAAGCTTCAGGTCCCTTTGATAGTTAACCAGTTGGTTCATAGCCACGTAAAAATATCTAATCCTTCGGGCCAGCCCTAGGAGAGCTGTTAATCAGCTCAGTGGTCTGGTTAAATTAATATATACTGAACCTAGAATAGTGGTTCTGAACTGGGGGTCCCTGGTGAGGTTTTTTCGGTCTAAATATATTGAAAATGAATTACGACAAATTGTTTCCAAATAAATAATTTACCATTAATTTTATTAAATCAGTCCGTTGATGAATATAATGATAATCTTCTGGTTGTAGCACCAGGGCCTAGCCTAAGTAAACTTATATTAAAAAACTTAAATCCAGTCCTTGGAGATGTTGTGGAGCGCTTGGCACATCTATTAACAATAAAAATACATTACCCCACTTACCATCGAAAACACTGTGTTAAAAGTGAACCCTAAAGTCTGATTGCAGAGATAAATGAGACCAAAAGGTAGCTGTCTGCTTAACTCAACAACCTCATAGAATTTTGTCGAAATTCAGTTTACAATTCTTGTATAAAAAGTTTATTTCACACCAATATATTCATTGGCTGTTCTTCATTTAGCTTTAATAAAAAATGAAATTGTCCACGATTCTTTGTTTTCTGTAAAACAAAATTATTGAGATGGCTTTGTCTGTCCGTCCTTACTTTTGCTGTCCGCCCTCAGATCTTAAAACCTACAGAGACTAGAGGGCTGCAAATTGGTATGTTGATCATCTACCCTCCAATCATCAAGCACACCAAATTGCAGCCCTCTAACCTCAGAAGTTCTTATTTTATCTACGGTTAAAGTTAGCCATGATCCTGCGTATGACCAAACTATAGGACCGGGCCGTGCCTGAAAGTTTCATGGGTAACGGCTCAGACGCTGTACAGAAAATTCGACTGTGCCGAAGTAACTTCGGAGCATTTTTTACTTGCTTTTTACTGTGCTGGTGGCCCATCACCTGTTACAAGTTGGGAACCACTGCTTTCGAAAAATCATCTTTCGTGTAGTTCGTCTTTTCTGCTCTACCTCTTCGTCAGTTCGTCATTTTTGCTCTGCCTCTTCGTACAGTTCGTCTTTTTTGCTCTACCTCTTCGCAAAGTTCGTCTTTTCTACTCTACCTCTTCTTACAGTTCGTCTTTTTTGCTCTGCCTCTTAAGTGTAATCAAAACCCCGAGGCATAATGTTTTTATTTTGCTAATTTTCTCGCAATATAACCCCTGGGCTTTCACACCAGGTAAGGTGGCGAGAATGCAAGTTTTTTTTTTTTCTTTCCTGACATCTCGTCGAGTAAATTTGTGGTGACCATCAACAGGAAAGGAACATTAGGCACTTCAATTTCAAGTCCTTAATCGTGTGAGTAATATGAATGATTTAGGTCAGGGGTTCTCAAACTGTTTAACTCCTCGACCCCCTTATGAAGTTTCAAGTTTTCTATCGACCCCCTAGACTAGCATTTAATATTTCACAAAAAAAAAAAAAAAAAAAAAAAAAAAAAAAAAAAACAGAGTAGTATTAGCTTAGTGATTGCCATTCAGAATGATAAAAAAGTAACACCTAGTAAAAAAATATGTTTGGAATTTTAGATGAACGAGTATAAATGTAACTTAATTCTCCGACACGTTAGTTATTCATCGACCCCCTTTTGACCCCCTGACTATTCATAGACCCCTTGGATGATCCTATTGACCCCTGGCGGTCGATATCGACCACTTTGAGAACCCCTGATTTAGGTACTCCCTTTGGGTACACCGGTTGCTGTGTCTCTCAAAATAATTTCTTCAAGTGAGCGCTTAGAATTGGGATTTCAATATCATAGAATATTGGAAGGCTCCCAGTCTTAGTGGAGATAAAGATCTTGAAAAACATGTTTCCACCAAATTTTATCCCATTGGTCCGCTGTATTCTGTCCTTCACCAACAGAATTCGCACCATTTCTCAATCATACCAGCCTCAACATTTTTCTGTGGAAATAGTTTCATGTTGGTACAACGACGGTGCATCGAGAGGTCAAATGCAAAGCTCATCCGAAGCGTCACAGGAATCGACGTGTGTCTATATTCGTTGTTCATAACAATTTAGGAAGAACTGCTATTTCCTCTTTCTATCTATCATCATTCCTATCTCAATTTAGTCAATTAAATGGTCTACTTTCGAAAACCCAAAAGGACAAATTTTATACAGAAGGAAAATTTTGATAAGTTGCAAACGATAATTCTGTGCATTATTTCAAATATAATAGCTATGATTCCCAAACAGGAAATTCACGGAAGGCTATTTCCAACTACTATGAGATTCAGGGCCTCTGTAACACGGTTTTTTCGCAATAACTTTTTATCTATGCATTTCATAAATATAACGCTTATTCAGAATACACATTATATCTACACATAAATTTTTACTGTATTCTGCATTACGCAGGTTGAATAAATTTGGTACTAATAATGTAAAAGTGACTATTTTCGAAGACGGGCCAACTTACTCAGAGAAAAGGTTCCTAACCCACTCGTTACGTAACATATGACAGCATTTCTTCCCTTTTTCTCGATGGCTGATTGGCTATACGTATCGAAGGCTAAACCTCTGGCAATAATGACAAAAATTTAAATACAAGCAAAGCAGTACACCTTTATGAACTTTGAACCTCTCCACTGATAACTGTCATAATGAACAAACCAACAAAATATGTTAATAAATACAAAACCACTTTGATTAATAGTAACTCCCAAAATAAGTGTCCTAAGAATTTACAGTCTACTTTATATGTCACAATCAGATTGAGAAGATGTAGGGAATAGTTGGTAATTTTCAAAAACATAGTAGACAAGCTTGATTTGATAATTGCTATATCCAATGTCAAGCAATTTTTATTTATTGGCTATCTACCTATTTACTGAAAAAAAATAGCCGGTACCGTATTTTGCTTTAAACCTTCACCAATAATTATCGTCAGAATTGATGACTACATGAGGCTCCACCCAATTTGGCCTCGTTATAATTCAGGATAACACTGAAGGCTATCATTGGCATTGTTGGATTAGAAAATTTAACTTCTGGCTACAAAAACTCATTTCTCGAGTAGTTGTAAGAAGTGCTAAATGATCCTCAAGAATCCCAGCAGTTGGCCTAAACGTTTACTGCTATTACTACTGTTGCGGCGGCACTACTGCTACAGTAGTATTACTACGCTAGCACAGATACCCCACCCACTTCTATGTATCGTTCCGCCATTCATAAAGTCTTTATATCCAACACGGTCGTACGGCCTAAAGAAGAAAAAAATTATATCGGATGATCCGTTGGTCTGCTGGAGATTTTTGCACATATAAGCTTGTATTTATTTTGGATAAAAATCTTATTTTAACAAAAATAGTTATATAAAGACTGTTTTACATACAATCTCTCTCTTTCCCTCTCTCTTGGTGGCATAGTGAATAGTTAATGGAAATGTTCAAATTCCTGAATGACATTACAAGTATTATAATCACGTTACGCTAAATACAAATCAGACAATAAACATTGGATTTAAACTAGAAACTGAATAATTACCTATTCAGGGTATAGTAAGTATGGCCACAGGCTTTTTCTTGACTGTATAAAGTTGTAAGTCGTAAGACAAATGCAGTTTTGCAACCACGGGGACAATTCCAAATCCTGTTAGCCATTCTTGACTGCTATGGGTTTTTAGAGCCGATGAAACAAGGTGAATGAGTTTCTGTCTGGTGGAGGGCGGGGGCAACATTTCGTAAAGCGGTGTGTTTACCTTGCTTACATATTGAATATTTTTTCGACTCTTGGCTCGTTATCATTGGCCTTGGCGTCGGCTAGATAATTTTTATTCTTTAAAAATCAAAACTATCGGGTTTAGGTTATTGATAATGGTGACAAAATTTGTGTGTGGTTGTAAAACATACATATGTCACCTTTCAGCTACATCCGATGCTTTGATAAGGAGCAAAGTCCAAAAAACCGTGTTACAGAGGCCCTGAATCTCATAGTAGTAGAAGTTACAATAATTACACAACCATAAATTGATGGCAAACGTCTACGTTGGCGGATGAAAACCTTATCAAAAGCTGGATACCACGAAGTTATATCCGATACTCAACATCAATAAATAATAAATACGATAAAGCCATGCGTGTGAGAGTTATTACGCATACTTCAGAGGAGACGCCATGTATAGAAAGTTATGTTGTGAAATGTGTTTACCGAACACTATCCTCTTAATTATATTGATTTAGCTTACCTCTGCATAAGAAAAAAAAAGTTTTATAACATTTTGTCTAATTAACAGAGCTAGCAAATATTAGTTAAAGCAGATAATGAACGCTGGGAAAAAATTTATAATTTTTTTTCTGTCATTTGATATATGTCATCTATATTGATTATTCCAAATAACTTTACCCTCTTGATATATCATATTCTATCAAAGAACTGTAACATAATTCCATTCATTGATAAAAGCTGCTATTCGTGGAAGAATATGACGTTGCTTCAAAAGCGTTGTGGCATGTGACATTTCGTGGGAATACGAAGTCACCTGAAAATGTCTAAAGTCTTTTATCGAGTGCTACGTTTGACGGTATATTAGCTATTATTATAGTACCATTCTTTTACTAGTTATCTTAATTTGATAAGCTTCCTATGTTACCATACTTCGCCTTCAAGTGTAACTTGCATTATTTGTTTTTTAATATTTTGCGTCATGTTAGTAGTAGATAAATGTAATGTGACAGATTGTCTGTTTTCAACGTTTTATTCTGATGGTTGAACAACTACGCTGAAATTCTCAAGTCTTTCTGACATTGAACTAAAATAGTTCCTAGATATTCTTAGGACTTTCGAGAATTTTCAAAAGACGTCTATGGAACTTCAGTCATTTGGAATGATTTAATTTAAAGTGGGAAACACTTCTCAAGCTACCTCAAGGATTTTTGAACGATTACCAAGTCTTCCTGGATCATTCCAGTTCGGTGTGATTGGCGAAGTCTTTTGTTTAGCTTTCACGTTTTTCAGTCAGTCGAGAAACTGTTTCTTGTGTTTCCCAAGCTAATTAGAATGCCTGAAAACTACATAATTATTAATTGCTGGGGTATCCAACGACAACAATTTGTTTTACAGTTTGTTTTATGTGTCAATTACGTAATTTCTTCTTACGATTCTAGTTGGTATTTGCCTGGTAATATTCAAGTTTTGCTTATGTTAACCCATAAGTCCCTAGTTACATATATTTCAGTACCACTTCTTGTATGTTACCCAGGTATTTTCGTCATGGCATAATCATTCACTATATCTGAAGGCCTTTTCGAAGAATGATGAAATTTTACTAAATGCCTCCAAGGATTCCCATATACTATATAATTGTACTACTCTCGGCTTAAAATTTCTTTTTAAATAAATGGACTTAGATATTTCCTGTGACTGAAAAGTAACCTTCGGTATGTATGTAGTCCCTTCTAATTCAGAGGATTCATCTGCAGTTGTGAACGACTACTACTATTATTTAGACTTAGCCAGCAACTTGCCGGCAGGGCTCTTGCTCCCAGAGCAGCACGTAACAGCTGTGAACGACTACTACTATTATTTAGACTTAGCCAGCAACTTGCCGGCACGGGCTCTTGCTCCCAGAGCAGCACGTAACAGCTGTGAACGACTACTACTATTATTTAGACTTAGCCAGCAACTTGCCGGCACGGGCTCTTGCTCCCAGAGCAGCACGTAACAGCTGTGAACGACTACTACTATTATTTAGACTTAGCCAGCAACTTGCCGGCACGGGCTCTTGCTCCCAGAGCAGCACGTAACAGCTGTGAACGACTACTACTATTATTTAGACTTAGCCAGCAACTTGCCGGCACGGGCTCTTGCTCCCAGAGCAGCACGTAACAGCTGTGAACGACTACTACTATTATTTAGACTTAGCCAGCAACTTGCCGGCACGGGCTCTTGCTCCCAGAGCAGCACGTAACAGCTGTGAACGACTACTACTATTATTTAGACTTAGCCAGCAACTTGCCGGCACGGGCTCTTGCTCCCAGAGCAGCACGTAACAGCTGTGAACGACTACTACTATTATTTAGACTTAGCCAGCAACTTGCCGGCAGGGCTCTTGCTCCCAGAGCAGCACGTAACAGCTGTGAACGACTACTACTATTATTTAGACTTAGCCAGCAACTTGCCGGCACGGGCTCTTGCTCCCAGAGCAGCATGTAACAGCTGTGAACGACTCAAATTCAAGTATCTTTTCAAGAATAGAGATGACAGAATACATAGAGCTTCCCGGGAGTGAGCGTTTTGCACGTGACGCCTGTGAGAAGAAATTGGATGATTTGAAAGGATAGCGTCACCAGAAAGCTCATGGACCAGAAAAGTAATATACCGGGAAAATTTATGATGAAGTAGATAATAACAAGCGGGAGCTGACATCGCTTACGAACTTATTGCCTTCAATGCTAAAAAGAATTTTCTTAGATTTTCTAAGGCAAATGAGCATTTAAAGCAGTTCTATGCTTGTCATCAGCAAAGAAATAATTGGAACTAGAATAAAGAGGGTCGAAGCATTACTGAAATGTAAACAAAGAAAATGAGGTTTCATCAGTCTTTAAAAAGACGGAGGGAAAAATGAAGAAGGTGGCTCAAAAGTTCAAGTTCATGGAATTAATACAGCTGCATGGCACTAAAGAAAGGTGCATGTAGCTGAATGCTAGATAAATATAACAGGATAACTTTGACAGATGGAAAGAAACTGTGACCTAATTCTATGAAAAAAAAACTAAAACAGTAAAATATGGTAACTATACTGAAATGGACGCATATCTATCTAGTAGAATAACTCTGCTTTTTTACAAGCAGAACTAGCCAAAATATATTATATAATTTGGCTTTAATTACATTCAGTTGTTATTAACTTTCAAAAGTATGTATTGATTTCACAGGAGGATGGAATTTGCTTTCTCAAAGTAGTGGACAGTTCTTGAAAAATCATTATCATTACGTATATTAAATGAAGAATGTTAATGGGCAGAAGGAAAGACCAACCAAAATCCTCCAGAATGCAAGTGATATTGTCCCACGCAAATTAAGCCAAGATTGACCAATTAAATCTATGTATTCTGCTGTTGCAACATAAGACAAGAAATAAATGAGTAACATTAGTCGATCCTGAAATAGATTATGATACTTTAGAAGCGATAAAGTACCAAATGAAATATCGCCTGCTATTGGAAAAGCTATAATATAAATATTGACCTGTATAACCTATTCCTAAAGTGTTTACTGCTCGTTACCACTGAATAATAAAATACTTAAGGTAGTATTTCTTAACTACAGATAAAAATTCAGTATTTAGGATTTCTGAATAAAACAGGAAGGGGTGGCATAGTTTACATAAAGTGCAAAGAATATATAGTTACTGTGGTAAAATTTCTTGCCCTAACAACAGCAATCATAAAGTTCTGTACTATATTGTAGAAGTGAATTATCTAGAATTTGGTATCAATAAAGACTGAATATCACGGTAAATGACGTGAATCTTTCCCATATAATTTTAGCAGAAATACTGAGGTAAAATCTTTGGAAATATAATTTCAGTTAAATACCACATCATTTTCTTTACTCTGGCTCATACTTTTATGGAAGTAATCCAAGAGCTGTCATCTGGGTAGAGTTGTGCCTCTTTGGTAAGAGAACAGAAACAGTTGATGACGATATCTCGTTGATGGAAGCCTAAGACTGGGTGCTATTGTTCGCGAGTGGATTTTCAGAGATCCTGAACTGCACAACAATGAAGAAGTATGTTGCTATGGTGCTCAGAATCTGTAGAAATATAACAAATGATTAACTTCACCATACTCTAATTCACTAGAATGATTTCTATTAGATTACACTAGATGCGGATAGAGACACGTTTGAGCAATTAGAATTTTTCATTTTGAAATAACCGGAGTTTTTAGTGAGTATCTGTTGGCATAACTTCTGTCCACAAATGAGTTTTTAGAAGAGCATTGCGTGCATATAAATGATTTATTGATAATGATCACACAAACTTGATAATGTAGTTTTTATCACTGGTTTTGACTCCAGCACTTAGTATTCTCTTTGTTCCTGATTGCATTTGGTTCAGTTTGTGAATTAGTGCAAAACAGATCTCATTATGCCTCTGTAACTCCTTGAGAAAATTTAGTTTTCTGATATATTCGACAGCCTTTGAATTCGATGCCATATTTCATGATATTTGAACTGACATATCTTTGATGAAGATAGCGTTAAAATTTCATATATATATATATATATATATATATATATTATATATATATATATATATATATATATATAGTATATCTTATAATATATATATATATTTGTATATATGTCAACAGTGCTCCGTTAATGCAACAATACCATAATTAGGCATACTAATCAGAGACCAGTCAAACACAGACTAACTTATTACATCTTCAGTTTTGATTTTAAGATAGAGATTACTGAATGATAATTTTTGTTAATATTTATGGACACCAAAACTAGAATAAGATGGGAACAGAACCCCAAGGTTGAACTGATTACTTACAGGTATAATGCATCGCCCACTCAGAGTGAACAGGTTGAAAGGTGCAAATTCCAAGTGCGACTCCAACAAGGCGATCACTTGACGAACCTGAGTTGAAAGGAAGGACTCTCAGATATAAAAGAATCAGTCACGCATAGCTATATTATATCACACACACAAACACACTCACGTACACACTCACGCAAACGCTATACAACGGGCAAGTCTCCTAAGTAGCGAACAACAGATGTTGGGTGGAGCACATACATGCAGACATACATACATACCCAAGTGAAGCTGTTATCTCCTCAGTGCATTGGTACCTGAAGAAGAAGACTGTATGTCTTCGATAGCTTGTACTTTGTACATCAAACAATCTAAACCATCCCGTATTATTGAAGCCTAATACAAGTAATACACACACACACAAATACACACACACACACGCACATATATATATTTATATATATATATATTGGTGTATGTGTATGTTTTTGTGCTCATGAGGAGGTGGTTGAAAGTTTAGCTGAGGTGAAATGTGCGTTTTGAGATTGCTAGGTCATGTAGGGATTAGCGTATGGCAGATTGAGAAACCATTGAATAGTTAAGAGGCGCATTAATGTGAAAAACTGAATTAAATCATAAAAATATCTTCATGACTAAATTAATAATAGATATGCAGTATTTGATCAACTTGATCATGATTCATCTATAGTTTGGGGAATAATCCTTGGGAATTAAAGTAGAGAATTATTGTGGCAACTAATCCACAATGAAAGGCAAAAGATTCCCATTTTGGAACTTCAGAATAAAAAGGGACTTACTTCTAAACGCCGCTCTTCATTCCTCAGGACCTTCTCCAGTCGACGGAGTTTTGTCGCCCACGACTTCTTCTGCAGAGAGATTTTGTGACGTGAAATCTGGGAGTATTTTCTCGTAAGTAGTATTTCATTCTTTGATTTTGATTTCAGTCAGTAGACTAATCGATGTGACTCTCAGTAGAAATGTGCTCATAATGGAGTGCCTTTTTTAAAATTGTCCTCAGACACAGTTCACTTTATGTATATTTATTCCATATATCTGATTTTCTTTCCGACAGTTAAGTTACAAAATAGCACTTATTTTAAACAGGGTATTTTAAGCATATCCTATTTTGTTTTATTAAATGTAAATAAATTCAGTTTCAAATGCTGAAATAAATTCAGTATCAAATGCTGCAACAAATTCAGTGTAAAATATTGAAATAACTAAAGTATTCCAAAAGTAAAAAAAAGAAAAAAATACGTAGTTTTCTTATAGTACAGAGAAACAAAAACAGAATTGCTCTGATATCATTTGAAGGAATTGTTTTATTTATTGCATTTTATTCCGGTTTCTGCCTTGCCTGGCGAAAGTATTTCAATTTGATTTTAAACTATTTGCTATTCTTTTCGCTCAACTTTGCAAAATGATAAGTTCTGAACATTATATACGTCATGAAAGCTAAATGTTATTCAAGATTACTACTAAATTGCTAAATGATTTTAGTATTTGCACAATATGACGTTCAAGCATCTTCAAATTATGCAACCATCCCATTACATACATGCGTATGTGTGTGTGTTTATTACAAAAGGGTGTGGTTTTCATGTACAGAGACCATTCTTACACTTGTAGGCTTGAAGCCTCAGTACTTTTTTATACCCTCACAAAAAATGAATTCTGTGATCCTGACCATTATACTTAATGTAACCGTAATATGCTGTCAAGTCAATTATCTACTCAATACAATCCTAAGTTAATTGTTCTTTAACGTGCTGTAAGTACACTTACCTTTAATAGCATGCAGTCAGGTGAAAATAAAACTGAGATAGGTAATGGTTGAAAAAATAGGGCTGCAAATATGTATATCCCACGAAGGTTGGCCGCAAATAATCCAAAAATGAATCCAATTGAGCGCATAGTGTAAATGCACAGGGTTAAAGTAATAGGCAATGCTTCAAACTGTATTAATTTTGCAACAATTTCATCAATTTTAATCAACATCAGACAGAGTTTCTCATATTTCATTTTGTTATTTTGGTCCACAGTAGAGGCAGCATATTCAGACTCAATATTGTTGATATCCCCCCTAAAACGCAAGTGGTCATGTCTAGACACTGATGTTTCATCCTTTGCACTGGGCCCTGATTTCCCTTTCCTGAAAAGACCATAATGTGAAGGTTGGGTCTCTTGGTATCCCAGTGTAGCTCTGGCCTCATTACTGGCTACATCACGAAGGATCCACTCATTGTATTGGTGAGTTATTTCTTGATCAATTTTCAGCGACAGTGTCTTCGAGACGGAATAGATTAGGCCAAATGTTGCCGAGCAAGTTAGCATAGTGCTTTGGGCATAGACAAGTATAAAAGAAATGTTCACACATACCTCCCTCGAATCACTGAGTGCAAAAGTATTTGTTGACACAAAATGTTCCATTGCGAGAATGCAAACAAGAGCGCAAAACAATATCAGAAAGAGAGTTAAGAACTGATTATAATGTATATTTTTCTCTCCATAAATTTCTTGCGTTATAAGCTTCGCCACTCCTTCCAAAGTTTTCTTATTTGCTAGAAGATAGACTTGCAAAACAACTGTGCAGTATAGCATGATATAAACGATAATATGGTACAGGATGCCTTGTGCGTCTTTTTGACTGTGATCAGCACATACGGTGTACACAACGGAACTTGAGAAAGTAGCAATCAGTAAAAAGAGAGACCAGACATTTGCTAAGGAACTGTTTACAAAGATAACCGTGTCTGTCACTCCAGTTGTAATTCCTTGATTATCTGCTTTGCTCTGCACCTGTCCTACAGGAGTCAGACGATATGGGAACCCTCCTACCATCTTCAGCAAGTTCAGGATCATGATGAAGGGATGAGGAAATCTTTCAAACATTTTTACGGGCCTTGAAAATACTTCGTCTTTCTCAGGATTCTTGGTATGAGAAGAAATTTCAGACACGAGCAAACGAGTGTGTTCCTTCTTGTCTAGTTGGAGAGCCTAATATACGTTAAACGTAGTCTCTCTCTTGCTTCACACCCTTGTAAATAAACTAATAAATGCTAATTTGCCACACCCAAATTATCCTGTCAGGAAGTTTTATGGAGTATAAAGTGCACGTGTTATTAAGTGACTTATGGAATATAAAATGCACGTTTTGTTATGTGTTTTCTGGAGTATAGAATGGATGTGTTAACATGTGCTCTTTCTACTCCTTGTGAATGCTAGCAGACATTACAGTTGCAGGTTCTTTAGTTGAACTCTACTCAAATCAATCGAAATAGAGGTATCTGACAACGGGAGCTATTCCATACCCGAAGGCAACGCCCTAAATGACAGTGTTACCAATAAGGGCGAGTACATCTTAACGAAATTGCCTTTGCATAAGTAAAGAGAAAGAGTGAGGGTTCCGGGAACCTGCTACTTAGAAACAAAGACGTCCTGACAGTGGTGATGGATGTATGTGACTGAATGGATTTAATGAAATCATATGCTTATCATCTTTATCATTAAATTTCACCCTCACTCTACTGAAGGTATTATTATTATCATAATTTTCTTTCGCCTTCATCTAATTTGGCAGGACGGTACCTCCACCGATCAATGATTATTTGAATCATGTGTTATAACGCATTTTGTTTTTTATTGGCGAAAATTGTGAAAGCCGATAAAAGTATTCCTTTGTATATGATACTTGAAGAATATACAAGATTTCAATTTGGAAACTTGAGGAAATCTCCCGCACAGTAGAATTACGACATTGTACGTTTTCAGAGACCGGGCAAAATCAGATGCTGTTTGTGTCATTCAGCAATGTTTTTGCCTGGAATGAGGTGTAAATGTATCAGATAATTTGTAATGGTTCTTGGAAAAATGGGAAATTTTAAGAAGTGAAAAGTGTCTCTGATGACTTATGTCGAATACCGTGGGATTTAACTGATGTTTGCAAAGTACTGTTGTATTTCTTTAGTAAAGGCTTTGGGATATTTCAGGTCAAGGGAAGTTCAATACTTGTCATCGACAATTAGACTGCTTTTTGTATAGCAGCGCTTATTTCTAGAGAACATGTTAAAATCCCTTAACCCTGTGGGGAAGCTTCCACAGTTTTTAAAATATGACAGCATATAATTCATGGAAGAAACCAGACCAAAATATACAAAGAATTGATGGAATGAAAAAATAAATGAGGTAAAGACCGCAGGAGTAGAGGCAAATAAAGATGCAATACATATATGAAGGAATAGGCCACTGAAGGTATGAAGAGATGAGTGATAAAATAATAGCTAATAGCCTTAGATCTATGGTTTTCTGTTTCACACTTTCATGCTTAAACATAATTTGACACTTATAATGAGTTCTGAGCTATGCTGTCATGATGTGCTACCTCGAGTATCAATTGTTATTTGATACTAATGTAGTTATTTATAATAGCTCCTAATTCATAATAGGAACCGCCAGCCAAAAATCTGTAGAGACTTCGATATGATCAGTGACCTCAAGAGAGCAAACGTTGCATTAGCCAGCGAGCAGATTGTTTTTTTAAGTGCGTGTCAAATATGTAATTGCGTTTAGTTTCGGTGTCATTTTGAATCTTGATCTACGGAAAGAGAGAAAGAAAGAAAGAAGACGTC
>NC_061110.1:31464766-31479075 GCF_015104395.2 Macrobrachium nipponense | reverse complement strand
TATGAAATTTTAACGCTATCTTCATCAAAGATATTGTCAGTTCAAATATCATGAAATATGGCATCGAATTCAAAGGCTGTCGAATATATATCAGAAAACTAAATTTTCTCAAGGAGTTACAGAGGCATAATGAGATCTGTTTTGCACTAATTCACAAACTGAACCAAATGCAATCAGGAACAAAGAGATTACTAAGTGCTTGGAGTCAAAACCAGTGATAAAAACTACATTATCAAGTTTGTGTGCTCATTATCAATAAATCATTTATATTCACGCAATGCTCTTCTAAAAACTCATTTGTGGACAGAAGTTATGCCAACAGATACTCACTAAAAAACTCCGGTTATTTTCAAAATGAAAAATTCTAATTGCTCAAACGTGTCTCTATCCGCATCTAGTGTAATCTAATAGAAATCATTCTAGTGAATTAGAGTATGGTGAAGTTAATCATTTGTTTTTATATTTCTACAGATTCTGAGCACACCATAGCAACATACTTCTTCATTGTTGTGCCAGTTCAGGATCTCTTGAAAATCCACTCGCTAACAATAGCACCCAGTCTCAGGCTTCCATCAACGAGATATCGTCATCAACTGTTTCTGTTCTCTTACCAAAGAGGCACAACTCTACCCAGATGACAGCTCTTGGATTACTTCCATAAAAGTATGAGCCAGAGTAAAGAAAATGATGTCATTTAAACTGAAATTATATTTCCAGATTTTACCGTCAGTATTTCTGCTAAAATTATATGGGAAAGATTCACGTCATTTACCGTGATATTCAGTCTTTATTGATACCAAATTCTAGATAATTCACTTCTACAATATAGTACAGAACTTTATGATTGCTGTTGTTAGGGCAAGAAATTTTACCACAGTAACTATATATTCTTTGCACTTTATGTAAACTATGCCACCCCTTCCTGTTTTATTCAGCAATCCTAAATACTGAATTTTTATCTGTAGTTAAGAAATACTACCTTAAGTATTTTATTATTCAGTGGTAACGAGCAGTAAACACTTTAGGAATAGTTATACAGGTCAATATTTATATTTATAGCTTTTCCAATAGCAGGCGATATTTCATTTGGTACTTTATCGCTTCTAAAGTATCATAATCTATTTCAGGATCGACTAATGTTACTCATTTATTTCTTGTCTTATGTTGCAGCAGCAGAATACATAGATTTAATTGGTCAATCTTGGCTTAATTTGCGTGGGACAATATCACTTGCATTCTGGAGGATTTTGGTTGGCCTTTCCTTCTGCCCATTAACATTCTTCATTTAATATACGTAATGATAATGATTTTTCAAGAACTGTCCACTACTTTGAGAAAGCAAATTCCATCCTCCTGTGAAATCAATACATACTTTTGAAAGTTAATAACAACTGAATGTAATTAAAGCCAAATTATATGATATATTTTGGCTAGTTCTGCCTGTAAAAAAGCAGAGTTATTCTACTAGATAGATATGCGTCCATTTCAGTATAGTTACCATATTTTACTGTTTTAGTTTTTTTTTCATAGAATTAGGTCACAGTTTCTTTCCATCTGTCAAAGTTATCCTGTTATATTTATCTAGCATTCAGCTACATGCACCTTTCTTTAGTGCCATGCAGCTGTATGAATTCCATGAACTTGAACTTTTGAGCCACCTTCTTCATTTTTCCCTCCGTCTTTTTAAAGACTGATGAAACCTCATTTTCTTTGTTTACATTTCAGTAATGCTTCGACCCTCTTTATTCTAGTTCCAATTATTTTCTTTGCGGATGATGACAAGCATAGAACTGCTTTAAATGCTCATTTGCCTTAGAAAATCTAAGAAAATTCTTTTTAGCATTGAAGGCAATAAGTTCGTAAGCGATGTCAGCTCCCGCTTGTTATTATCTACTTCATCATAAATTTTCCCGGTATATTACTTTTCTGGTCCATGAGCTTTCTGGTGACGCAATCCTTTCAAATCATCCAATTTCTTCTCACAGGCGTCACTTGCAAAACGCTCACTCCCGGGAAGCTCTATGTATTCCGTCATCTCTATTCTTGAAAAGATACTTGAATTTGAGCCGTTCACAGCTGTTACGTGCTGCTCTGGGAGCAAGAGCCCTGCCGGCAAGTTGCTGGCTAAGTCTAAATAATAGTAGTAGTCGTTCACAACTGCAGATGAATCCTCTGAATTAGAAGGGACTACACATACATACCGAAGGTTACTTTTCAGTCACAGGAAATATCTAAGTCCATTTATTAAAAAAGAAATTTTAAGCTAGAGAGTAAGTACAATTATATAGTATATGGGAATCCTTGGAGGCATTTAGTAAAATTTCATCATTCTTCGAAAAGGCCTTCAGATATAGTGAATGATTATGCCATGACGAAAATACCTGGGTAACATACAAGAAGTGGTACTGAAATATATGTAACTAGGGACTTATGGGTTAACATAAGCAAAACTTGAATATTACCAGGCAAATACCAACTAGAATCGTAAGAAGAAATTACGTAATTGACACTTATAAAACAAACTGTTAAAACAAATTGTTGTCGTTGGATACCCCAGCAATTAATAATTATGTAGCTTTCAGGCATTCTAATTAGCTTGGGAAACACAAGAAACAGTTTCTCGACTGACTGAAAAACGTGAAAGCTAAACAAAAGACTTCGCCAATCACACCGAACTGGAATGATCCAGGAAGACTTGGTAATCGTTCAAAAATCCTTGAGGTAGCTTGAGAAGTGTTTCCCACTTTAAATTAAATCATTCCAAATGACTGAAGTTCCATAGACGTCTTTTGAAAATTCTCGAAAGTCCTAAGAATATCTAGGAACTATTTTAGTTCAATGTCAGAAAGACTTGAGAATTTCAGCGTAGTTGTTCAACCATCAGAATAAAACGTTGAAAACAGACAATCTGTCACATTACATTTATCTACTACAACATGACGCAAAATATTAAAAAACAAATAATGCAAGTTACACTTGAAGGCGAAGTATGGTAACATAGGAAGCTTATCAAATTAAGATAACTAGTAAAAGAATGGTACTATAATAATAGCTAATATACCGTCAAACGTAGCACTCGATAAAAGACTTTAGACATTTTCAGGTGACTTCGTATTCCCACGAAATGTCACATGACCCACGAACGCTTTTGAAGCAACGTCATATTCTTCCACGAATAGCAGCTTTTATCAATGAATGGAACTATGTTACAGTTCCTTTGATAGAATATGATATATCAAGAGGGTAAAGTTATTTGGAATAATCAATATAGATGACATATATCAAATGACAGACAAAAAATTCTAAATTTTTTCCCCGCGTTCATTATCTGCTTTACTAATATTTGCTAGCTCTGTTAGTAGAAAATGTTATAAAACTTTTTTTCTTATGCAGAGGTAAGCTAAATCAATATAATTAAGAGGATAGTGTTCGGTAAACACATTTCACAACATAACTTTCTATACATGGCGTCTCCTCTGAAGTATGCGTAATAACTCTCACACGCATGACTTTATCGTATTTATTATTTATTGATGTTGAGTATCGGATATAACTTCGTGGTATCCAGCTTTTGATAAGGTTTTCATCCGCCAACATAGACGTTTGCCATCAATTTATGGTTGTGTAATTATTGTAACTTCTACTATTATGAGATTCAGGGCCTCTGTAACACGGTTTTTTGGACTTTACTCCTTATCAAAGCATCGGATGTAGCTGAAAGTTGACATATGTATGTTTTACAACCACACACAAATTTTGTCACCATTATCAATAACCTAAACCCGATAGTTTTGATTTTTAAAGAATAAAAATTATCTAGCCGACGCCATGGCCAATGATAACGAGCCAAGAGTCATAAAAATATTCATTATGTAAGCAAGGTAAACACACCGCTTTACGAAATGTTGCCCCGCCCATCCACCAGACAGAAACTCATTCACCTTGTTTCATCGGCTCTAAAACCCATAGCAGTCAAGAATGGCTAACAGGATTTGGAATTGTCCCCGTGGTTGCAAAACTGCATTTGTCTTACGACTTACAACTTTATACAGTCAAGAAAAAGCCTGTGGCCATACTTACTGTACCCTGAATAGGTAAATATTCAGTTTCTAGTTTAAATCCAGTGTTTATTGTCTGATTTGTATTTAGCGTAACGTGATTATAATACTTGTAATGTCATTCAGGAATTTGAACATTTCCATTAACTATTCAGTATGCCACCAAGAGAGAGGGAAAGAGAGAGATTGTATGTAAACAGTCTTTATATAACTATTTTTGTTAAAATAAGATTTTTATCCAAAGTAAATACAAGCTTATATGTGCAAAAATCTCCAGCAGACCAACGGATCATCCGATATAATTTTTTTCTTCTTTAGGCCGTACGACCGTGTTGGATATAAAGACTTTATGAATGGCGGAACGATACATAGAAGTGGGTGGGGTATCTGTGCTAGCGTAGTAATACTACTGTAGCAGTAGTGCCGCCGCAACAGTAGTAATAGCAGTAAACGTTTAGGCCAACTGCTGGGATTCTTGAGGATCATTTGGCACTTCTTACAACTACTCGAGAAATGAGTTTTTGTAGCCAGAAGTTAAATTTTCTAATCCAACAATGCCCATGATAGCCTTCAGTGTTATCCTGAATTATAACGAGGCCAAATTGGGTGGAGCCTCATGTAGTCATCAATTCTGACGATAATTATTGGTGAAGGTTTAAAGCCAAAATACGGTACCGGCTATTTTTTTTCAGTAAATAGGTAGATAGCCAATAAATAAAAATTGCTTGACATTGGATATAGCAATTATCAAATCAAGCTTGTCTACTATGTTTTTGAAAATTACCAACTATTCCCTACATCTTGTCAATCTGATTGTGACATATAAAGTAGACTGTAAATTCTTAGGACACTTATTTTGGGAGTTAGACTATTAATCAAAGTGGTTTTGTATTTATTAACATATTTTGTTGGTTTGTTCATTATGACAGTTATCAGTGGAGAGGTTCAGAGTTCATAAAGGTGTACTGCTTTGCTTGTATTTAAATTTTTGTCATTATTGCCAGAGGTTTAGCCTTCGATACGTATAGCCAATCAGCCATCGAGAAAAAGGAAAAGGGAAGAAATGCTGTCATATGTTACGTAACGAGTGGGTTAGGAACCTTTTCTCTGAGTAAGTTGGCCCGTCTTCGAAAATAGTCACTTTTACATTATTAGTACCAAATTTATTCAACCTGCGTAATGCAGAATACAGTAAAAATTTATGTGTAGATATAATGTGTATTCTGAATAAGCGTTATATTTATGAAATGCATAGATAAAAAGTTATTGTGAAAAAACCGTGTTACAGAGGCTCTGAATCTCATAGTAGTTGGAAATAGCCTTCCGTGAATTTCCTGTTTGGGAATCATAGATCAATTTATTTCACGCAATATTCCTATTATATTTGAAATAATGCACAGAATTATCGTTTGCAACTTATCAAAATTTTCCTTCTGTATAAAATTTGTCCTTTTGGGTTTTCGAAAGTAGACCATTTAATTGACTAAATTGAGATAGGAATGATGATAGTTAGAAAGAGGAAATAGCAGTTTTTCCTAAATTGTTATGAACAACGAATATAGACACACGTCGATTCCTGTGACGCTTCGGATGAGCTTTGCATTTGACCTCTCGATGCACCGTCGCTTGGTACCAACATGCAAACTATTTCCACAGAAAAAATATGTTGAGGCTGGTATGATTGAGAAATGGCGCGAATTCTGTTGTGAAGGACAGAATACAGCGGACCAATGGGATAAAATTTGGTGGAAACATGTTTTTTTCAAGATTTTTATCTCCACTAAGACTGGGAGCCTTCCAATATTCTATTGATATTGAAATCCCAATTCTAAGCGCTCACTTGAAGAAATTATTTTGAAGAGAACACAACAACCGGTTGTACCCAAACCGGGAGTACCTAAATCAGGGGTTGTTCTCAAAGTGGTCGATATCGACCGCCAGGGGTCAATAGGATCATCCAAGGGGTCTATGAATAGTCGGGGGGTCAAAAGGGGGTCGATGAATAACTAACGTGTCGGAGAATTAAGTTACATTTATACTCGTTCATCTAAAATTCCAAACACATTTTTTTACTAGGTGTTACTTTTTTATCATTCTGAATGGCAATCACTAAGCTAATACTACTCTGTTTTTTTTTTTTTTTTTTTTTTTTTTTTTTTTTGAAATATTAAATGCTAGTCTAGGGGGTCGATAGAAAACTGGAAACTTCATAAGGGGGTCGAGGAGTTAAACAGATTGAGAACCCCTGACCTAAATCATTCATATTACTCACACGATTAAGGACTTGAAATTGAAGTGCCTAATGTTCCTTTCCTGTTGATGGTCACCACAAATTTACTCGACGAGATGTCAGGGAAGAAAAAAAAAACTTGCATTCTCGCCAACTTACCTGGTGTGAAAGCCCAGTAGTTATATTGCGAGAAAATTAGCAAAATAAAAACATTATGCATCGGGGTTTCGATTACACTTAGAGGCAGAGCAAAAAAGACAAACTGTACGAAGAGGCAGAGCAAAAATGACGAACTGACGAACAGGTAGAGCAGAAAAGACGAAGTGCACGAAAGACTGATTTTTCGAATGCAGTGGTTCCCAACTTGTAACAGGTGATGGGCCACCAGCACAGAACCACTATTCTAGGTTCAGTATATCTTAAATTAACCAGACCACTGAGCTGATTAACAGCTCTCCTAGGCTGGCCCGAAGGATTAGATATTTTTACGTGGCTATGAACCAAATGGTTACCAATCAACGGGATCTAAAGCTTATTGTGGGATCCGAACCACATTATATCGAGAAATGAATTTCCCATCACCAGAAATAAATTCCTCTGATTCCATGGTGGCAGAGCGGGGAATCGACCTCGCGACTACCAAAACGGTAGGCCAGCCAGCAACCCACTCGTCCACCGAGGCTACCACTGTTCTAAAGAGCGAAATCTGGGTGTTTGGTACTTAATGAAACAAAATTGCAATGGCAGTCTGTACAGAAATCGGAGGGACAAGGAGTTATTGTCCTTGAGGCATATAGGTGAAAAGCTGAGACAAATATAAAAGGGGAGTATGTCCAGGAATGGGACAGATAGGTAATGAGTGTCCTTGAGGGACGATAAATGGGTAAAGAAGTTACCACGACAATGAGTGTCAGGAATACTGGGGACGGCTGAAACAGTACAGATGTATAAGAATGGAAAAGATAAGATGTAAAAAACCTGGCTAGGTTTGGAAAATGTGAAATGGTAGTTTTGCTTCCCAATTTGAATTCGAAGGTAGCTATCAGGAAAAAGGGATGTCGTTGTTTACGTTCGAAGGCTTTGAAATGATTGAGAACGGTGGGGCTCTTGAGGAGATGTATTTAGAAGGGGCCTTCACCATAGAAATATGTGGTTTTAAAAACAAGTCTTTATTAGTGCACAATTTAAAGAGAAAAATGTGAGGCAAATATACTGTTAGGTTATGTGTTAGTATTTAGTGGCAAGACGTGGAAGTTGATAGATATATTTGTTCATTACATGTGTGTAAGGAAACTAAAGATATAAGTGTAACTTAGAAACGAAGGAGTAATAACAGTCTGTAAGTGTGATTAATACGACTGAGTTTTGTTAGAATACAGTGAGAGGAATTTATTAGGTGAAATAGACGAAACAAAGGCTACGGTTAAAGACACATAAGTGGAAGAAGTGGGTGTGGAGTTTGTAAGACCAAAGAATGCCATCTTCAAGTCACCAGAGACTTTTTTGGCGTGAGAGGGAAGATCAGAGAATAAAACCAATGACTGAAGAGATGAGGAAATAAGAGGTACAGTATAAAGGAAGCTGTTTAAGGTGCAATTGTGTAATAAGAGATCTAGTACATGTTGTAGGAAGAGGGATAAGATAAATTAAAGAAAAAGTGAGAGAGAAAACAGAACAAGTAATGATAAGAATGTTAATAAGAAAATTATGAAAAATGTTGCTCTTTGTCTAATAATTCTTATTTATTTTTACAAAAATTGCAGACACTTTAATTACATATACTGCAGAAGATATATGTTTCACAATTTTGTCAAGGCTAAACAGAACAGAGAAATATCTAATAATAACGACCACATTACTGGATTTTTTCATGAAAATATTTATAAATGGAAGACATAATCATTTTGAATTACAGGAAAGTGTTATACGTTCACTTATTTTAGAAATAAGGTGTCTATTTATAGAGGCAATATCTGTACAAGTGCTGATGCACATCATACAGACCGTAAAATACCTTACAATTACTTGGACTGCTGTATTTGAATGTCAAGACAAGGGAGTCTCACGAATTTATCTGTCTGGATAAATACATAGTACTTACATAATACAATGCGCTTTTGATGCATGCAGATCCTGGTGGATATTCTAACGATATGAAAAAGGTAATAAAAAACTTATGTAAGAGATATGGATGTTGTCAATATCGTAATCGATTTTTTCCAAAAAAAAAAAATAATAATAATAATGTAAATACATCAGAAAAATGTCACATTAGCAAGGCGCCTCATAAATACGAGTACTTGGAAATCAATCATCTCCTCTGTATTTACAACATTAGTCTTTAGTCGATCCATTCTCTGTATTGACAACAAATGTCTGAAGTTAACCAGTTCTTCTAGAGGCTAGATAACAAATAACATTTTGTCAGATGCAAATTAAAATGGCATCTGAGTCCAATAAATTTGTAGTATAAACAGAATTATTAGAAGGCGAGGAAAAAACACCAACATTACTATATGTAATTCTCTTTCCAAGATATGATTAACATTATATCTAAAATATTAATTGATTTGGCAAATGATAAATCAGACATCTACTGAGCCCTTAAACCTTGGAACAGGAAAGAGAACCTGAAAATCTAGACTGAAGTTTTCAATAAAGGTGACTGAATAACCTTATATGTGTAGGCTAAGATAAATAAATACGTACTTACTTTAAGATTCCAGGTAGTGAGCAGGATGTAATAATGGTTTGTATATTCGTTCAACAAATCCTAGTATTCCCAGTCTAATTCGCCACCTTTTCTCCCAGAAATTCTATCAAATATTTAAATGCTCCTTTCAAACATGTTTCAGATCTAACTTCACTATCAGCATGATACGACATAATTGCAGACACATCATATGTCAACGACATTTATATCCAGTTACATCCATCTGAGATCTGAATATCAACCTTCTTCTCTGTTTCTTTATCTAAACAATTTTAGTCCTCGGTTTTCTTGATTAAATTATTTGTGACTGTGGATGAGATTTCCCATAGAAGACAGAGATAATGGAATTTACATAGAGTGGTGTACTAATTTATATAAAAAGGTGTATTACTCATCAAATTCAGTCTATGGTGCAAAATGGGACTTAAGTTCACATATTTTCGTCCCCACAAATGTATCATATATCAGCTTTTGTCATATACCATCAAGACATTTTGTATATTCACGGCTTAGGCAAAAATTTTCGTTTAATATCCAATTCACTGTACCTTGGGAATAATTAACACTCATGTTCATTATTAGTGATAAGCCCTTCGCCACCAGTGGGATTTGATTACAGCTTGGTTGAGAAACAACGAAAGCGCAGTGACACTGACTACTGAGCTCAATGGTTATAGTCACTGCACTTTCGTAATTTCCCAAAAAGATGGCAGTTCTAAACCTACTGATGACGAGGCACTTATCACTCATAATTCCCCTTGGCTGTGAGTTATTACCAAGGCTTAGTGAATTGGGCAATGAGCCTCTAGTTCTCATTCCCATTTTCATACCACTTAGAGCAGCGAGTTACAGTCATTTTATAACAAATATTACATGGTAACGTACTTCCTACTAAGGACTTTTCTCACTGCTCCTACGAACCTGAATACTATACACAAGCGTCTCCAAGGGACTGGTACCTCCTGAGCAATCACCAATGTTGCTAACTAGCATTCAGATCACAGTTAGTTTTAAACTGACCTGGCATCTATTATCAAAGTGATTAAGACGTCCCATATTATCCTCATTCAACAGTTAATTAATCATAAAAAATCTATAAAGTAGTAATCTATAAAGTAAGCCTAAAAAATAAAATAATCGTTTACATAGAAACATGGGTGACACGACAGCAAAACAGTTTATAAAGATTACTGATTGTTTGATATATAAATTACTAGATGGATTTACTGTAATAGACCATTTTGCATGCAACACGCTAAACACCTTAACTGCATTCAAGTTAGGTATGAGTGGAAGGCGCTAATGCCTGCAAATATTTCATATATTGTATTGTGCAAAAAACTGGATTTTAGATATATGATAACAGTACAAGGTTCATATAAACATTTCAAAACTAATCAAGTTTTTCGTTGCACACTTCTAAGGTAATTAATCAAGTTTATGTAACCTTAATTATAAATCAAGTTTATGTAACCTTAATTGTAAATCAAGTTTATGTAACCTTAATTGTAATTACATAGTTTAGAGTTGGAATCAACATATCCAAACACACAATTCAACCTCCTTCCGCTTATTCCTAGGTGTCTGTATCATTGACAGTTCCTCTGCCATCGAGAGGTTTTTCAGAAATCTTGAACTGCATGGCTATGAAGAAATAGGTCGCTACAGTACTCACAATCTGTAGGAAGAACGGACTGCTTATCAGAATACACAATCATTTATTGCGACTCTAATATCGTTGATTAAGTATCCATTATAGTCACGAATGTTCGAAATATATTTTGGAGTCTCGAGATCACCTATAATCATATAGTTGGAGCAGAGTTATTAATATAAAACTTATTTATATAAATTTTATACAAATCTTATTTTTCGTACTTATAGAATTTACTTTCAGTGCCAGAGGTTTCTGTGAAACACAAGTTGCTATACGATTCTAATATGCAAATGTAAATAAAAACAGATTCGTTATAACCACTGTTCATTCACTACTAAAGTTGCAGCATTCTATTCTCTAGACTTATAACCATTATCCCTCGTTGTTTTTAGGTGTCCCGTCTCCTTTAGCAATAAAATATGAGCACTGCGTGCCTCACCAACCTGCAGAATGTGACTCCTTTCATTAGACACAAATAAGCTAAGGACCGGCTTACACAAGAGTTTAATACATTGGCACATGAATTTACAAGACACTGAATATGTAAGATTACTTATCGGAAAGTCAGACCCCAAAAGCATCTGGTAAGCTGAAGTGCCACTATAGTAAACCCTTTTGTTGGTCCTCAGTTCCCACAACTGAATGGTAAGGGAACAAAAGTCACTGACAACAACAAGGGATACAAAGATGAAAAGTCTAGAGTACAATGCAGTAATTGTAACAGTGAAAGGATAGTAGTTATCATGATCTAGTTATACAGCCTTCAACATAATTTTTTATTTAATTCATTCAACAAACAGTAATTCATAACCTAAGCTAACCTGTACTTCACACTTGATATTCAATTTGAGAAGTTTATCGAAAAAGGGAATACATTCAGTTGTGATATATTTTTAGATAGGAAAAATGTATCACATCTAAAATGGAAGTTGAGCAAAAATGCTCATGATAATGTAGGTGAGAAGTATGGAAGTCAAATAAGTTAAGTAACTGTTACTGTAGCTATCAAAAGAGGTATACTTATCTGCATAAAGTAATCTGTTATTTGTTAGTTAACAAAATGAATGTAGAAATAAAGTGCTCTGGCACATGAACCTTAGTTTATCAAGTTAATATGTTCAAAGATATACATTTTATTCTCACATGTGCCAGAGAAGGTAACAGGAAATGCATAATGCTTTGACGACCTTTTGATGACCGTGGATCAGGGAATGTCAAGACTGGAAAGCAGAACCGGCGAATCAAAGACCATTCTTTGGTTCTTTCATTTTCGAAAATCTGTCACACAAATTCTAGAAATGAAGTCAGTAGAACGAAAACTAAAACTGCCACCGTTGGAAATACTCACAGGAATGATGCATCGACTGCCAAGAGTGAAGAGGTTGAAAGGTGAAAACTCCAACTCAGTCTCCAGCAACGGAATCACTTTACCGACCTGCGGGGTAAGGGAGTATTTTCCTTAATCTCATATATTTCAGTTTTGAAAGCAAGCAGAATATGGTTGAACATCATGTTTAAAAGTATATTTGACGTGAAGCTGCTTTTAATTGTGGAAAACACTACGGTTGATTGTAAGTATAAGTTTGTATTCAATCTGGAGAATAACCCAATCATTTGGGGCAAAAAAATGGACGAGGCAGTATACTTTTTACAAGAGCTACAGTTAAAAGATAATACAGAGGTAACTGTCTTTTAAGAGAAGTAATAACATTGTCTAAACACAAATAAATATCGCAGATTTATCTCTTATCAACAGCTACTTTCCTTATCATACACGTTTCTTAGTTTTATATATTTCTTTATCAGTGAAGACAAAGTAGATAGCTTAAGTAAGTTCATAGCTTTTTTTAACATGCTTGCATCTTCTTAATTACGTATAATTTCATGTGCTGATTTGATGGTAAAACATATTTTCAACACTCTTCGAGCATTCCCATTTAAAATCCTGACAAGAGGCACTTTAGTAATAAACATCGAATCACTGAAAAACTTGGGTAGAAATGCTTCATACACTTAAACATTTGTTCTACTTCATTATTCTTTATCTTCTTTGTGTTGCTAATGTTATTTGCGATGGTAATCCTTAAAAATGTTAGTGTTTGTTAAAAGCAATTGCACATCTTTGACGCGAAGTCTGTGAAACTTCAGAAGCGATCCAATGTAACTTACTTCATAATGCAGTTCCTCATTGTTCACGATTTCCATCAGCCGTCGCAGCTTCCTCGCCCATGACTTTCTCTGTAAATAAATAAAGTTCATGACATGTCATTATTCCACGAAACCAACTGATATTAAATTTTGTAGTTTAGACAAAAAAATCGCTCTACATTAAGGTTAAAAGCTGCTAACCAGTCCAGTGGCGTTTCTGAAACCATCGTATGGATATAAGTCAGTGTGCAAATTTTCATAATCTATCCATAGATCAAAAGAAGCATATCTTAAAAATGGTCAGGGTTCATAACTGGGTATTTTCTTTTTAGAAAACGTATATAGTGTGGACTTCCAGAGTCTCAATTCAATGCATGTCTAGGTTCTTTTTATTTTGGATTTTTTTCCTTTTTTTTGTGAAATTCGTTGTTTCATTATTGGCTCACATTTAGTGAATCATGTAGCCATAAGCAAAAATTTCTAGAAATCATTCCCCATCTCATTTTTTTCAGTACGGCTTCACAGTTTACCCTTAGATATCTGAGCAAGGGGCTAAGGCTGCACTCGCGTTCATAACTATACAGACTTACCTGTCACCTGGACACGAATTGTCAGATCCCAACTTTGGTTAATATTTTTTACCAAACCCCGTTCTACCTTATTATGTATTTTCCTCTTCATTTTGACTGAAGACGACCTGAAAGAGAATACCAGCGAATAAAGGTATAAATATTGGAATTCACCCTTCAAAGCATATCGTCATACAAGATGAATTTAGATATTGACGATTGATACTAGTGACGGTATTGAGAATAAAAATGACGATATGGGCTCTCAAATTGCCCCTAACATATGTGTGGATAGTGATCCATGGAACATATTATGCCGAAGTAATTTTTTCAAAAACACTATACCTTCGATCACTTGCATCCTAGCTATGAACAGCCATTGCTCCAGTTCTGAGGAAATCTGACTCCACTGCATAATATGAAGGATTATTATTATTATTATTATTATTATTATTATTATTATTATTATTATTATTATTATTATTATTATTATTATTATTATTATTAATTGTGCTTCAATAGAAGAGAACTGATCAAGTTTTACAATGAAAATAATTAGGAAATATTCAGACCAAAATTCCTTTCGGTAGGGATTGTTGACAATCATTATATTTACCTGCAGATTTAGAATGAATTATTCATCTTCCGTACACGAAAATCACCATCCACACATCTTAGGTTCACACACAAGAAAAAATTCGCTTTCGACATATGCTCTTCCCCACCTATAACATTTTTAGTTTTGTATCCATTATCCTTCTACACTTGCTTCTCAGCTTAAGAGAATGAAATTCTCTAGTGACTTGATGAAGTATAAATGCATCTACGTCTGGAAACTCACAAGTGCCAGCTAATTTATTTATTTCTTTATTTCGTTTCAAAAAGATGGATTATATCATGCTGATCTTGAACACGCTGCGTGAGATAAAAAAAA
>NC_061110.1:31447266-31459766 GCF_015104395.2 Macrobrachium nipponense | reverse complement strand
TGTAAAACAAACAAACGTAATGCACTTTTAAGAACTGAAAGGAGCACTTCTCGGTCAATATTTGGTGACATTATTGCATCTTAACAAAGCGTCAAAGGGAAACGCCCTAGTCGAGGTATTTCCCAGTTGAATCCTGTTTGCCTTATCGAACACATTATTGTAGCGGACGAAAATGATAACAAGTGACCTTAAACATAATAATACTGTTTAATGACGTTGAGGCGTTCTTACTGAAAAAATGACATTGATAAATCTATTCACATTTTTGAAATACGAAGACTTGCATGTGAACCCAATAAACAATATAAGTCGTATAGATACATATGTGCTATCATATAGTATTCATCAAAGATACATAAAGTTATTGGGAGCCATAAAAATCTTGCCCGTTCTTGCTTTTTCCTTTTACATATTCGTAGCTCTCTTTTTATTCATATTATTCCAGTCTCTTAAAAGGCACTCGGCATTTTCTGGGAAGCTAATTCCCCAAACCCCCTAGACTCATTTCCAAAATTCACTCCCATGAATTAAGGTTTCCATGCCTATAATCCTTAGCCACTTTTTTGCTGAGTACAAAAGTGGTCTAGTGCATTGTCTAGGGACGTCATGCCGTAACGAAAGCCACAGACGACAATGAGCCTAATAATCTTGGAAGGGAGGCAGAACCTATCAGTCTTGGAAGGGAGGCAGAGCCTATCAGTCTTAGAAGGGAGGCAGAGCCTATCAGTCTTGAAAGGGAGGAAGAGCCTATTAATCTTAGAAGGGAGGCAGAGCCTATCAGTCTTAGAAGGGAGGCAGAGCCTATCAGTCTTGAAAGGGAGGACGAGCCTAATAATCTTAGAAGGGAGGCAGAGCCTATCAGTCTTAGAAGGGAGGCAGAGACTATCAGTCTTGAAAGGGAGGAAGAGCCTAATAATCTTAGAAGGGAGGCAGAGCCTAATAATCTTGGAAGGGAGGCAGAGCCTATCAGTCTTTGAAGGGAGGCAGAGCCTATCAGTCTTGGAAGGGAGGCAGAGCCTATCAGTCTTGGAAGGGAGGCAGAGCCTATCAGTCTTGGAAGGGAGGCAGAGCCTATTAATATTGGAAGGGAGGCGGAGCCTAATAATCTTGGAGGGGAGGCAGAGCCTATCAGTCTTTCAAGGGAGGCAGAGCCTATCAGTCTTAGAAGGGAGGCAAAGCCTATTTGTCTTGGAAGGGAGGCAGAACCTATCAGTCTTGGAAGGGAGGCAGATCCTATCAGTCTTAGAAGGGAGGCAGAACCTATTAATCTTGGAAGGGAGGCAGAGCCTATCAGTCTTAGAAGGGAGGCAGAACCTATTAATCTTGGAAGGGAGGCAGAGCCTATCAGTCTTAGAAGGGAGGCAGAACCTATTAATCTTGGAAGGGAGGCAGTCCCCTCTTGCACTGTAATCGAACAGCTGAGAAAAAATTTTAATGGATGAACTGTTTCAGGGAAAAACAGTACAAATTTAATGTTGCAAGTCTGGTTTGGGAACCTGATATCACTAAACTTGGCGCCAATATCTTCCCCGGCGATTTCAGTCCTCCCTCAGGAATAGCCTGTGAATATTTAACTATATATATATATATATATATTTCATTATAATTTATATAATATATATATATATTATTATTATATTATATATAATATATATTATATATATTCAAGACAACCATGAGTTTTGTCATGCCCGTTGTAGAAGAGCAACATCATCCCCAATTAAAAGAATAATATCCAAATCACCAGCAATCTTTGCACTATCAATCCCTAGCGGGCATGCCAATCATGACTAAATTCTTGTGGAGGCGAATAAGGAGAAATTTGATACTGAAAGGTACATCCACGGAATGCCTTCAATCATTGTCATAACTACTCATGCATATCGCAAGTGAATTTGTACCAATATTCCTATTTTAGTTCCTAGCATACTCGATGGAGAACTTACGTAAAGGACTCTCCTAACGAATGCACTAAGTGAAAACTGGTAAAAAATGGATGAGTAACTTTAATGATCATTTTAGCGGTTCTCTTAAGTGAAATATATAGCCCACCTTTCCGGGTTATTTTTTCCTATTCCTAAGAATGCACACGTCCTTCTATTCCTGTTCCTGCAACATTATAATAAGAACAAACAACAATTAGTGTTCCAGTATATCCAAATGCTGGTGATTTGTTCCCTATCTGGTATAAATTACCTGAACACTTATGATTTACTTCGTTAACGTTCTTGCTTAAATAGAAGCCTTGAATATTTCTACTTTCACTGTGTCACTGACTTCCCTGAAAGCAAACTTCTCAAGAAAGATTTAGCAACTTTATCTATGCAGCTTTTATGGGAGTAACAAAGCAACGCATGTAGCGACACCCCTCTGTACATTCAGCGATTACTTGAGATGTGGTAACTTGATTTTACTCACATCACTGAACATGAAATGGTCAGCGAACTAACTCGGTCTCTTGGAGGTAAACATTCCAAAATGATTATCGTAAATTGCTTATTATCTGCTACGTACTTATGGGTATCAATTTCCAAAATCTCTTCAACTTTTTTAACTTGTTTGTTGGTTTTAAATAGTGCAATTCGCATTTCGATCTGGTAATGTGGTTTTCGATATACGATGCTTTAGAATAGCTTTATGAAGTCATATATCAATGGCAATCTAACTGGAAATTAAAGGAGATAGTCGGTTACAGTTCGATAGCTTTCTGAATTCGCATCTAATGCTGATAGCAGCATTTTTCTACCACTTAGAGGTCAGTGCCAGTTATATGACTACCTGATGTTGGTTGCCTGCAAGCTTTCATACGTTATACACATTTGCATAAAAGGCTCTCTCACACGACAGTATAATGTCACAGCAAATCCTTTTCTCTACTGATACATACGAACGGTAATGCAATGGTAAAGTGAATAAGAGAAGATATTTCAGTCTTAACGTAACTGATAATACTTTCTTCCAAGACGATGGTGCTATAGAACTGACAACTATTCCACGAGAAAAAACATTTTGCTCCTGATGTCGGCTTCACGTAAATCAGTAACATGTATTGATGTCCACATCACTTTATAACGAGGATATATATATATATATATATATATATATATATATATATATATATATTATATATATATATATATATATATGTATATATACTATATATGTATATATATTGTATGTATATATATATATATATATATATATATATATATATATATATATATATATATATATAAATATGTACATATATATATATATATATATATATATATATATATATATATATATATATATATATATATATATATAATATATATATATATATATATATATATATATATATATATATATATATATATATATATATATATATATATATGATATATATATAAGTATATAAATGTACATATATATATATATATATATATATATATATATATATATATATATATATATATATATATATATTATATATATATATATATATAATATTATATATATATATATATATATATATATATATATATATATATATATATACTAGATGTTAAGTAGTTTGAATTCTTATCAAGATGCTATATCTTATACTGATATTTCTTTTCCAAACACGCCACAGAACAAAAAAAATTTTCCCTTCCTCTCGTAACTCAGTGAAACATACGTGTTTTACCCGCTGTCACCTCCATACAAATTCATAGAAAGCTTCCTCACGAGCCAATATAGAATATATTTTAATTTCCTTTCACACGTATGTTTAAATACTAATATTAAATTAATAGTAATTTTAAATGAAACAGAAGTTTCAGTTCTCAAGCGGTTTTAAACTCGCATTCAGGATGTTTATTGCTGTTTGCAAGTCAGTTCTATGTATGTGTCTAACAACTGTCAGCTTCAAGCACACTTTCATAGAAAGCTATCCTCCTCACAATTGATAGTAAATTCAGGTCAGTTTTGATGAAGGTCTGCATATAATACCGTTAAAATTGTAAAATGTTGTATATTTTCTCTAATAAAAGATAAGAAAAATCGATAGTCATCTTTCCTTTGTTATAAATAGATATTAATGCGACTAGAAATTAAATTAGAGAATACATTTCTACCCTCTAGTGATCTGAACTTTCATCCAGTATAAACACAAAAATACTGATCACATCATAGCAGGAAACTCTTTCCTTCACTCAAAAAGTGCAACATAGAGTATGTGCCTACCAACTGTCAGCTTCAAGTATTCATTCCTGTAAAACTAGCCAACGCATCGTTGTGACTCATTCTCCTACGTAATAAATTTGAATATTTATGTACCTGAAAAATGAAATCTAACATCCTGACCAGCTGGTGGTCAAGTAGAAGTGTTTAACTCAAACTAACATGTGAAAAGAGAAATAGGCTCTTGTCTCACATTTCTATGTTTCATGCGTCATGGTGTGAGTTCATTTGCATCACATTTAGTCAGTGTTGAAGTTTAAATTAAATGCTATTAATTGGTCGCTGTTGGTCATCAGAAGGGCACTCAGACACTCCTCTCCTAGGGGATGAAAAATACCGAGAAGAAGATGTCATTAGAAAAACATTATCACTAATAATGTGAGTGCCACTTATCATAAGATGTCATCAAACTCATTCATTATTTGGAACGACTGCAAAAATAAGACAAACGACACCTTCAGCAAAACCAAAGAAATGGAACATTGTATACCTATGTGAACAGCAGGCGGGTACAATTTGCGACAATTTTTTAGAATACCAAGCCAGACATACTTAACTAATTCTGAAAAGATCCTCGACGTAACTAGCACCCAATTGCTGCCTCCTGTGCCTACACAGGAGAAGCTTGAGAGGACAATGCACTGTTACCTTCCGATGATATGCAAACATGGGCGCCCGCAGCATATTTTCCAAGAGGGGGCTAAATATATATATATATATGATATATATATATATATATATATATATATATATTTATATATATATATATATATATATATATATATATATATATATATATATATATATATATATAAATATATATTTGTGACGAAGTGGCCTAGAGTATCTGGTTCTGGACACCATTAATACTTGGTGCACGAAGTAGCCGAAGATCTGTGTCTGGACACCATTAATATTTTAATCCTTGAGGGATTATATATTATATATATATATATATATATATATATATATATATATATATATATATATATGAAAAAAAAAAAATAGGAAGTCATTCCGATGTCGGGTAATGGGAATCGGACTTGCATCCAGGGTAATCAGACAAGGGTACATATGCTTGTATACATAAGCATATATATATATACACATAAAATGTATATGAGACAGCACTCTAAAGCCTGCGTTTCTCACACCGTAAGCGACAGGTCGTCGAATATATGTCGCCAGATTCCGTGATTACAAGAAAATTGGAACTTTTTGTAAATTATGATTATACTATTAAGAAACAAAATTCAAAATATGTAATCTGTACAATTCAACATGTTAATATAATGTAAAATCATCGTTGTATTCTGTTAATATTAATTAGAAAAATTGAACCCTTGTCCAAATAAAATTGCGGATAAACCACTCTTCCACTCTTGACATTACTCTTACTAATACTTAACTTTCTAAACTATTCCCTACGATGGTTAGCTACCTAACTGCCCTCACTCTTCTTTCACCCATCTTACCTATCAGCTAAAAAAAAAAAAAAAAAAAAAAGGAACTGGTTAATTGGTTTTGTGATCTATTAAATGAGTTGTGTAACATCAAGACAAAAAGTTTATTGAAGTTTTTAAAATTGGATTTTGAAGCACATTCATAAAAGAACAGGAGTATTGCTGTAATTTTGATTAGTGACTGTGTTGTTGGTATCTGGCTAGCCCACAAAGCAGGGAAAAAAAGATGAAAACGGTAGTATAAGTCTGTTTATGAAATCGAGGATAATAAAAAATAGATATATAATGATAAAATCTTATATGGGTAACTCCAGAAAAATATTAACAGTGAAATACACAGATTATTTGTAAAATGTACACGCGACAATTTTTTTAAATTCTCGTAAATGTGTTAACTTTCATAAAATTCTGCATATTATTAAAACTATAAATTATTGTGTATTTTCCCTAATAAAAGATAAAAAAATCCGTGATTCTCACGACAATGCACATAGCAGCGCATGGAGTCATCTGCATAGGAGATATAAAGGTTAATATCAAATAATTGCACATGATTGGTCCGTCAGTTACTGTGTAAGAGTCCTGGCCGCTGATTGGCCAGCAATTCATATAACTACCGCTGTAGTTCATTAATAAAGTGAGCCGAATGAGAAGAATCCTTCATCCATCACCAGTTACGGGCTGCTCCAAGAGCAAGAGCCCGTGCCAGCATAAAGCTGGCTTAATGTAGCTGCTGCTATTAATAAAGTATCATTTCAAGATCATACCTCTTGTCTTTATCAACTCCTGCTAAATATACAATGTCATAATCTATACGCCATCTATTACTAACTGCACTTACCTTTTCTTGTAGGCAGTCCGATGAACATAAAATAGAAATAGCTGAAGGTGCAAAAAAGGCAGCAGATATACAAAATGTTACACTATCCATATCAGTAAGGATCACAAAAAGGAAGGTTAGTAAGGACAGCATGTGTGAAGATAACGATAAGACCAGAGGCAAACGTTCGAAATGTATCAGTTTCTCGGCTATTATCTCTATCCTTATCAACACCATACAAAGTCTGTTCGATTCATTCAGCTTGTTTTTATTTGTTCCCTTCATTATATGGCCATCTAAATATTTGGTCCAGGAATCATTTGTATCTCTCCCATATTGTCGAGCAAAAAACACTTCTTGTGGGCTTTCCTTCTTTTCAGGTTTGTTGATTAGCACACTGCATGAGGACGCGGTCCTGTGGTACTGGTATATGATGTCTCTCTGACTCCCTGACGTATAATGGCTAATCCACTTGGAGTACTGATGATCTAGTTCTCTTTCGAGTTTCAAGGACAAAGTCTTGCAGATGGAATATACAAGGCCAAATGTTGTTAAACAAATTAAAATGACTTAATCCATAACTAGCCTCTACAGTCAAATAATAAGCCATTGCAAAGGACGAGGAAAATGTGCATCCCAGTATGAAGAACATTGTCAAGAACTGATGAAAAGGTGGACTTTCCTCCTCTTGGATTTCCGTTATCATGAGTTCTGCTATCTCCGCGAGACTTTTCCCATTACAAAGGAAGTAAACCTGAATGACATTTACTGATATGGACATAACGATCGGGGTAATCCTACAAATGATGTTTGTTGTGCTTTTCTGATTGAAACCCTCAAGAGCGAAACATAATGCTGTACACATGATGCAAACAACAAGTGAAGCAACTGATAAGACGATGAATGAAGATTTTTTCTCATATAGTAATACTCTATTAATCATCCAAGTTCCACATTCACTTTTATCGCGGTTTCTTGCCATTTGGTATGAGGCAGTTGCTTTTGGAGTCCATTTGTAAGGGAATACTCCCCATAGGCGCAAAAAATGGAGAGTGACCAAGAATGGATGAGGAATCCTGGTGAACATTTACTCCTTTTCTTTGGGTTCAATGATATACTAGTAGTTTTTATAATGCCTTTCCTCTTTAGAGAATCTCCTGTTTTACATGAACTGCAGAAAAATCTTAAGTAGTATTCGTATGTTGTTTATGACGTTTCTGAATACTTGGCAAGTGTTAAAACTGCTACTCTCACTACACTCTCTTGCTGCGAGAAACCGAAATTGAATGGTCTTACACGAGCAAAACATTTCATAAGAACCCAAGTTTTATATAATATACACAAACATGGTGCCCTTTGAAGGGAAGAAGCGAGCATTCCTCAATAAATATTTGGTAACATGACCAGGTGTCATAAGGATACGCCCTTCTCGTGCTAGCATTTACTCCAGGTGTTTCACAACTGAGTCATGTTTACATCATCGAACACATTAGTCTACTATGAGAGTCAGGGCCTCTGTAACACGGTTTTTTGGACTTTGCTCCTCATCAAAGCATCGGATGTAGCTGAAAGTTGACATATGTATATTTTACAACCACACACAAATTTTGTCAGCATTATCAATAACCTAAACCCGATAGTTTTAATTTTTATAGAGTAAAAATTATCTAGCCGATGCCATAGCCAATGATTACGAGGCAAGAGTCGAAAAACATTCATTACGTAAGCAAGGTAAACATCGTTTTACGAAATGTTGCCCCACCCATCCACCAGACAAACTCATTCACCTTGTTCCATCGGCTCTGAAACCCATAGCAGTCAAGAATGGCTAACGGGATTTGGAATTGTCCCCGTGGTTGCAAAACTGCATTTGTCTTACGACTTGCTACTTTATACAGTCAAGAAAAAGCCCGTGGCCATACTTACTATAGCCTGAATAAGTAATTATTCAGTTTCTGGTTTAAATCCAATGTTTATGGTCTGATTTGTATTTAGCGTAACGTGATTATAGTACTTGTAATGTCATTCAGGATTTTGAACATTTCCATTAACTATTCACTATGCCACCAAGAGAGAGAGAAAGAGATTGTATGTAAACAGCCTTTATACAACTATTTTTTTTTAAATAAGATTTTTCTCCAAAGTAAATACAAGCTTATATGTGCTAAAATCTCCAGCAGACCAACGGATCATCTGATATAATTTTTGTTCTTCTTCTTTAGGCCGTACGACCGTGTTGGATATAAAGACTTTATGAATGGCGGAACGATACATAGATGTGGGTGGGGTATCTGTGCTAGCGTAGTAATACTACTGTAGTAATAGTAGTAATATACATGAATTAAACGTTTAGGCCAACTGCTTGGATCCTTGAGGATCATTTAGCACTTCTTACAACTACTCGAGAAATGAGTTTTTTATAGCAGAAGTTAAATTTTTGTTCTAATCCAACAATGCCCATGATAGCCCTTCAGTGTTATCCTCGAATTATAACGAGGCCAAAGTGGGTGGAGCCTCATGAAGTCATCATTCTGACGATAATTATTGGTGAAGGTTTAAAGCCAAAATACGGTACCGGCTATTTTGTTTCAGTAAATAGGTAGATAGCCAATAAATAAAAATTGCTTGACATTGGATATAGCAATTATCAAATCAAGCTTGTCTACTATGTTTTTGAAAATTACCAACTATTCCCTACATCTTGTCAATCTGATTGTGACCTATAAAGTAGACTGTAATTTCTTTGGACACTTATTTTGGGAGCTAGACTAATAATCGAAGTGTTTTTGTATTTATTAACTTATTTTGTTGGCTTGTTCATTTTGACAATTGTCAGTGGAGAGGTTTCACAGTTCATAAAGGTGTACTGCTTTGCTTGTATTTAAATTTTTATGTCATTTTTGCCAGAGGTCTAGCCTTCGTTACGTATAGCCAATCATCCAACGAGAAAGAGGAAAGAAATAATGTCATAAGTTACGTAACGAATGCGTTCGAAGCGTTTTCTCTGAGTAAGTTGGCCCGTCTTCAAAAATAGTCTCTTTTATATTATTATAAGTACCAAATTTATTCAACCTACGTAATGCAGAATACGGTCAAAATTTATGTGTAGATATAATGTGTATTATGAATAAGCGTTATATTTATGAAATGCATAGATAAAAAGTTATTGAGAAAAAACCGTGTTACAGAGGCCCTGAATCTCATAGTAGTGGTCGAGAGTCTATTAGACACAGCACGGACTATATGACTATTTCCGTTTGTGTAATCTCATCTCCCTTTTTGATTCACATTCCAGTTCGACATTTGTATATCCCATTTGCAGTCGACTACTTTTCTATTGATTTTGACCAATACATATTCATAAGGCACTCGGTATTTTCTCGGAAGCAAATTCCCCGACCTCCCTTGACTAATTCCCGAAACTCATTCAAATAAATTAGGCCTCCACACGTATATTCCTTAGGCACGTTTTTGCTGGGCACAAAAACGGTCTAGTTCATTGCCTGAAGACACCATATGGGCCCAAGTAGAAGCGACGGAAGTCCTCGAGCCTAGTATTCATCTTGGAAGGGAGGCAGTCGCCTACTAAACTGTCTAGCAGGTTAGGAAACATTGCTAGTTCCCCGTTGGCCGAGTGGACTTCGTGCTCGGCTACCAACCCGGTGGTCCGAAGTTCGATTCTCGGCTTGGCCAACGCGGAACCAGAGGAATTTATTTCTGGAGATAGAAATTTCATTCCTCAATGTAAAGTGGTTCGGATCCCACAATAAGCTGTAGGTCCCCTCGCTAGGTAACCAATTGTTTCCTAGCCACGTCAAAATATCTAATCCTTCGGGCCAGCCCTAGGAGAGCTGTTAATCAGCTCAGTGGTCTGGTAAAACTAAGATGTACGTAACTTTTTAGGAAACATTGCTAAGTATGAACTGTACCAGAAGATACTGTAAACATTCAGCACTGCCATTCTGGTTTGGGAAACTGGTACTGCCAGGATAGCATTGTCACTAAATGCCTGCCCCAATTATTTCAGTCCTCTAATAAAAAGGGCCTCTATACTTGTTCAAGGCAATCTTGAGTTTGTTTTTCATGACTGTTGTTACTTGTAGAGGGAAAACATCATCCCCAAGGAAAGAACATTATCGAAATCACCAGCAATCACTGCACCTTCAACCCTAGTCAGCCTGACCAATGAAGACTTCTTGTGGAGGTAAACAAGGATAAACTCCAGCTTTGATACCACAAGTTACATAAATGCAATATCCTTAAATCAGTATCTAAAATACTTGCGCATAGCTCCCTAAGGACACTTTTACAAATATGCCTGTCTTTGTTCCTAGCACAGTGTCCTTACGTAAGGGAATCCTCCCAAAATAGGTAGCAAGTAAAGAAAAAAATTAATGAAGAACTCTTGCTGGCATTTTCAAGGTTCTTTTTAGTTTAGAATATTGCATCTTTTTGTGCCTCTTTCGTCTATTCCGACGAATTCACATGTTTTTTTTTCCTAATTCCTGTTCCTTGCAGCCATTATTGAGAACAAACAATTAAGGTTCCAGTTGATCCAAATGAAGACGTGTTGATCCCTCCTCTCTGCTCAAAATTCCTTTAGAAATTATGACTTTGTTCATGTAATGGTGTAAAAATAGATCTTGAATGTCTCTACATTTACTTTCGGCCGACACTAAGTTCCATGAAATATTTGGCAACATTATTTACGCAGTTTCTATAGGAGTGACAAGGAAACGCCCGTTTGTTTATTTAGCAATTACTTGATATGTGGCAATTTCACAGTGAACTCGCTTGCTTGGAGGTAAACATTCCAAAATTATGATCGTAAATGGCTTAATACCTGTTAGGCACTTAGAGGAATTCAGTTTCATATCTTTTTAAAGTTGATTAATCCGTTTATCGGTTTTGAACGTTGCAATGTGCATGTCGATCTGGTAATGATATATTCGATAAACGATGCTATAGAAAACACTGATACACAGGCTTATATAGCAGTACAATCACTGTAGCCGGAAATGAAATGATGAAATAAGTTTCAGCCCTAAAGCTCGCATCCTAGGTGCTAATAGCAACATACTCGCAATATTACTGACTATCTTATGTAAGAAAACATTTTTCTCCCTCTCACTCCCGCTCAGATGTCAGTGCCAGGTATGTGACGACGTGCTGTTGGTTATATGCACATCTTCATAGAAAGCCCCTTTGCACGTGAGTATAGATGCTATCATAAATGACCTTTTCGTGTGATATACATTAATGTTAATATAACTATATAGGCTTGCTTGAAGGTGAAGGTCGGAAAGCACGTCTCCTGAGGGATACGTCTTTCAAAAGTATCCCTCAGGAGAGGTGGAATATACATCCTACTTATGTGAACTCTCGAGAGAGACTGAGGGTGTCCAGCCCTGTGATTGGCTTATCAACAGCCAATCAGGCGCGTCGTAAGAGACTGGCCTAAACATCAAATGCACGGTTGATGTGAATCTACTATAGGTACCGTCGTCATACAGATTTGCATAGAATCCCTTTCTCCGCTGATATACGAACGCTAATGCTGTGGGTAAATGAATAAGAGAAGAAATTCCAGCCCAGAGGCAAATTGAACGTACATCCAAGGTACCTGGAGATACGATCGATCACCAGGCATTAACATCCATTCCAACGACGGAAAACATTTTCCTCCTGCTGTTGGCTTCAAGCAAGTCATTGTCTATTATTGTGTACATCACTTTTTGACGGGGGTATATATTTGAATGAAATCATCACTAGAAATGAATGAGATAGTAAGTTTTCGCATTTGAGTTCTTTAAATCCTTATCCAAGATACTAGGAGCTATGACCACACATTAAAGACTATGTGCTTTCCGACCTTCATCTTCAAGCAAGCCTATATGAAGCATTCTCACACGCCAGTATAGATGATATTGTAAATCTATATAGGTATTAACAATGTTGTTAATGGCAATGAAATTAGACAAAAGTTGTAGCTCTCCCTCAGTTTTGAACGC
>NC_061110.1:31444122-31446766 GCF_015104395.2 Macrobrachium nipponense | reverse complement strand
GACGTCTTCTTTCTTTCTTTCTATCCGTAGATCATGATTCAAAATGACACCGAATCTAAACGGAATTTCATCTGTGACACGAGCTTAAGAAAAATAATCTGCTCGCTGGATAATGCAATGTTTGCTCTCTTTGAGGTCACTAGATCATATCGAAGTCTCTGCAGATCTTTGCCTGGCGTTTCCTATTATGAATTAGGAGCAATTTTCAACAACTAAGTCAGTATCAAATGACAGTTGATATCTCGAGGTAGCACATCATGACAGCATAGCTCAGAACTCATTATAATGGTCAGATTTACGTTTAAGAATGAAAGTGTGAAACAGAAAACCATAGATCTAAGGCTATTATTTTATAACTTATCTATTCATACTTTCAGTGGCCTATTCCTTCAAATATGCATTGCATCTTTATTTACCTCTACTCTTGCGGTCTTTACCTCATTTATTTTTTTATTCCATCAATTCTTTGTATATATTTTGGCCTGGTTTCTTCATGAATTATATGCTGTCATCATTTAAAAAATGTGGAAGCTTCCCCAAAGTGTTGAGGGATTTTAACATGTTCTCTAGAAATAAGCGCTGCTATACAAAAAGCAGTCTAATTGTCGATGACAAGTATTGAACTTCCCTTGACCTGAAATATCCCAAAGCCTTTACTAAAGAAATACAACAGCACTGCAAACATCAGTTAAATCCCACGGTATTCAACATAAGTCATCAGAGACACTTTCCACTTCCTAAAATTTCACATTTTTTCAAGAACGATTACAAATTGTCTGATATATTTACACCCCATTGCAGGTAAAACCATTGCTGAATGACATAAACAGCATTGCTTCTGATTTTGCCCGATCTCCGAAAATGTACGATCTCGTAATTCTGCTGTGCGGGAGATTTCCTCAAGTTTCCAAAATGAAAACTTCTATATTCTTCAAGTATCATATAAAAAAGAATACTTTTATCGGCTTTCACAATTTTTGCCAATTTAAACAAAAATCTGCGTTATAACACATTGTTCAAATAATCATTGATCTGTGGAGGTACCGTCCTGCCAAATTAGATGAAGGCGAAAGAAAATTATGATAATAATAATACCTTCAGTGGAGGGAGTGAATGATGTGAAATTTAATGATAAAAATGATAAGCATATGATTTCATTACAAATCCATTCAAGTCCACATACATCCATCACCACGTCTTTGTTTCTAAGTAGCAGGTACCCGGAACCCCTCACTCTTCTCTTTACTATACAAAGGCAATTTCGTTAAGATGTACTCGCTCTTATTGGTAACACTGTCATTTAGGGCGTTTGACTTCGGATGAAATAGTTCCCGTTGTCAGATACCCTCTATTTCGATTGATTAGAGTGGAGTGCATCTAAAGAACCTGTAACTGTAATGTCTGATAACATTCACAAGGAGTAGAAAGAGCACATGTAACACGTCCATTTTATACACCAGAAGACACATAACAAAACATAACAAAAGTGCACTTTATATTTCATAAGTCACTTAATAACACGTGCACTTTATACTCCATAAACTTCCTGACAGATGATTTGGGTGTGGCAAATTAGCATTTTTTAGTTTGTTTACAAGGGTGTGAAGCAAGAGAGAGAGAGACAACGTTTAACGTATATTAGGCTCTCCAACTAGACAAGAAGGAACACACTCGTTTGCTCGTGTCTGAAATTCCTGCTTCTACCAAGAAATCTGAGAAGGACGAAGTATTTTCGATGCTCATCAAAATGTTTGAAAGATTTCCTCATCCCTTCATCATGATCCTGAACTTGTTGAAAATAGTAGGAGGGTTCCCATATCGTCTGACTCCTGTAGGACAGATGTGGAGCAAAGCAAAAACGACCGAAGATAATCAAGAAACTACGACTGGAGTGACAGACAAGGTTATCTTTGTAAACAGTTCCTTAGCAAATATCTGGTCTCTATTTTTACTGATTGCTACTTTTTCAAGTTCCGTTGCGTACACCGTGTGTGCTAATCACAGTAAAAAAAACGCGCAAGGCATCCTGTATCATATTATTATTTATATTATGCTATACTGCACAGTTGTTTTGCAAGTCTATCTTCTAGCAAATAAGAAAACTTTGGAAGGAGTGGCGAAGCTTATGACGCAAGAAATTTATGGAGAGAAAAATATACATTATAATCAGTTCTTAACTCTCTTTCTGATATTGTTTTGCACTCTTATTTGCATTCTCTCAATGGAAATTTTTGTCTTAAAAGATACTTTTGCTCTCAGTGATTCGAGAGAGATATGTGTGAACATTTCTTTTATACTTGTCTATGCCCAAAGCACTATGCTAACTTGCTCAGCAACATTTGGCCTAATCTATTCCGTCTCGAAGACACTGTCGCTGAAAATTGATCAAGAAATAACCCACCAATACAATGAGTGGATCCTTCGTGATGTAGCCAGTAATGAGGCCAGAGCTACACTGGGATACCAAGAGACCCAACCTTCACATTATGGTCTTTTCAGGAAAGGGAAATCAGAGCCCAGTGCAAAGGATGAAACATCAGTGTCTAGACACGACCACTTGCGTTTTAGGGGGGATATCAACAGCATTGAGTCTGAATATGCTGCCTCTACTGTGGACCAAAATAACAAAATTAAATATGAGAAA